>NC_141904.1:23453333-23785000 GCF_057802395.1 Ceratotherium simum simum
TACTACAGGTAAAACGCTTAGAACAGAGGACACATATGGAAAGTGTTCTCTAACCATTAGCACTTAGCCATCATCCACAAGGAGAACATGTTCACACTAGGATATATTTGAAGCTGGCTTTATCTATAGAAAAGCTCATTTCTGATTTGATACTCAATTAATTGTACTTAGACTAATTGTTTTCAATCTTAAATATGCACAAAAACCACCTGGGGAATGTTGTTAAATGCAGAGTCTAATTTAGTAGGTCTGGGGTGGGGCCTGGGATTCTGCACTTCTAACAAGCTCCCAAGGATAACTATGCCGCTGGTCTCTGGACCACATTTTGAATGGCAAGGATTTAGAGAACCCATCTCACGCCCTCGTATTTACTTCGGAATACAGCTTCCAGTCCCTCTGGGAAGGCTGCGAAACACTTGACTATCTCCCTGCTCTAAGGCAGTTCTAACAGATGGCTGCACGGTGGGATGCATATTTGGTAATATTCCAAAAGACCTCTTCCTCAACGTGAAGTAGGATGCAGGGAGGAGAAGCAGGGTGACAGGCTTCCAAGACAGCTTTCCAGCCTCCGTCGATCAGTTCTGTAGAGAGTGGCTTCATTATTCCATTTAGAGCTAAAGACTATTAGGTATCAATTTATTCTACTGTAAACACAAGCACTTATTTTAAAGTCAAATATAAACTAATTTTGTTGAATTATGCATACTTTCTTCTATAACTTGTGATAAACAGAGGCAGTGTATAAGTATCAGAGAATAAAAGATGCTTTTCAAACATGAATGCAATAAAAAGAAAATGGTAGAACACATCCACAACCCATGGTATTTAAATTCATTCCTGATTTTTATAAGAGTCATAATAAGTAATATTTATTACTTTTAGCCTTTAGAAACATGCTTTTATGCCTACTGCCATTTCAACGTTGTGAGCTATTTTAATCTAACTTTGCTTTTCTAGAAGTTGTTTACAAAAAAACAGAATAAACAGAAGAGATAAGAATGGTGCCAGAAAATAGGATCATGTACTATAAATTCTAAAGTAAACTGAATAAATTTATAATCCTGAAATAAATATACTGGAAATTAAAATAAAATCTTTAGGACAAGCTCATACAGTTGTAACAAGTGGAAGAATAATACCCTACTTGCATAGTTACAAACTTTATTTGCAAAAATCCTATAACTGCTCTTTTAAATAATTATACGCATAGGATATGTCTTAGGAACTTCCTAGCCTTTACACATTCAAAACGTATAAAAATGTTAAGCATAGTTGTTGAGGTAATTGCCCGTCTTGTGACCATCTTAACTGGGAAAAAAAGGTTTCTCCTAGAAGGGACTGTGTTTGGCAGGCTAATTTAATGGCGTTTGTGGAGAAATGTCTCATCTTTTGGACTTCTGGGCTATCACCTCCATGTCGTATTTTTATAATTAGGCAACTTGACCAATCTTTTGTGAAGTAGAACAGTTCTCTCCTCCGCCATGCCAATTAGCACAGATGTTACTTTATTTAACAAGGGTTTTTCCCTCTCCACTTACACGTGCTCAGACCAACTGATGAAACCACCCAGCCAGCACTGGCGCCTCTAGCTGAGTTTCTCATACTGCTGTGGGCTGGGGAGAACCATATGCGTGCTTTCCCTTGCTGTTCTTGGCACCAAAAGTAGGCGTCTGCACAATAGCTGACCCAGATAGAAGGGCCTCGGCCAAGGCTGTTTTTCGTATGGCAAAACTAATCGACTCGGGTGAGGATGAAATGTGCACCCTTGTACCACCATTCTCTGGGCTAACTGACCCCATAATGTCCCATTAGAGACAAACAAAAAAGGGTACCCTACAGCAAATCCCAGCTGAGGAACAAGCTTGGTTTAAGAAATAATTTAAATTACAATTGGTAAAGGAAGCCAAGTGTTGGAACAGCTTTAACATAAATACCACCAATTCTGAGGCTTCGGGAAACAAAAAAAAAAAGGTGAGAAGGAAACACAGTTCTCTAAATTACCTGGTTTATTTACATGCCTATTATACTTTTGTTAATTCACCCCTTAAACATTCATAAAAACCCCATTTCTCACTATGTACCAACAATTCCTATTAGTTTCTGCATGTGGTTGGTGAATGCCACTGGGAAATGAAGTGATTTTTCAGGCCTTAGAAAAGGCCAGAGTAAAGCCTAATACATCAGAATCCTTACACAGCACCCAAGACCCTCAACAGCATTCATTCATTCATTCCTAAACATTTACTGAGTGCCAGACACAGGGGATACTGTGATGGAGACAAGCGCCTGCAAGAGCCTTATAACTGAATACAAGTAGTTCTCCAACAGTCAAAGCAAAGGAAGTGTTTGCAGATAATCTAGGACACCCCCCATCTCAAGAGGTGGCTTCCATAGATTTGGGGAAGGGCTGTGAAATCAGCAGCTTAAGTAGGGCCACAGCTACCTACTGAAAGTGCTTAAAGCTTCCAGAGGGTGGCAGGGAAGGCTCCATGGGACATAAGGTGCTTGGGCTGAGACTGTAAAGAACTCTACGAGTTTTGTGGCCACAAGAATCATTTTCATCAGAAGAGACAGTGGAGCAAAACTGCAGAGGTGTGAGACAGTGTGGTTGGTCTGTGCGAACTGAAACAGTGGTGCATTCCTGAAAGGCTGGGGAGGAACTGCAGGGAGGGCTGATGATAAGGCTGGATGGGATGAGATGGGCAAAGGGTGCAGGCTGGGCCTTAAAATCGCAGGATTTATCCTGGGGAGAAGGAGCCCCTGCAGAGTTCTGATGGGGAGTCAGACACTGAGTTAGACACTCACAGTGAGCAAGCTGGTGTTATGAAATACTTGGGATGTATGTAACCATTAATAAAATGGACTTATTCTAAAATTCCTAATTAACATGATACTGTTAGTTACCGAACTGAGAAAAAATGAATACAGAAAGTATAATCTTTCTATATCCTCGTTCCCCTAACCCAACAAATTCAGAAGCTGCATGTCAAACTCACAGCAAAGTCAGTTCCTGTTTTGATAGTGTGAATTTGTTCCAACAAGATTGATGGATCAGGGAACAACTGAACATAATGCGAAGTTCATGTTTGCTTATGCACAAGTGCATCCACAAGAAACACTAGGCGAATGCAAAACATTGCACGTGGCCGAACTGAGACATGTAGGAATACACAAAGTGCACACATGCACACACCTCAGATGTCTGCAGCCACCTCAGGTCACAGTGCGTGTGATGGGCTACACTTATAACCCACATCCATCAGATTCCAGATCATTCTCCTTCCTCTACCTCCTAGTAACTCAAAAGCTTGCAACTCTTCTGATGTCCACTTCCCCAACCAAGCTTCAGGTCTTGTTCAAGTAAAGGATTATATTGTAGTATTCATTTATTTTGTAATCATTTAACATGTGTAAAACCGTGCTACCCCTTTTATTTTATGTGTCACTGATGAAGTTTTTGAGTGTTGTTCCCCAATCCCACTTTTCCCATGAGTCCTGTGGTTTTTAATGCATGATTTTGCACAGCATGGTGATCTGGGGGAATGTACAAACCACCTATAACAGAACGGACTGTTCTGAAGACGACTTGTTCATTTGAAGATGAATATATTCATCATAATCATACTGATACCTTTTTATACAAAGGTAATTGCGGAAAAGCTTTACTCTAGAGATCACGGCAGCACGCATTAGGGCTAACTGAACTCTGACTCTGCAGGAGGAGTGTGGGTGCTCCCTGTGTTCACTCCTCATGTCTTCCTCCCCAAGGGGGCCCTGCAGCCCTGAGCCTCCTCTCAAGGGAAGGCCCACAATCCAGAGCCCCAGGAAGACATGGTCTTTCTCTCTTAGATGTTGATAAACAGATACGGTGCCGAGAACTGCTGTGGCCATCTTGCTTCTAACCTGGGAAAGGGCCTGTCCTGAGCAGGGCAGAGAGGTGGAAAGAACGTGGGTCCTTGAAGACACTGATGAGCTTCTAAACCACTGGTTCTAAACCTTGACTACACATCTGAATAACCTGGGAAGCTTTTAACAATTAACAAGGCCCAAGCCCCACCTCAGAGATTCTGACTCAGTACTTCTGTTACTCGTGTTTTTGTGTGTGTGTGTGAGGAAGAGCGGCCCTGAGCTAACATCTGTTGCCAATCCTCCTCCTGTTGCTGAGGAAGACTGGCCCTGGGCTAACATTCGTGCCCATCTTCCTCCGCTTTACATGGGATGCTGCCACAGCATGGCTTGACAAGCGGTGCGTTGGTCCGCACCCGGGATCCAAACTGCGAAGCAGAGCCGTGAACTTAACCACTATGCCACTGGGCCGGCCCCTGCTACTGGTATTTGTTTAAGCTCTCCAGGTGATTCCAATGTGCAGTCAGGAACGAGAATTCCTTTGGAATTATGTGAACTAGTAACTTTCCTTATTATCTGAAGCAGTTTGAGTCAGAATTTCCATTCTATTCAGCTTAAAGCATCCTAAATGATGACATTCTCTGTGGAATGAAATGCAAGGTCCAGCACTAAGTCTTTAAATTCAATTAGTCCATCTGAGAAATTTAACTCTCAATTCCTGGCAAAAGAATTAGGCCTCCTCATTTATTTGAGAAACAGATCTTATGCCTACCCACTTTCAAACCTAATTCTGAAGACCTTCATCAAGGGTGTCAAAAAAGGAGTTTAGGGGGCCAGCCCAATGACGCAGTGGTTAAGTGGTTAAGTGGTTAAGCTTGGTGCCTTCCACTTCAGCGGCCTGGCTTTGCGGGTTTGGATGCTGGGTGCAGACGTACACCACTCATCAGCCACACTGTGGTGGCGACCCACATATAAAGGAGAGGAAGATTGGCACAGATGTTAGGTCAGGGCTAATCTTCCTCAAGACAAGAAAAACTAAGAATATTGGCAACAGATGTTCACTCAGGGCTAATCTTCCTCAGCAAAAAAAAAAAAAAAGAGTTTAGTCATAATAGAGACTGAGGATAGGTGACTCACTGTAGACACTGAGGGAAAAACCAACACATTTATTCTGGGCAGTAAATAGATGTTAATAGTTTCATCACTGTCCAGCTGGATGATACTTGACTGTTGTCCAGAGATGAATTTAAGATTTCTATAAATGTTAGCATGATCACAGAGTGGTACCTTGCTGGTTTCATTCTTATTTTCTGACTTTCATTTTTAAAAGTATTGTTCTTGTCTTTTGTTTTTTTTTTGTGAGGCAGATTGGCCCTGAGCTAACATCCATGCCAATCCTCCTCTTTTTGCTGAGGAACACTGGCCCTGGGCTAACATCCATCACCATCTTCCTCCACTTTACATGGGACGCCACCACAGCATGGCCTGACAAGCGATGCGTCGGTGCGCGCCCGAGATCCCAACCGGCGAACCCCAGGCCGCCGCAGCGGAGCGTGTGCACTTAACCGCTTGCGCCACTGGGCCGGCCCCTCAAGAGTACTGTTCATGATATTTTATGGAATATGTATCTTTATATCATGATGAATGAATAAGAGATGCATGTGGAGTATAAAAATATGCTTCAAACCCAAAAGATTGCCTAGAATTTAGACTGAGAACATCCTGAAGTTAAGCAATTTGGCAGCATTTCTTACTGTTTATTCTAAATTGATTGGGGCATTATTCTGCACATGAGGCCTCCTTCAATTTTTGGACCGTGTGGTAGTAGGTGTATGTGGGGCAGGTTAATGACATAATTTGCCAGTTCTTTACACTTCCTTGCTAATGGAACCCCTGAGTTCTTTGCGGGGGACACATGAAAGGATTCAGATAAATGTTGCAAACTTACATAATCTTATTTACAATTCTGTCCTAACTTTGGGATGGGCTCCAACAATAACAAGGTGATGATGATCAAGAAGTCAGGGTGATTACCTGAAAGTGATCCTAGGTGCCGGTCTGAAAGACCCTTTCTGTTGCAGGGACAAGGTATGGTTGTAACGGGTTTATTTAAATAAGATCAGACCATCTTTAAGAGTTCATCAAAGAGGCAAAATAAGAAAGATAGGAAACTTTAAAGAAGAACAATAAGAAAATCAAAGGTAAAAAAAAAAAATTGGGAAAATAGACCAAGAAAGCCAGGAATGAGAGTCTAGTCAGGGGTCTATGAACAAACAGTGGGGGGGGGGGGGGGGAAGTGTCCCCTTTCAGAACTCCTTTTCCAGTTGAAAGATTTTTCTTTATTCTTTTCTTTCTTGTTTTCAAAGGTAGCCCATAACCTTTTTTTTTTGGTGAGGAAGATCAGATCCGTGCCCATCTTCCTCTGCTTTATATGGGACGCCGCCACAGCATGGCTTGACAAGCAGCGCGTCAGTGCGCGCCTGGGATCTGAACCTGCGAAGCCCGGGCCGCTGCAGCAGAGCACGCACACTTAACCGCTGCACCACAGGGCCGGACTCGCCCACAATTTTTAATCAGATGCAACTGTAATGATAGACATGCTTATTACGAGGCCTAATAAAGCATGCATGGTGTACTCTCTGTGTAAATGGTTATGCTTAGTATTATTCTTAGGGTCAAGTGAATTCTGTTTTTGTTTTTCTTTTCTCATATTATTAGTTCTTCATGGTAATGCTAACATGTCTTCCTGGTACCATCCATGTTTTTTTATTTTATCATCACTGCCATAAGATAGAAAGGTCCTGGATTTTTCCAACAGCTGCAGTTCCTTCTTGGGGCCTTTCCTAACCTAAAGCATGCTTTTAATTTAATTAGGAAAAGTCACCTCCTTTGACTCTAGGACTTGGGGAACTGATATTACCTTTGTGCAGAGAAAAAAAATGCCCCTTCTCCAGGCAAATACAGCCCCTAGAGCTGGGCGTGCTGCTCAGTGAACAGAGCTCAGGCTGGTTTAGCACCCCCTGCCCCTTCAGCAGGGCTCTCGTGAGCAGTGCACAGACTGCGTTACTGATACCCTGGAACTCTGCCTCTTTCTCCCATGCTTCAGGGGTGAGGTTCCTGGTGCTCAGCACCTGCAATACTTCCGTGTGTACGAATTCCTGACACATGGGCATCTTGGAGCAGAAAACTGGGAGGGAAGAGTGTAGGGTTCAGGGAAAGAGAGGAAACTGTGGTAAAGGTGCCCAAGCCTCTGAGTGACCCTCTGGGCACAGCAGCTCCAGCATGAGGGACAACCAGAAAGGTGTTCTTTGGGCTGGCCCCGTGGCTTAGTGGTTAAGTGCGCGCGCTCTGCTACTGGCGGCCCGGGTTCAGATCCTGGGCACACACTGACGCACCGCTTCTCCGGCCATGCTGAGGCCGCATCCCTCATACAGCAACGAGAAGGATGTGCAGCTATGACATACAACTATCTACTGGGGCTTTGGGGAAAAAGAAATAAATAAATAAAATTAAAAAAAAAAAAAAGTTAAGACCAATAGCATTAAAAAAAAAAAAAGAAAGGTGTTCTTAGCCTTAAGGTTTCAATGCCAGGTGAATACTGCCTGTCTGATACAGATCCCCTCTTTGTTCAGTAGGCCTGGAACTCCTGACAGGAGCAAAGCCATTCTTTCTGGAATTAAAGCTCAGTGGATTAAAAATGTAGCTTCCTGGAAAAGTTGACATAGTTGCTTTAAAGAATAAATGATGAGACACTAGGGGCAGAAGATTTAAAAGCAGGAAGACACTGTAAGAGAAAGTGGTGATGCCATGGAGGGGAAAGAGAAGGACAATCTAAGAGCCTCCACAACTTGGCCTCTGGCCTTGCCTGACCTCCATCTGCACAGGACAATTCAGAGCCCTCACTTCCTTCCCCACTGTGCACATGTGCACTTGAGGGCACAAATTACTGTCCCCAAGGCAATGTGTCATTGAAAGACTGAATAAATGTCAAGTTTCAAGAAAGGTCATTGGAAGGAAACAGATACTATCCATGACACATTTAATTTAGCATGATACAAAGCCACAGGAATTTCTGGACAGGGATTCTAAATATTTCTAATTGCTTTGCTTGAACTCTCCCCAAACCATTGTCTATGCCTCCTGGGCAGCGTTCACCACGGGTACAGTCTGGCATCTTTGCATTTTATGGAGATGATGGAGATAAAGACAAACGATGGAGGAAGAAGGCCCAGCATGAGGAGGATAAGTGTCTCATTTGTCCCCAAAGGGCACCATCTTCACTGTCCTAAAAAAGGTATTACAGTTAAGGTTCAGCACTCCATTTCCTGTGGTTCTGCTTTCATAGGCTCCTCAGATTTTCTGGTTAAAAATAAATTTACTGAAGCACAAAGATGTTTAAAGGTGATCATAAAAGCTGTTTACAAAAGTTAAATTAAAAATGTCATCCTATAAACTGTTGACGACAGAGAGCTCTTTGTGATGCTCCCTTTGATGGTTACACTTCTTTGCAACGGAATTATGTGAACTAGGTAAGGCAAAAAAGATGGAGACAGGAGGAAGGAACACTCCTACAAAGATTTATGGTCCACCTTCTCTGACCTTGAGCTGATGCTCTGGCAGAACAACTGTGAGCAAGGTTCATGGAACACTGAATGATTAAATAAATGTCATGCTTCAAATATCTGAGTTCATTTTGGCCTTAGATTAAAATTCCTTTCATGAGACTTAAGCTAGAAAAACTGCTGATGTCTAAATTCATTTTATATCTATTCATTTCAGTAAACTATATTATATGGGAATTTATTTTAAATGGGACTGTATTTTAATTCAGTTATCATTAGTATTACTGATTACACAATGGAAGATTACAAATATATATTTATTAATTGAAAAACCCCTATAATTAGATACATTCTAGATGCCAACTTTCAATTTCATCTAGAAGTCCATAAAGAAATTCATTATAATCAATACTTTCCACATAATATATGTTCTTAGGAAGTATATATCATTGACTGAAGAGAAAATCAGATAACTAGGAAAATTCTGGCCTACTGGGAATGCCACTGCTCAATTTCTCTCTTCCAACTACCAATCTAACTCAAGAGCCTAAAAATCTATCACTAAAACATCATTGATACAAGAGGACTTGCTCTTTTCAAATGCAAATGTTTTAGGGAAGGATTAAATAAACCATTTTGGCAATTAATACTTTAGGGATAATTTGCCTATCGAACTATCTAGCCACATCCCTCCACCTCCTTTCCACATTGTCTTGGACTTCTCTAAACCTTTCCCCTTACCAGAGATTGGTTTAGGAGTGGGCATGGGATTTAATTTTGGCCAACTAATGGGATAGGAGGGAAAGCCCGCTGGGAAACTAAATAGACTTCTCTAGAAGATGTTGTGTTTGGTGGGGGGAGGGAGGGATGACAGGACACACACCTGGCTCTGTGGAAGCCCTCTTGAGAACATGATGGGAGCAAGTTGAGGGCAAAGCCAATACACTGGGGACAGCAGAATAGAAAGCTGGTGATGTCAACGAACAGCTGAATTATCCAACTCTAGACTTGCCTGTCTCAGGACTCTTGTTATTTGAAACAATAAGCAACCAATTTCCTCATTTGAGATAATAATTTCTCTTATTTTTACCAAAAGCAACTTGATATAATCCCAACTATTTTACATTCTGTCAGAGGATGTAAGGGAGAAGAGAACACCTACAGCACATATTGTTGACTGCCTATTCAATATCCACCACCACTATCCGTCCTAGTAAGTTGTTGGATTTTCATAAGGGAAAACAATGGTCATGTTTAATGGAAGAATAAATATGTTTGTGGCTCAAGTCTGATCTCTCAAATGAAGCTTGTCTAGACCAACAAAGCCCATGGTGGTCTATCTTCTGAATCTGTATTATTTATTGTCTTTACTGCTTATATGGCATTATAAACCACACAATGCCTCTCATGAGTTATATTTTTATTTATTTATTTACTTATTTTTTGCTAAGAAAGATTTGCCCTGAGCTAAAATCTGTGCCAATCTTCTTCTATTTTCAATGTGGGTCACCGCCACCACACTACAGCCGCCGATGAGTGGTGTAGGTCTGTGCCCATGATCTGAACCTGGGCCACCGAAGTGGAGCATGCCAAACTTAACCACTAGGCCACGACAGTTTAATTATTACTTAACTTTTGATGTGTTTCCCCCTCCCCCAATTTCAGTGTAAGCACCGTCATTGAGAATGCTCTCATATTTTTTATATAGATATGTCCTAAATTCCAATTTCTACATGACAAGTAGATCAGGTAATATTCAGGTTGTCTATACTTCCAGAAGTAAATATGAGTCTGCTTTCAAATTTGTTTTCATTTATCTGACACTTTCTGTTAAATTTTGTTGTGATAAAGAATAGATCAACGAATATTACAAAAATAAACTCTACTAGTATGACCATGGTATATATTCAAACTACAGCAAAGATGAGTGCATGCAGGGGTCACAAAGACACAAGATGAGCAGCCCCAGTGGTGCTGTGAGCCTGCAGGTGGTGGGTACTTCATTACACATCCTGTTTTATGCAGGGTTTCCAGCTCAATTCTAATTTCCTGTGGTTTAGAGAGGATTCTGAACCATGGATAAGTTTAGATCTTTCGAGACTGGTATGTAATTATCACAAAGCAGAGCAAAATGTCTTGCAGTTCATCAGGACCTTAGAAAAAAATCTTAATTGGCTGATGTGCTTAAATTTTAGAACTTATACACCAATCAATTTTAGAGTTTTTCTTATATTCAGTGTTTTCTCTATTCTTTAACCTTAGCGAAGATATTCTTGGAAAGCGATTTGGCAACAATCATAAAACATGACTAACAGTGCTAAAACAAGTAAAAAATTACTTAACAGTCAGATGAATGATCAACTAAAATAGATTTCTAGAAAACTAAGTATTGGATGTCATTTACATTATCATGCAAAATAAAGCATAAAAAATCAAAAGTATCAAAATTTTCAATTTTTCTCTTCAAGACTAAGAAGTCAGAACTTAATTAAAACCTGGGTTTGAATTAGGTGAGCCCTAAAGGCTCTTTTGGGAAACAAAGCAGAGGGAAAATTGCCTTCATGAATCAATACCAATCCTCAAAACAATACTACTACTGATAATGAAGGTAGGTCAATTTTTAAAACTTCCTACTAGTTTGCTCACATTTCAGAAAAGAAGTATAACGATGTCTTTCATAAATATACGGCACAAAGCTTACTTTGTTACCTCTTTAAAGACTCAGCTGAGTTTTGCACTCTTTTATTATACAGCCATCAGGGTCATTAACAGGAATAAATGTGATACATCTTCATCTAGAGCCTGTGGGTTACAGCAAGGCTTGATATGATACACAAAAAGGCCATACTGAGAGGAGATAAGTTCTACAACCTAATATATGACGCTTGTCCAAAATATGTCACACTTATATTAATTTTGGAAATCATTTCTCAACGACTAGATTAGAACCATTATAAGCAGGTTTTACCATATAGCTATGACTAGATTATCTTTGTTTTAATGTCTGTTTTCAACTGCTATTTTAGCCTTCTGTTAACTGACATCAATAATTTCTTGACCCTGGGCCACTTTAAAGATCAACTGAGCCTTGAAATCTGAAAGGTATCATATAGTCTAAGGCACTGGAGACTCAAAGCAAGAGATGTCTTTGCTTCAATTTCTGGACACTTGCTTGTATGAGAAATTGCTGCTGCTGCTGATGTTAATGAAAAACTATTCTGAACTTTTTGAGGACATGGAATATTCCTGTATCACACCAACCTGGGCTGGAAATGAAAGCAAAGTGGGCTCAGGGATGGAAGGTACCCTGTCATAATCTCTGGTGCCACTGGGACCACTCTGGGGGTGGTATGTGGCTCCCATCAGAGAATGATTCCCAGCTATAGGCCTGAACATTTTCCAACTGTGCTTTGTTAGGCCATGATAAGAAATAATCTCAGCTTAAATCAATAAAGGTTTACTTCTCACTCTCATTTCATGTGAATCAAGGGTTGGCAGGTGGACTCTGCTCATTGTGCCAGAGAAAAAGAGGGGGTTGTGGAAGGTCTTGCAGTGGCAATACATTCACACCACTTCCACTCACAACTCACTGGACAGAACTAGTCACACGGCTCTGACAGATCACAAGGGACAAGGAAGTGCAATCCTATCAATTGCCTAGAATGAAGGAGAACTGGAACTATTTGGCAATGAGCATCGACTACAATACCCTTATTTCATAAAATAATAAGATAACCTATTACTTGGAAAACCATGGGCTTTCTCTTAAAAATTTCTGCCTACTTACTTGTCACAAGTTAGGAAATATATTAAGTTTTGAATAATAATTTGGCATTCTGCTTCGTGGTTCACAGCAGGTCTATGTAGAGAGAGTTAGTTTAGACTCTATTTCTATTTTTGCTCAATTTCTCAGTTTTAAGTTACAGTATCACCATAAAGAAAATAATTAATTGGTGTTGTAGACTAATCCATATGCCACCAAAATATGATGAAATGCAAATGAAACATGTCTCCATATGCCTTTCTCATTTGTTATTCCTTATTCTGGTTCTTCATAGACATGTTCTTTGTACAGGCAGACATCTCCCTATTTATTATGCCAATACCTTCTATTTTTGTTGTAATTTTTAGTTATTTTAAATCTAAGTTATATACGTAACACTTTGAAGAGTCAAATGGTGCTACAAGGCTTGTTATGAAAAACAGTTCACACAGCTCCACCCTCCACTTCCTGCTCTCCAGAAGCAACCACTTTCAATTCTTTTACCCATTTTTTTTCATCTCTTTATCTCTAGCTTATATTGCTACTTCTTGATTTTTCTAGAGAGTATTATACACTGATTTTCCACTATGGAAAATGAAGATTTAGCTCTATTGACCACCATCACCTGCTCCCTCCCCTTCCTATGCAAACACACAGTTCCCACACCCCATCGTCTCAACAGAATTTTAGCACAATTTTGATTAGATTAATAGTCAACAGGCTTACATTATTATGTCTGTAAATTTTAGTCATCGCTCAGTTACAAGGTTTATCATAAGCTTTCTTTCTTCTCTTGTACACTCTTTGCTTTTCTTTGGGTTACCAATTGTCCTATGTCTTAATGGCTTAGTTTTTATAAAGTTATCACTAATTCAAATCCAAACTTATCCCTAGTTGTCTAAATCTTTCAATTCCTTCAAATATATTAGTCATTCTTCCAATTTCATCTTTTTGAAGAAAACTTTCTGGAAACTTCTGACTTGCTCCAATCTGGGTTGGCTGCTGCTCTCTGGACCTGCTAAATAGCTGTGCTATATATAGTCTTGGGATCTCCCTACATTATTCTGAGGAATCTTTCTGTCTTGCTCTGGTTACTCTGTTTCCTTGTTCTCATGTATTTCTCATCCTTAGCGTATGTCCTCATCTTTGTAGAGCACATCCTCCAGTGGATTCTCAAAATGGGTGCATGGGAATAAATTTTTTGAATCTTCAATATCTGAAAGTAGCTTTATTCTACCCTCACACTTAATTAGTTTGGCTAGGTGTTGAACAGAGCTAGAAGTAATCTTCTCTCAGAACTTTGAAGGTATTCCTCCATTGTCTTGCTTCTAGTGTTGCTATGCAAAATTTATAGCTATTCTAATTCCTAATTCTTTGTTGGAAATCTTTTTTTCCCCCCAACTCTACAAGTTTGTAGGATATCTCTTTGTTTCCAGAGTTCTGAACTTTTTCAGTGATGTATCTGAATGTGGGTTTGTTTTTACTTGTGTGGGACTTTCTATGGACTTTTAAATCTGAAAACTCAGATCTTTCATTAGTGGAAAAATTTATTGACTGTATTTTTGCTTATTTCCTTCCTTTCATTTTCTCTAATCTATTTTCCTAGAGCTCCTAATTTTCAGATTTTTGAACCTCTCGGGTTGGTTCTCTAATTTTCTTATATTTTGCTCTCTTACCTTCCATTTCTGTTCACTGTAAAGTGGGCTGGCTGCTTCCCTGGAGAACCCCTAAGGTCAGCATAATTGTGTTTTTTTAAATTTGTGACTAGAGAAAACTCTAGGGCTATATATACGGGTATTCTGGGAAGCGAGTGGGGTGAGGTCTGGGGATCTCAAATTCAGTGTTTAAATCTATTCATCATCCCTTTTCCAGTAGGGTGGTCCCACACTTGAATGTGCCTGATCTCTCTCAGTCCAGAGACACTCTGTTTTATGCTTTCCAAAGAACTAAATGTCCAGTCTTCTGCCAGAGTGGGGAAGGGAATCTAATTTCTTCTTGAAGAGACTTCTGACAAATCCTCACGTCTCCAGTTCCACCTTCATCTCATTTCCAGAAGCTTCTGAGCTTCCAGAAGATTTCATAATCTAAATCAAGTTGCTTCTTGGTTTTTACCTACCGCTGACTTAGCAGTCAGCTTTCTTAGGCTGCTAAGGTAAGTTACCACTTAACATCTGCTTTCCAAGTAACAAAATTTTGCTGCTGTTGTCTTCTATCCAGTTTTCTTATTCCTTGAGCGTTTATTCTTAACTACCCTAACTGTCCTTGGAGTGGAGTTTAGGAGGGAGCAGAGCTAACTGCTTACATTAAAGCCGCCATCTTTACATGAAAATTCCATTCTGCTTTTCCGCAAATTAGAGAATCACAGTTCCTACATATTGAAAGGGACTCCAAGAGAGTACGTAGTGAATTCTTCCCTTCAGAGAGCAAAGTGTATTGTTTAACTTGCAGATGAGGTGGTTGAAGCCACCAGGAAGCTGCGTTTCTAGCCCAAGGTCACACACAGGCATACAGATAGACATCATGCTGTTCTCCAGTCTATGTAGTGAAAATAATGATCTCTCAAAGTTTTACAGGTATTTTTCCCCCCTAATTTAGGACTATTTCAGCAACAGCTAGATCCTTTTCTATAATACCTTACATTTGCACCCTCTTCCAGTGGGCAGATGAATTCTTCATATTAGAATATTAGGTGTTAAACTAATTACAAAATGTGGTTAAATGTTTTATTTCTTGTGAAGTTGGCTTAAAAAATTTCAGACACAAGCAGATTTATAAAGTAGTTGATATGCTGTACATATGTCCTTTTGAGTAATGTATACAAAGGATCTTAGAGAGAAGCACATCATAATTTAAATATAATTTGTATAACTTGTTAAAACAAGTGGTAGAATAACTATTTTTAATTTTCAACAAATACAACTGAAAAAAAAAACCAGCCTGGTTTGTTGTAAGAGTTTTACTCTATTATATAGTATAATGCTCTTTGTTAAATTTTAGGGAAAAAACACAAGCTTTGACAAAAATGCATTTGTAGAGGAAGAAAGGACTGAGATTTGGGATTCAACTTATTTTAAATTGATGCTACCTTTTCTCCCCCTGCATAATATAGCCCATAGCCTTAAAATATTACTAAATTATAACAAAATTAAAATATTTTTGATGAAGGAATTCGTTTTAGTCCATAAAAATTTTAAGAGCTTTATAAAACTAGGCACTAAAGAAGCTTTAACAAATGCAACGCTCCAGAGGAAAATGAAGGATAAAAAGAAAACCATCCGCAAATACTTACAGATTCTTTTCTGCCCATAGTTTTGCTGTGTGAGCGGGAACGGGAGATGTTGCTAAAAAAGGAATCCTTTTTAGTAGCAGACGAAGGTGGGGAGCCAGTGAATTCCCTTCCTCCAGGCAAACTCTCAATGCTTGGAGATGAACTGATGTTTTTAGAACTTTGTCCTGTAAGAAAATTAAAGTAGAAATAATGAAACACCAGGCTCTTTCACTAAGCTACTGAATTTACTGCTTTTGATAAATGATCAGTCATGATACTTCTTTGTTCACAGTGTCAACATAATGACACTACGGAATATTAAAATGGGTGCATTTGTATGTATCAGAATAGCTGCCAATTTTTGTAAAACAATGACGTACTGCTCTAGTTTTCTACATGTAATTTATAGTACAATAGTCCGAGTTTTGCACACATATAAAAAAACTGAAAAATCCAATTTTTAGAAATCACAGGGTAAATGACAGGATTTTCTCTTAAATAATGGAATTGTCCTTAATAATAGAAACCAGAAACTGTTATACTGCATATTATATTATTAATATCAAAAAATCTAAATCCTTCACCAGTGTTTCAAAAGAGCCTCTTTCCTTTCATTAACTGTAGAACAGATATAAGGCTACCCTTGGCCTATGGTAGAAGCATCTGGAAATGGGACAAGGTATTAGCTCACAGAGCCAGCCCTGGTGGTCTAGTGGTTAAGATTCGGTGCTCTCACCGCCACAGCCCGGGTTCGTTTCCTGGTCAGGGAACCACACCACCCATTTGTCACTTGTCATACTGTGGTGGCAGCATGTTGCTGTGACGCTAAAAACTATGCCATTGGATTTCAAATACCAGCAGGGTCACCTATGGTGGACAGGTTTCAGTGGAGCTTCCAGATTCAGACGGACTAGGAAGAAGGACCTGGCTACCCACTTCCAAAAAAATTGGCCATGAAAACCCTGTGAACAGCAGCAGAGCATTGTTTGATATAGTGCCAATTGTGAGAGGATGGCACAAAAAGACCGGGCAGGGTTCCACTCTGCTCTACACAGGGCTGCTAGGAGTTGGAATTAACTTGATGGCACTAACACAATTGGCTCACAGGGCCTCTTTCTTGACCTGTCCCTACATTAGAGTGGGGGGATCCCATCTGTGATTTCCCAGTAGTGCCTTTTTTACTGAGAGGTCTGGAGCCACAAACCTCCCTCAGACAGGAGCAAGGGTTCTAGTGAGTCCTGTGGAGAGGGTGGTGTGGTGTAGAAGGCTGGTACAGAGAAGTGGCTGCAGCCAGACTCATGCAGGTCTCACTTATACAGTGGGATACTCCCACAAGATTGTTATGGGGACTTAAGGACCTAGCAAAATACCTGGTGTGTATGCATTCATTCATTCAACCATTAGTAACTGAAGGCCTGGTAACTGCCAGACACTTATGGGTGCAGGGGGACAGTGGAAACTAAAACCATCAAAAATCCCAAGCTTTGCGGAGTTTATTTTCTAGTGAGGGGAGACAGACAAATACATTAGTAAAATATATATGATTTTAGATGGTAGTTAGTGCTATGGAGAAAAATAAAGCAGTAAAGGGGGATGTGAGTGTTAGTCCAATTTTAAATAGGATGGTCGGGGAAGGTCACTGAGAGTTGAGGTGCATTGACATTTGAGCAAAATCCTGAAGAAGGTGAAATACAGCTTTGCAGATAATATGAAGAAACAGCAGTGCAAAGGCCCCAAAGCAGGAACTTTGTGTGTTTGAGGAACAGCAAGACGGCCAGTGTGGCTACAGCTAAGAATGAAGAGGAAAAGGGTAGGAGATGAGGTTTGAGAGCAGCAGGGGATCAAAGCAGGTAGGGATTTGTGGACAATTTTGATTACTTTTATTCCGAGAAGGGAAGCCACTGGAAGCCACTAGAGGATTTGAGCAGAGGAGTGACACGATTTGACTTGATTTTAAAAGGATCAACCTGGTTGCTGTGTTGAGAATAGAATTAGGGGTGGGAGAGGGCCAAAAACAAAAGCAGGGAAATCCGTTTTTGCCACTGCAAAACTCCAAGTAAGCAGAATGATCATAGCTCTCGGTGGTGGGAAGCGCTCAGACTCTGGACAACACTGACTAGGTTTACCGATGAATCCATTAGGGGTATGAGAGAAAGAGAGAAGTCAAGTTTAACTCCAGACATTCCAAAATTAGATAGTGGTGATAGTTGCGCATCTCTGTGAACGTACTAAAAACCACGGAGTTATACACTTTAAAAAGGTGAATTTTATGGTATATGAGTTATATCTCAATAAAGCTATTATTTTTATAAAGTTAGTTTTCACATTAAACTCCCAGCAGTGACTAGCAGTAAAGGGCCTACCCATTTCCACCCAAAAGAGGGCTGCTCTAATAGAAAATCATGGCTGCAGAGTTCCCTAGCGAGCTTGCAGAGACTTTTGTGAGGTTTGCATCATGGTTTGACAACATCCCCCCACTTCCCAGTCCAGTTTCCGCCTCTTTTCCTTTCACAGGTGTTATTCCTCAATAAACCTTTTGTACTTCTAACCCCGTCTCAGAGTCTGCTTCCTGGAGAATCCAACCTGCAATGGACGATACCGGGGCTGAGCCTCGAAGGGTAGTAGAGGTGCCTCTGAGGTTAGGAAAGGAGGGGGAAGAACAGGTCCCAGGGCCTAGAAACATCTTATGCTTCCTTCAGGGTCTTGACTATCGCAGCTCCACCTGGACCTCACTCCTTCCCTTCTCTGCCTCCGTCTGTCTCCCACCCTCCTCCAGGGCTCTAAGTCTTAACTTCCCTGGGCTACGTTTTCATGGCTACAATCTCAAGTACAGGGTCCTAGAATGCTGGAGCTGAAAAAGACTTCAGGAACTAATTTAGTTTCTCTTTTTAAAATTAGACCACTAATACGTAAATACATTCTCACTATAAATTGGTTAGATGTGAAAAATGCCTTTATAAAAAAAATAGCTTTATTGAGATTTAATTCATATACCATAAAATTTGCCTTTTTATTTTTTTGTGAGGAGATCAGCCCTGTGCTAACATCTGCCAATCCTGCTCTTTTTTTTTTTGTTGAGGAAGACTGGCCCTGGGCTAACATCCATGCCCATCTTCCTCCACTTTATATGGGACACCGCCACAGCATGGCTTGCCCAGCAGTGTGTCGGTGTGTGCCTGGGGTCTGAACCAGCAAACCCCAGGCAGCTGCAGCAGAGCGTGCGCACTTAACCGCTTGTGCCACCAGGATGGCCCCCAAATTTGCCTTTTTAAAAGTGTATAATTCATTTTAGTTTTTCACATTTAATTCACATTTGGTTTTTAGTATAGTCACAGAGATTCGCAACCATCACCGTCTAATTTTAGAACATTTTGTCACCCAAAGAGAAACCTTGTGCCCATTAGCAGTTACTCCCAATACTCCCTTCCCTATAGCCCCTGGCAACCACTAATCTACTTTCTGTCTCTATGGATTTGCCTTTTCTGGATATGTCATATAAATGGAGTGATACAGTATGTGGTCTTTTGTGACTGGCTTCTTTCAGTTGGCACAATGTTTTCAAGGTTCATTCATGCTGTAGCATGTTATCAGTACTTCATTCCTTTTCACTGCCAAATAATATTCTGTTCTATAGAGATACCACATTTTGTTTATCCACTCATCAGTTAATAGACATTTAGCTCGTATCCATTTCTTGGGTATCATGAATAATGCTGCTATGAACACTCACGTATAAGTTTTTGTGTGGACATGTTTTCATTTCTCTTGGGTCTTGAGTGGAATTGCTCTGTTTAACATTTTGAGAAAATGCCAAACTGTTTTTGAAAATGGCTACACCATTTTACATTTCCACCAGCATTGTAGGAGTGTTCCAATTTCTCCACATCATTGTCAACACTTATTATTGGCTATCTTTTTATTTTAGCCATCCCAGTGGGTGTGAAGTGGTATCTCATTATGATTTTTATTTGCATTTTCCCAACGCAAATGACTAATGATGTTGAGCTTCTTTTCATGTGCTTATTAGACATCTGTATATTTTCTTTGGAGGAATGTCTACTCAAATCTTTTGCCCATTTTTAACATTAGGTTGTTTTTCTACTGTTTTATTGTTGAGCTGTAAGAATTCTTCTGGGTACAAGTCCCTTTTTAGATATATGTTTTGAAAAAAATTCTCCCATTCTGTGCATTGTCTTTTCACTTTCTTAATGGTATCCTTTGACACTTAAAAGTTTTAAATTTTGATGAATCCCATTTACCTATTTTTTCTTTTGTTGCTTGTGCTGTTGGTATCACATCTAAGAAGCCACTGCCTAACCCAAGTTCAAAAAGATTTACTCCTATGTTCCTTTTAAGAGTGTTATAGTTGAGCTCCTGCATTTAAGTCCATGCTCCGTTTTGAGTTGATTTTTGTATATAGCGTGAGGAAGTAGTTCAACTCCTTTCTTTTGCATGTGAATATCCAGTTTTCCCAGTACTAGTTGTAGAAAAGACTATTCTTTCCACATTGAATGGTTTTGGCACCCTTGTTGAAATTCAACATACCATAAATATAAGGGTTTATTTCTCTGCTCTCAACTCTATTCCATTGATACATGCCTATCTTTATGCCAGTATCACACTGTCTTGATTACTGTAGCTATATAGTAAGTTTTTAAATTGAGGACTGTGAATTCTCCAATTTTGTTCTTTTCAACATTGTTTTGGCTATTGAGGGTGCTTTGCATTTCCTTATGAATTTTAAGATCAGTTTGTCAATTTCTACCAAAAAGATACCTGGGATTTTGAGAGGGATTGTGATGAATAAGTAGATCAATTTGGGGAGTATTGCCATCTTAACAATGTAAGATATAAGCAAAATACATTAATGTCGTCTTTTATATTTACTTTGTAGTTACCTTGTTCAGTGCTCTTTCCCTTTGTGTGGATTTAAATTAATTTCTGGTATCCTTTCATTTCAGCCTGAAGGACTCCCTTTACTATGTCTTGAGGGGCAGATTTGCCAGCAGTGAATTCTATTTTTGTTTATCTGTCACTGCCTTAATTTTTTCCTCCTTTTTGAAGGACAGTTTTACTACATATAGAATTATTGGTTGACAGTATTTTTTTTTTTCTTAATCACTTTGAATATATCATCCTACTGCCTTCTGGTCTCCACGGTTTTTGATGAGAAGTCAGCTGTTTAATCTTATTGAGGTTTCCTTGTATATACCATGAGTTGTTTTTTCCTCTGGCTGCTTTCAAGATTCTTCCTTTGTTGTTGGTTGTTAACAGTCTGACTATGATGGGGTCTAGGTGTGGATCTCTTTGACTTTATCCCACTTGGAGTAAATGAGCTTCCTGGATACATAGATTACTGTTTTTCATGAAACTGTGGAATATTTCCGCAAGCATTTCTTCAAATATTCTTTCTGCCTCTTTTTTTCTCTTTTCTCCTTCTGGGACTCCCATTATCTGTATGTTGGTATGCTTGATGGTATTCTGCAAGTCTCCGAGACTGTGTTCATTTTTCTTTATTCTTTTGTCTTTCTGTTTTTCAGACTGGCTAATCTCAGCTGACATAGCTTCCAGTTCTGATCTTTCTTGTGTCAGCTCAAATCTGCTGTTGATCCTCTGTGGTGAATTTTTCACTTCAGTTATCATACTTTTCAACTCCGAAATATCTATTTGGTTTTTTAAAAACATTCCTATCTCTTTAGTGACATTCTCTATTTGGTGAGACACTGGTCTCATACTTTCCTTTAGTTCTTTAGAAACAGTTTCCTTTAGTTTTTTGAAGATATTTATAATAGCTGATGTAAAGTCTTTATCTAGTAAGTCCAGTGTCTCAGTTTCCTCTGAGGCAGTTTGTACTTACTGATTTTTTCCCTGTACATGAGCCATACTTTTCCATTTCTTTGTATGTCTCAGAAATTTTACTGAAAACTGGACATTTTAATAAAATAATGTGGCATCTCTGGAAATTAGATCCCACTCATCCCCCAAGTTTGTTTTTCTTGCTGTTTGTTGTTTTTTCAGTGACTTTCCTAAATGAATTTTATAGTCTATATCTTTTGTTGTGTGTGGCCACTGAAGTCTCTGCTTGGTTACCTTAGTGGTCAGTTAAGAGAAAGAAATTTCCTTTTTTTAATGCCTTGAACCAGGGGGCTCTGTGTGTGTTGGGACACATCTTCAATGCTCTAGCAGGCAGTTCACAATTCTGCTTTAGCCTTCACTCCTGCCTATGCAGAGCTTCAAGTTCATCCAGAGTTGAGAGATCACAGCCTTCTCAAGTCTTTCCTGGGCATGTGCACAATCCTGCATGTATGTGGCCTTCTAGAATCCCAGGAATATACTGGAGCTCTTCTAACCCCTCTATGGACATCTCATTCCTCAGATTTCCCTTTTAAGTCTTTTGTTAGCCTCTGATTTTCCTGTTAAGTTTTTGGTTAGCTGCTTGTTTGCTCCCTTTCCACCTGGGACAGCTGTGATGTTAAATAATTGCCACTGATTATTTTTGATGGATGCCCGATGGATGGGGTTTCTCCCTTAGCGAGCTGTGAATAGGGCAAATAGAGACAAGCCCTATGAATGAGGCTTTTCCAGGGAGCTTCTGGACAGGTCAAATAGTGACAATTTACTGGGGATGGGACTTTTAGGGTGCTCCAAATCCATTCTTTCTCTTCCAGTGATTGCCAGGCTGGTGGTTATCAAAGGCTATGGTGGAGCCTGGGCAGAGGGCGGGAATAGGGCAAGTTAAAATGCCACAAAGCATGCTGTTGTTACTGATATTCAGCCATTTTTTCTTGAATAGATGCCTCTCAAATTGTTGCAATCCTTTGATTAATTTCCAGAGTTCTGAAAAAGTTGATTTTGACATTTCTGCTACTGTTCTTATTGCTTTTACGGAGAAACTAATTTTCAGCAGTCCTTATACTATCATTCCAAAAGTCCTTCCCTCTGTGAATTGCTTTTTGGACTTAACTTAGTCTAGGAAATTTGTCTTTGTCATGTATAAAAATCTGCCTTACTTTTATTTATTTATTTTTCTGGTGAGGAAGATTAGCCCTGAGCTAACATCCGTTGCCAATCCTCCTCTTTTTGCTGAGGAAGATTGGCCCTGAGCTAACATCTGTGCCCATCTTCCTCTACTTTATGTGGGACGCCTGCCATAGCATGGCTTGATAAGTGGTACGTAGGTCTGCACCCAGGATCTGGACCTGCAAACCCCGGGTTGCTGAAGCAGAGTACGCGAACTTAACCACTATGCCATTGGGCTGGCCCCTGCCTTACTCTTTTTAATGGCTGTGAAGAAAAAAATTTTGTAGCACTCCTGAATAGACATTTAGGACTTTTCCAGTTTTTTGCCTTTACAAACAAAGTGGCAATTAACAGTTTAGTGACGTACATCTTTAGGTACAAACACTTGGCTATTCCTATAAGGTAAATTTAAATAAATGGAACTGCTATGTCTAATGTATGTGCACTTTAAATTTAGATAAATGATTCCAAATTGCGCTCTCCTAGGATTTTAACATACATATGTGTGTATATGTACATCTATATATAAGTGTAAATGTAACATGATACATTATATCTTTATTCATCTCTTTATTTGGTTACTCTGATGAAGGGAGCACTTCACTGTGTTAGCTTGAAGTTTCCTGATAACAAGTGAGGCTGAATATCTTTTAATATATTTATACAGGCCATCTGAAGGTCCTATGTGAATTGTCTCTGCTCATTTTATTTTTAAAAACTGATTTAGGGGAGTTTTTCCTAAATTCTGGAACTTAGCCCTTTGTGTATATGTGTGTGTGTGTCTACATTTTCCTTTATGGCTTTTGTTTTTAAAGTCCTGCTTATTTAGGAAGGCATTTCTTACCCCAAGATGATATAGTGAGAAACAATTTAAATATTTATTATAAACCTAGGTTTTTCGTTTTCCTTTTATGAATATTTTCTCATTGCTCCTTGGAACTCTACTCCTTAAGTAGCTTTTATTGCCTTGGCGTGGTAAGATATAGCTAAAACAAAAGGAATGTTTGCTCAGCTTTGAGTTTCAAATTACTTTTAAAAGTTTACAGAACAAAAGATAAATCTAAGAAGCCAAAGCATTTGATTCACAAGAACATGGCTTTTTTATAAAATGAAATGAAGAAATTTCCATCTTTCTCTAAGCTTATACAAGTGAATTTATCTGTCCCTTCAAAACTTGGATCACCCACCTATAAAGTTCTCTGGTGCTAGTGACTTTATAAAGGCATTACAATGATGACTTTTGGATTTTTTTCTATATTCATTCCTCTTTTAAAGTTTTCTACTTCTTGGTCAATTTTTATAATTCATATCTTCCCCCCAAAAGCCGTATATGTGGCGGGCAGAATAATGCCTATGCCTTTAATCTCCAGAGCCTGTGAATATGTTACCTTACATAGCAAAAGAGACTTTGCAGGTGTGACTAAGATCAAGAACCCTGAGATGAGAAGAACATCCTGGGTTATCATGGTGGGCCAATGTAGACACACGACTCCTGAAAGTGGAATAGGAAGGCAGAAAAATGAGTCAGAGAAATGACTAAAGACGAAAAAGGAGACAGTTGAAGCATGAGAGGGACTTGACCTGGCATTGCTGGCTTTGAAGACAGAGGAAGAGGGCCATGAGCCAATGTGGCATCCTCTAAAAGATGGGAAGGGCCCTCAGCTGACAGCCACCAAGAAACGGGGACCTTGGTCCTAAAGTCATAAGGAATTGAATTCTGCCAACAGCAGAAATGATTCTCCCCTAGAGCCTCCTGACACCTTGGTTTTAGCTTGGTCAGACCTGTATCAGACTTCTGACCTACAGAACAGTTAAATAAACGGGAAATTCTCTTTACTATTCCTTTGATTATTATACTCTACTTGTGATCTCTAGACTCTCAATATCTGATGTTATAGTTCAAAGTCTGAGTTAATCTGAAATTCCAAGTAGAATCATTTAAATTTTATTATACACTTGGAAAAAGAATTTTGTGGACTATTACAACTTTTTTTTCCACTTTCTTCCAAAAGGAAAAAATAGTTGTGAGGAGTTTTATATATATCAAACCTTATAAAATTTTAGTTGCCTTGAATACTTTCTGAAATAAGGTAGTGGGCACCTATTATGTCTATCTATCCATCTGTTGGATATTTACAATATATAAGTAAAGTTCTATCAAACCTGTTGAGAAATTTTTCCATTTAAAAGAAATTACACTACCAAAGAAAAAATCTTAAGCTATCCTAGTTTGTATAAATCACGTGTTTCCATTTTAAAACTATAATAAAACCAAGAAACCTTTTCTTTGGTTCTATATTTTATCTGTACTATTTGTTTTTTCTCCAACCTTCCCTATATACATATTTCCCTAGTCTGTCTACCCAAAGAAGAAGAAGAAAGAAAATTAGAATACACTACAGCAATGAGATATTTGCAAAATTTTAGTCCTTGCACACGTATGTACCTTTATACATATTATCTCATTTAATCCTAATGATATTGTGAGATGGTCACATCTGAGAAAACTGAGGCTTGGACCGTTTAATTAACTTCCTCAAGGACATACAGTTATATATATAGCTAGCAACATCATAAGATTTGTCCAAAATAAAAGACTATGCCAACACATATTATTATATTTCTGTATCACAGAGGGTGACTCTAAGGAGCTATTCATTCAAAATGGCAACCCCTCCCCCCCCAAAAAAACCCCAAATAAACCAGATTTGGGGAATAGGCTCATCTACCTAATTTTTAGGACATATATAATTTTGAGATGGCTTTTTCTAGAAACAGAAAATAACTGATGGTCAGGCCACTTGTATTCAATGACAGGTGTTCCTACTTGTATTACAAAGGCCAGACTTCACTAAGAGCAGGGACTATGGTCATTACCAGCTTCTCCTGTTGGGAAAAGCTAGCATAGTGGGTGGCATGTTGTGGGACTACAATAAAGGTCTGCCGATGTTCAATTTAGAATATCCGAAGAGGACTGTATACACCAGCGCTACCCAAGAGAAATACAATATGAGCCACATATATCATTTTTAATTTTCTAGTATTCAAATTTAAAAAGTAAAGTGAAATTAATTTGAATAATTTATTGAACCCCTTATATCCAAACTATTATCATTCCAACACGTAATCAAGATAGAAAAACTTTTGAGATATTTTACATTCATTATTTCACGCTAAGTCTTTAAAATCCATGGCATATTTTATACTCACAGCATATATTTCAAGTGCTCAATGGCCACATGTGGCTAGGGGATACCATATTGGACAGCGCAGGTATAAACCAATGAACAGTCTAAACTTCCAAATGTTTTTCACAACATGCAGGTTGTTATATTTAAGTAACTATCTTAACAAAATAAGGTAACGATGTATCTAGCAGAAATCTTTAGACTCCTCACTTTAATAAATTAGCTTACCAATTATGTACTGTGTGAGAATAAGTATGCAAATCCAGAAAGAATTTGAAAGCAGTTTGTTCCCATGAGGAACAACATCCACAGGTATCTTCTGCACCTATTATTCTGCGTAGCAGCTACCTTTTCAGCAATAACACTAACATTAGCTCTTATCAGAATTTATCTTTGAATTATCAAATTCCAAATGAGTGGTAGTATTAATAAAGTACCTGGGCTAGATCTCACACAGAAACCCTGTGTAAAATATATTTCTCTGGGGGCCAGCCTGGTGGCATAGTGGTTAAGTTTGCATGCTCCACTTCGGTGGCCCAGGGCTCGCATCCTGGGCGCAGACCTATGCACCACTCATCAAGCCATGCTGTGGTGGCATCCCATATACAAAACAGAGGAAGATAGGCATGGATGTTAGCTCAGGGCTAATCTTCCTCAGCAAAAAAAAAAAAAAAAAAAATATATATATATATATATATATATTTCCCCTCCATTACAGAAATTAGTTTACTAAGGTTTTTGTGCCTTGTGGGAACATAAACATTTAGACCTTAAGAAAATGAAGTCACCAGAACATGTTCTCCAAAGGGATGATGGAGTATCTCCTCTGGAGATCTGTAAGAAAGCCCTAGACACCAGGAGTAATCTTGCCTTGGGAAGAAGAAAGGACTATCAGGCTTCTCTGCCCTTTTCACGCCCAGTACACACAGAACATGACAACACTGGTACGGCACAGCAGGCAAATGGATGAGACATTCCATCACCCAGGCCTCACATGGACAGCTCCCGAGCTGAGGGGTCAGTATTCTCACAAGCTGGTAGCCCATAAGCTGCACAGTGGTTCTGAAGCTCTGTAAATCTTTTACAGTTTTTAACTGATAGGAACAACATTAATCATTTCTTTCGTTGCACTAAAATTTAAAGTCTATTCTTAGAGGCACATTTTTAAATATATTGCTGTGGTGCCCTGCCCAGATTCCCCCTTCAGGCGGAGGCACTCATTCCCCCAGCTGCCAGCAGTGGCGGCTGCTGATGGCTCTCAAGAGCTGTCTCTGGTAACAGGCCTCAGCTGAAGAGAGCTGAAGAGAGGTCATGCCCCTTCCGCGGGGACTGGCTCCAGTCCAGTGACTGGTTTGGGTTGACAGAGGATACAGGCTGGTCCCTTGCCTCATGGTGGGCAACTCTAGGGGGAAGTGCCAGCCCCAGAGGTTCCAGCAGCAACTGCAAGGCAGTTCAGCTCCTCCCTCAGCTCAGTTCTCCTTCTTTCACTCCCCAGGCGCTGATCTTGAGGACACTCCCTAAAAGCTTGCTACCCATAAATCTTTGTCTCACAGTATTTCTCAGAAATCCTGACCCAAGACAATTATTTAAAATTATTTTATGCTGTAAGGCATTCTTAAATATACTAACTATAGGCCCATTCTTAAGCTGCCTCAGGCATGCACAGTGTCTTTCATTCATAACCAAACATCAGAAAACAAGCCCTCTACAGGCTGGTCTTATGAAATGCCTGAGACTCTGCCCAGCACCGAGGACAGGGGATGACCACACCAGGAGCTCTTAAGAAGCTCCCCAAATAGCAGTACAAAGGAAATACAGACTTGTACACACACTAACCTACCTGCAATCCCAGGTGAGAAAAGCAAACACAGAACATAAAGGGCAGTACTCAAAGCACAAAAGAGGGAGTGTCCATCCTGTCTCAGGCAATTAGAGGTGTGGGCTCAATCCTAAAACCTGCAGAGTGGGGGTGGGGGCTCAGGGAGGGTCATTTTGGGCAGAGAACACAGTATTGACCAAGGCAGTCAGACCACTGCGAACATCTAGCTCAGTCAGAGCCTGATTAAATCCCTGGAGCTTCTCGCTCTCCATCTGTAATTGAAAAGGACACCAACACCAGTGTAAAATAAGACCAAGTCCAACAGAGTGCTTCTTTTTCATTTGATGATTATTTCAATGGTCTTTCGCGGGGAGGAGGGAATCGAACAAATTCTTTCTAAAAGTTGCTAGTACCCTAAACGCCAGCTTATTTTCTCTCGGTCATCCAGCCCTGGGGGGAGGGAGGAAAGAAGGAAGGTGAGGCTCTAGAAATAGGGCCAGCTATGTCAAGAAGAGCACCTTGTTCTCATTCTAAGGGGTCTGGCCTTTATCTTGTCAGTAGATGATGGGAGTTACCACAGATTTTAAGCAGGAAAGTAGCATGAGGATTACAGGAGCTTGGCTGAATGAGGCATCTCCTGCACTGGCCCACACAAGAGATTATAAGGGTTTAAACTAAGGCTGTGGTGGTAGGTTTGAGAGATGTTTACAAGGCAGAATCCCTCAAAGGAATACCTGCTGGGTCAGACACACCTAGGCTTGAGTCTGAGCTCAGCTGATATCTAATTGTGGGGCCCTGAACAAGTCTTTGAGGCTCCATAAGCCACGGTTCTCATGCACAAGTGAGGCCTCTACTTCACACATGCTGTGTGTCCCAAGTGGGTCATGTGTGTAAAGGGCTCAGTAGGGTGCCCAGCATATGCTAAGCGCTCAGTAGACATAAACTATTACTAGCACAGTGGTGACTTCCAAATCTTAAGCAGGGAGTTTAATATGCAGCACTCGGGGTTACAGATTTGCTAGTCCTCTCCTGTGGGGACTACTGCATTGGCTGCACTTCTTAGCGACATTCCAGACTTCAGCTAACAGGCTTTAAGCATAGGACCACCACATATGCCATACATAAGACTGCCTGGTGGAGCAGCTGAAGTCCAGCCCACATTGTACTTGTTAAGATATGTGCCCTGGTGTGAGCTGCATCTGCACAGAAGGGGTATCTTTTTCTAAAGTGCACAAAGGTGGACTAGATATGGCCATGCTAGGGTATATTAAATCTTTCCTTCATTCTCTTTCCCTCTCTGAAACATTCAATAAAAGTTGTGTGTCCCACATGCTACATCTCACTAGAGGTTATTTGTCGAGAGCCCAAGTTGACTGAATGAGCTTCACAGGTATCAGTGAGGAGCCCTAACTACAGAATGGCTGGGAGGGAGGAAAGGAGGAAGGGGAAAAAATTTTATTAAGTGTCTATTATGCCCCATGAATAATATTTTCATGACTTTTCTCTCATTAAACGCATTGGGAAATAAGAACAGGGCTGGGCTGTATTCCTAAATAAACAGGCAGAATCCCCGTCAACCTGAAACCAGCTGAGGGAGCTGGACACAGGACACCGAAAGGCAAGGTGTTCAGGAGGCTGGGAAGTCTGGGGATTGTTGTGGGGGTGGGGGGGCACAGCTCAGAACAGCAGAAAGGGAAGAGCCAGGGAAGCCCAGTGCTGTGGCCACAGAAAAGGGATCACCTTGGCTTTATACAGTGACCCAGGAGAAAACCCTATCTGGTAACATTTTTTTACCTCACGGACTTGAGTGACACACAGCAAGAGGGCTGACGTCTACTCATTAAAAACCACACATCTTGGTGCCACAGGAGAGCAAACGGAAGCAGGCTGTACTGAAAGCCCCTGGAATAGACCTGCTCTAGCCTGACCACAGAGGTCAACCACTGTTGGATCCAGTGCTTGCATGCAAACAGGTGGTTTTAAGGAAAAAAAAAAAGACAGAGGTGTTGAGTTGGCTCCTTCATAATTTGATGCTGGTAACCAAGGAGGTATTTGAGGAAAACACATAATGGTGCTGCCATCATCACCACCACCCGAGCAGGTAGCACCCTCGAGCCCTTCTATGGGACAGGTGTTGTGGGAACTTCTGACAACCACCCTTTAAGCCGCTGTTCTCTTCCTCTCTTGACAGATAAGAGCTTAAGCTACCTCCCTCAGTCATCCAGCAAGGCAGTGACAGAAGCAGGAGTCAAACCCAGCACCAACTCCGGAGCCATGCTGGCAAAGCTGCACCTCCCTGCTCCCTAATAAGGGCTGTGCCAGGTGGGCTGGACTAACTGTGAACTAAAATTAGATGAAAGAAAAATGGAACGAGGTCTTTTGAAAGTAAAGGGCAAATTCTGACCCTGTTCTCGGTCCAAAAGCAGCTCATTTATTCAATGTCTTTTGGAATAAGTTCCACAAAATTGCATTTTCTAGCTAATTGATGCTTCTCCAAATTCATTTTACATATTATATATTTCTCTGCCTTCTTAAAGTGATTATACAGAAATAATGAAACTATGTGTTCTGCTTCAGGACTATCATTTCTCAAGAACCAGTGACCAATATAGGGTCATCCATGAGGATACTTTTTTGGTTTTTCAGTTTCTTTGTCTTGTCATTACTATGTCCTACTCTAGTTGATTTGACTTCCTTTTTCTTTGTTCTACCAATTTGCTGCTTGTCATCAGCACTGGGACATTTCTGTTAAGTACTTTCTTCTTGAAGGTTCAGAGGGGAAGTCATCTCCAGATAAGAGAGCTGCTCTCACATTAACGTGAGCGACTTGCATGTTACTCCTCAGTTTAAAATCTTTTTTTTCCCTAGAAGGAATTATAAGAAAGTTAACAATGGTTACCCTTAGGGAAATGCGCTGGCAGAAAGAAGTGGGAGGAGAAAAGGGAGGTTTTTTCCATTTTATGTGTTTAATTAATTGGGATTGTCTAATATATGTATTTTAGTTTTACTTTAAGAATGTCAACAGTGGTTATCTGGGTAGGGAGATTTTCCACCTTTTTCTCCCCATTTTATTTTTAAAAACAACCTGATAAATGTTATATAATGATATCTATGTATGTACATATATGTGTATATATTCATATCCATAAAATAAACACATACACACAAATATAAATTTTAAAAATGTGTATGGCAATAACTTAAGAAATCTAAATTTCTTTCCTACTGGTCCATTATATGATAATACTTACGTACCTCTCTTGTTGCAAATTCTAAATTCTCTTTGGAAGTAACGTTTGTGTTTGTGCCCATATTTTAAAGCTTTTTGGTTTGTGAATAAATTCCTAAATATCTCTTGAAAAAAGTTTCTGGGGGAGGTGTGCAATTTCCAAAAATAATTTTGAAGAAATCCTTTGAGTTAAGTCTTCAAAAAACAAATTCTCCTGTCATATTGTTTCATGATTGCAACCTACACTGAGAGATATAAAAATGGAACTTTCCAACAATTTTCCAAAAATTATTTATTGATCTAAATTGTGGAATCTCACTTTATAGTCAGTGTTTTTCTTCAAAACATTAAAACCAATATAATTATTGTGTGTTAAAAGGCAAAGATACAGATATGAAATCTCATGGGAAAAAAAGACTAAAATCAAAGAACCATTGAAAGTATTGATATTTACTACACTTGAAATTTACTCCATTACTTTGAAAAAAGACACTTGGGCAAGTCTAAATGAACTTTTACTTCCCTGAAACGAAAAGTATCTCCTCTTGAAATATTATATAGGGGAATATAATGGGTGTGGCACCTCTGATGAAGTTCTCCAACTTCTAATATTACTGATCCTATTAAGCAAGGATTGTTAGAAAGTTTTTTGTTGCCATCACTGACTATTCTGGTTTACTTCCACTTCCTCTTGCTTCTTTGACACTTTGTAGGAAGTGTGTTGAGGAAAACACAAAGTGACTTCTCCAAATCAGGGTGGGTATCATCTCACTGTCTCATCATCACTGTCACAGTCAGTCTGAAAGCTGTTTATTTGGGTGTCATGTCTCATAAAGCAGCTAGAGCCTTCCCTATCAGACTGACACAGTCTCTGTCGGAGCATGGCAGGCAGGCGGAATTCTGAACAGGGTATCCAGAGAAAGAGCTGGTGCCTGACTGTGCAGGCTTGCCTGGGTCATCTAAAGCACAAGCTGATGCCAGGCAACCTGGTAAAGCTGTAGGGAAAGCCAGGGACCAACGAAAACAGAATCTGGCACATAGTAGGCACTCAATAAATATGTGCTGAATAAGTGAATGAGATGATTCTACTTATATAACACAAGTTATGTGAACAAATGATACAACCTGTCTCTTCCAGATTCTATTAAAAAAGCAACACTGTTCACGTGCCTCTGGTCTGCAGAAAAAAATGGGCTGAGCAATAGCATAGAAGCAGAAGTTCAAACAAGCAAGCTAGCCTTCAGCTTTCTCTTTGCATAGGTATAAATTGGGCTTCCACAGCCAAAGATCTCCTCCGCAGCAAACTAACTTAGGAAAGTTAGCAAACTAACTTTGGGATAACAAAACACTGGTTAAAAAGTTGCCTGGGGGGCTCAGATTTTAATTTTAGGAAACAAATTTAAGTCCTGTGAATTCTCACCATATAAGATGATCTCATTCATACTCATTTAAGTATAGTAACTGACGAAGCTAAGATTATCTGCCTTTTCTATTGTCTATGCTACTGCACCCCTTTATTACACAGATCACTTAACAGACACCAAGAGCAAAGAGCAGCTCTTCTCGTGGAGCCCCCGAGCTAGAAAAGCCCTTAAAGGTCAGCTGGTTCAGTTACCAGAACACAGCCAGGAACTGTACCTGTGAAACCCAGAACTATATATAGAAGTAAGGTCACGTACTTCTCTTGCCACAGTGTGTGTTTTTAACAAGTTAAGCCATACACCACTCATCTCCTAATCACAACATTCTCTTTTCCGTTAATTTATCAAAAAGCCTGGATATTATGAAGACATCATTATCAGAACAGTATTTTAATACTAGTAGCATGACTATATTATGTGGATATTTTAAATTAAGAAAAACATGATATGTATTTTAATAAATATTATCTTTTTAGTCTGAATTTGAATTGAAGATTCTTAAAATTAGTCTAGGCTTCCACTTAACACAGAAATCCTCTCTATAGCATATTTTATCTAAAAGATTACATAATAAAAGATTAATAAAGCAACTTTAAATATTTATACATTTTGAAATTCCACAGGAGGTGCTGAATATGGATTACTAATATTTTTCATTTCTTTTTTTTTTTTTGTGGGGAGGACTAGCCCTGAGCTAACATCTGATGCCAATCCTCTCCTTTTTTCTTGAGGAAGACTGGCCCTGAGCTAACATCTGTGGCCATCTTCCTCTACTTTATATGGGACGCTGCCACAGGATGGCTTGACAAGTGGTGCGTCGGTGAGCGCCCGGGATCCGAACCAGCAAACCCTGGGCCGCCACAGCAGAGCGCGCGCACTTAACCGCTTGTGCCACCAGGCCAGCCCCTATTTTGTATTTCTTAAGTAAACTTTTTTATAGGTTTTAAACAAATGGTTATGATATTAAAATGTTATCTTTTGATTTTAAATCATTGTCAGTTACTGTATATGGAGATCTGTCACACAGGACTTTAATTCTGTTAATATGATTCATATTACAAAGTCTGTACTTAAAAATTTATTTCAAAATCAACTTGTAATTCTTTTAGGTAAAGTATAATAAATACCTCTGGCTAATACACTCAATAATATGCATATAAACAGCATATAAATCATCTAATCTCAGACCTAATTTGACAAATACTGTCACAGAACACCTATGCAACAAAAAGAACACCTCAGTGTGAGCTGCCAAATAAAGTGTAGTGTTAAAATTACCACAAAATATGGAGTGATCGTATTTTGCAAGGAAAGAGGCTGGTGCAAACTTAATAGAAAAGCCACATCACAGCCAGATCTGGCATCACCAGGGTATGACATGACAGGGGACTTTTGTTCTAAACAACAGTGCCACTCAGTGGCTGAACAATGGTAGTGAACTGATAAACAGTATGAATGGAGGGTGGGCAAAAAGAAAAATGGAGGTTGAGTAGGCAATGATAATACTGCAGGCAAAGAGATATACTACGTTGCCATGGTAACTGTACCTTGGAGGTCAGTTAGAGTCTGGACAGGAACAGAAACCTGAGCATCGCTTCCTGTAACTACATCGCCTGGATTTCATAAGAAAAAATAATTAGATTTCATAAAAAGGAAAAAATTAACTTTTCTTTCATACTTAATGTTGTAACACTTTATCAACCTAATTACTAAAAGTACAGTACAACAGAAAATACAGCACAACCTTAGAAAAATTAATGTAAAATATTTTTAAAAGAAAATAATATTTAAAAAGTGTTTCCTCAAAAGCTTTTGTGCATGTTTTTCTTAAAGAAAAAAATAGGTTTCTACAAGTCTAAAGTATAGAAACCTTTAGCAGTCAGAAGATTTTGCTAACAGATTTCATTATGTGACAAATAGTAGTGTGATTTTATACTTTCTTTCTTTTTAAAAAAATTCTTTATCCAAAAGTAAATTATATGCATTTAAGAAGCATTCTTTTGAAATTGATTTCCTCCTATAACAGACAAAATTTATTTTTAACTAAACTTGAAACCAGTTTCTTCAGTGATAAGATAAAGACCTAAACAAGTTCTAATTTCATATTAAGTATTGAAAAGATTTCATAAGTTACCACATGTACTTATAAATGTCAACATGTAAAAATAAATCTGTGAACTGCATACCCTTTAAACTTGATATACTTATTATAGGCAAGATCTCATTTACAAATTGGACCTGTAGTAAATGCTTAAAATAAAGAAGTGTTCAAATTCAAAAAACAGACAAAGGAAATGGGGGAAAAGGAGTGCATTTTAAATACAGGAAAGAAAAGAAAAGGAGCACAACAGGGAATTTTGTGAAGAACCTGAGGTTCGCTACCATTTAGAAGGAAGACTTTGGTTCTTTGATTTCATTCCTGGACGACAAAATTCAACCCTGAGCACAGTCACTGTCAACAGAATAATCCTCCAGATAGAACAGCATCTGAAGGCCTATGCTATTTTGAGGTTAACAAGCTAAAAAACAAGCCTTAAAGGGCACTGTATTTTCTATGTATGATAATGTATGATAAATAGACTTGCTTCCCCTGGAGCTTTCATACAATAGTAAAAAATCAATTTTTGAATTAAATAACATACCCTCAACGCCTTGACCACTTGCTACAATTATGATTTACAGCACGGCCAGCTCACCTGGAAATATTAGGTTGTAATTATGTCGTCCCCATCAATTAACGGTACACGTATATATATTCTCCTATAACTGAAATAAAATCTATAAATAGGTATATATTCCAAACAAGTGATAAACAGCTTTTAGCAGAACTTATCAGGTCCTGAATTTTCATAATATAGTTAACTCTCTATTCACTGATAAAAACTCTCTATTCACTGATAAGTGGTGTGCCTATTTTCTGTATATTTGAAGGAGATTTTCAATTCTGTGCTTGCTACCCATTTTACTCTGCTGCTTCTGGATCACCTATTAGTGTCTATTTAGAGACTGAAAACTAATTTTAATATTAAATATCACCAGGAAAATTATGGAGGAAGATTTGTGCTCCTTTTTCCTTCCTTCACAACTCTACCCCCAACACATATATACACTACAGAATCCGTTGCATTTCAAGCAACAGATAGATGAATTTTGGGTTTTTCATACAATTGTTCCCCTATATAAGCACACACAATCAAGAGTTAACTAGCCTATGAAAACCATAAGCATTTTCATCTTTACAAACAACCACTTTTCAAAACAACTTTCAAATTTTCCACCAGAGAATACACTAAAAAGGCTATTCCATTATCTTTCCTCAAAGGCACTATGTAGATGACTTTCTTCTGAGATAGTTAGAATTCATATTCCAACACAAGCCTCCTGACAGGCTAAATACTGTGCTCACTAATCTCTGGGACCAGGTGACACACTTGCAGATTTGTCAGCGTCACAGAACAGCAGCATACTTGTGGGAAACACCAGCATAAAGAACTAATGTTGGAGAAGTAACCATATATCTTTTACCAAAGGAACTACAGATTTTTGGAGCTGGGAGGCTCCCCAGAGATTGGTCCAAACCTTTCACTTCAGGGTGAGGAAAGAAAGGGTCAGAGAGCTTCAGGATTCCACTGACAGTTCACGGGAGAGTGAAGGAAGGAAGAACATCAACCTGTACTACTTCTACTTGTACAAACTGTTCTCTTTGCCTTTTACTCTCTTCAAACCTTTATGCAGGGAGGGGCTTTAGCAAGAATATTTATCTTTAACATGAAGGTAGACAAGCTTTTTGTAGATTGACATGAGAAGAACGAACCAGAAATAAAAAGACAGAAGAGTTGCCAAACAAGGCCACTTTCTTTCAGCACAGGGATCAGTTGCAAAATGCCCTGGTGATGCTCATGTTCCAAATACTTTGCTTAAGTGCTCTGTTGTCCCCTCATAACTGGGGACTCAGTTTTCATCAATTGTTCCATCCTCCTGCACTTCCCTTCTCACTTACTGTGATATTAATACTTGACATTTCCTTAGAGACACAACTTTATATTTCTAGAGTCATTTGGCTTGGTTCCTCAGAAAATTTAAGCTACAGCATTAAGAGATTCTCTGACTCATTTGCCTGCCATCAGTTAGAATTACTACTGACTACAGCTTGTTATCAAAGCAATATTGAAGTCATATTTGTTTAGAACAATAAAACAGTACAATTAAGAAATATATAAAATAACATTCATTTCCATTCTGTAAGTGGGCATGTCTCCTGGTATTTTAATGATTAATGATTTGAAGTCTCCTTTTCTGTAAACTATGTGTGATAGCTCTACATTAAAAAAAAAAAGGAATGTGATTTAAAGGAGATATTCTTATGTAAGGTAAACCAAATATTCTAATAGAAATTTAAATACTAATTACACAAAGTCTAATACTTCATATAGGCAACAACAGATAACATGATGTAACTAATGGAAGGATACACACACAAACACTCATTACTAATAGTATTCATTATTTTGTATCACTGGGGAATAAAGTCCATTTAATTTAAGTTGACTGATTTAAATGCCAATAATATAAAATACTTAATAATTTTGGATGCAATCTTCTTAAACATAGTATATGGAACATGGTTTAGGGTCTTCTTACTGACTCAATATTACCATTGTTATTGTCAGCACTGGTTATTGAACATGGCAGCAACACAGGGATCCCTTTAAGACATGAATGAGGCATGGGTCAGGATACCTGCCCTGACACCATGGCCGCAGACTCTATGCTTTGTGAGGTCTTAGGATTGATTTTTTAGATATTCTGCTATCATGTTACTATTTCTTTCTTCTATATTCTAGATAGGAGAGTCCCACTACTAAAAATAATCTAATCGGCTGTGAATAGGGGTATCTAACACATGATGTCTCTGCAAATAGGTGGAAAATAAGAGTATAAAAGTTCTGAGTAAGAACCTGAAGGGCCCTCTTATAAATAAAATACATGAGGGAGGTGACGCCCTGGGAAGGCCCTGAAATAGAAATGAGCTTCCCCGAGTCCCAGCAGCAAGAGTGCCACTAACAGCAGTGCCTCACTCATCAGATGAGATCCAGATCGGATATCTCCAAGGTTTCCTCTGCTATAACATTCTAAGGTTCTAAGTTTTCGTGCATGGACTCAGACACTTACTTTGGCTGATTGAGATTCTGTTTAGCTTTTTTCAACCCCTTAAGGCTCTCGTTTGTATTCTCCAGAGGTAAAGCAGCTGGATGAGAGACTGCAAGCCTAGTGGCAGGCTCCTCCCAGTGGCACAGAGGAATGCTGTGACTATTAAAGCCCATGGCGTTGGAACTTCCCATTTCAGAGCCTCTTCTAGTCAGAAGCATCATTATACGAAGTTGGCAGAGATTACAGTCAAGTTCTGTGTTGTGACAGTTTGTGCCGTACTCTAGGGGCATCCACAGGACTTAAATGCTATATACTAGGATATAAATGTTAAAAAAATACCTTAACAAATTACCCCATAAAATGTTCTTAATTAAGAACAATACAATATCTGATGTTCTAACTTAAAAAGGATCTAATACAACAGATTTTTTAAAAATTAAGTTTTGCATTCATTTCTATTTCTAGGAGGATGGTTCTTCACAGGCAAGTGAGGAAATCCCAGGTTACACTGTGAGTGTTTTCTTTCGATTTACTAGTACTTTTTCCTTACCTTTGTTCAATTGCACTGGCATGCTTTCCGATTTCATCAGCCGCTGTTGCTGCTGCTGCTGCTGCTGCTGCTGCTGCTGCTGCTGCTGCTGCTGCTGTTGCAAATGATGCCTGGGGGCCTCTGCTAAGGTCCTGGTGGGAACAACAGCAGTGGAGGAGCTGCCACTGCTGCCCCCAGGGACAGGGCCACCCGTGCTGCCTGGGGCCATTGCTGGAGAAATCAACTTTCTTCCAAAATTAATCAGGCTGTTAGAGACCTTATTTATATTCAGGGGAGCGCCTTTGGCATTGGTCCTGTAAAAAAAAAAAAAAAAATTGGGTGGAGAGACATTACTTAAACTAGAGGACAATTCTATTTCACATACTCCATTGGTATAAAAACATACCTTACCTGCTATGAAAAAGGCCATTTACTGGATCAGCTACACAAACTGAGAAGTGAAAACTTAAAAGTGACCACAGAATAATAAAACGACAAGAGTCTTAAAGATGTGGTTTATGGAAAATAGTCTTTTCACTTTTCATTCATTCATTCATTCCTTCATTCAGCATCTAGGGCCTATTACGTGCCAATATTGTGCTAGGTTCTGGGGATACAACCGTCCAGAACAGACATAGTTCCCCTCTTGGAGCTTCTAGTCCAGGAGGGAAGCAACATATTAAATAAATAAATGTATGATTAAAACCTGTGATGAGGACTATAAAGGAGAGGTACAGGGCTGGGAAAGCCTTGGGGTACTCATAGAAGGGGGCACCGGTGAAGCCAGGCCAAGAGTAGATTTCCCACAAGCCCTGGCATATGAGTATTAGACCACATTTAATCTGATTTCGAAAAATAAATGTCTGCGAGTCAAGAAGTAAATTCACAGAAGTTACATCAAGTGCCCAGTTCATGAGAATTGCCATCCACACCCCCCTGCCCCAGCACTCCATATCCTCCTTCCCTGCTGCCCTGCTTTACTTTTCTTGATAGCACTTTGCATCATCTGACATACTATATGTTTTACTCATTTGGTTATTATTTGTCTACCTTGTCCAATCCTCACTCAAATAAAAGTTTCATGAAAGCAAGGATTTTTGTCTCTGCTATATATTGCCATTGCCTAGCGCAAAATAGGTGTTTTATAAATATTTGTTAAATGGCAGCTGCATCTACCTGTGGTCTAAGTCTCTTCACCTGTTAAAGTGGAAGAAGAGTCCCTGCTCCTAGCCATGGCCAGCCTCTCCATCTGTGCTCTGGATCCCATCTCCTCTGACTTTTCAAGACTGCTGCTCCTGCATCTTCCTCTTGTATCATTCCCATTAGCATACAGTCATGGGGTGGATGTGTGTACTAACTTCTCCTTTGAACCTTCAGTCCTTTCTAGTTACCATCCCACTTCTTTCCCTCCTCACAATTGTGTCTTCAAAAGGGAGTCTAAACATGCTACTTCTGCTTCTTCCGTCTTTGGCCCACTAAGGTCTTGTTGTGGCCTCCTTGCCATTGCTCTGAAACCACTCTCCTCAGGGTCATCAGTGACTTCAGCATTGCAGAGCTGAAGGTCCATTCTTATTTTACTCTACCTTTCAGTGGCAATTAACCCCCTTAAACACTGCCCTCCCTCTTATACACTTCCTCTCTCAGCTTCCGTGGTGTTCCAGTGCCTGTCTTATTATAACTGTCCAGCAAATATAGGACACCAAGTAAACGTTTGTTAAATGAATGATTATTTCCCAAATGATTCATAATCTTCAAGTATCTCAAGGCTATTATCTTGACGACCAATTTGATTATAAATTATTTTAGTTGTGGAGGTAGTCCAACTCCATGACAATGCCAAATTTTGTATTTTTATGGCCCAAATCATTAATAGAAACTTATTTTCTCACGTTTTGCTTCTTTTTCATAACAGTGAAAAATAGAAAATCAAGTATGAGTCGAATTGAATTTTACCATCATTTCCTTCTCTCAGATCTGCCAGGCAGCACTTACATAGTAATTCTCCTACTTTTTATATGACAGCTGCATCCTTGGCATTACCAGATACAGCTCTAAAACAGAACTGATCCACAGTTCTATAATAAAAAGGAAAGAACACTATGCTTCTTCTTTCCATAAAGTTTGCTCTAATGGTACTAGCTAATATTATGGGCCAGGTATTGGAGACTTCCATTGCTTTGGAGATAGGACAAATCAAATTTAAAACCTGAAATTCAGCTTTATAAAAGAAAGATCTATTCATTTATAACTCAACGAAATATTAAAAAAATCATTTTTCAAATGGTTCTTTTTGCATCAAGTTTCATCTTTAAGGAGCGGAGCTATTTAATGTCCTTCCAAAAAGTATTGAAAAGAACGTTTCCTAAAGGAGATAAGGATATATAGTGATTGTGTACCACTTACTTCCCGTTTTCAGCTGCTTCCTGATGAAGCAGAACATTCTCAATCGACAGACACTACAGCTTAGCAACAGAGAAGGCATTCTACACATGTTTATTAAGAAAATGAATGAGGGCTGGCCCGGTGGCTTAGCGGTTCAGTGCGTGCGCTCCGCTACTGGCAGCCCGGGTTCGGATCCCAGGCGCGCACCGATGCACCGCTTCTCTGGCCATGCTGAGGCCACGTCCCACATACAGCAACTAGAAGGATGTGCAGCTATGACATGCAGCTATCTACTGAGGCCTTGGGGGGAAAAAAAAAAAGGAGGAGGATTGGCAATAGATGTTAGCTCAGAGCCGGTCTTCCTCAGCAAAAAGAGGAGGATTAGCATGGATGTTAGCTCAGGGCTGATCTCCCTCACAAAAAAAAGAAAAAAAAAAAAAAGAAAATGAATGAATGAAATGAAAAGAACTCATAAATTCTGGATGAAGAAGGCATTCACCCCTGGCACTGTACTCCACTCAGCAGCCCACGTGCATTTCCATTTCTCGTGAGTGGCAGTAGAAGGAAGAGCTATCATGATATTCAAGTTCTAGTGCATTTTAGTTTTGCTTGTTTGCAAGTCGAGATTCATAATTCACAGATATGAAGAAGTTATAATGTTGTTACCCTTTTTTATAAACAAAAACGTACTAGTCAAATTCCCATATTGCCAGTTGTAAAATTTATATGTTGATAAAAGTACTAAGAAACTGCTAGAGCGTTATCAAGAGAATATGGTTAATGCATCTTCATTACTACTAATAACCACGAAAAACATATAGATCAAGCTCATGCCAAGCAATTTTTCATCTGAATAGCTCTTAAAAGGGGATGAGCACTGTTTTCCTGTTTTGAACACTTTTTGTTTTTAACCAATTTCCCCCTCATCTATTACTCTTAGCTTCCAGAAGAACATTTTCTTCTGAAAACAACTACTGAAGGTAACTCTATGTATTTTCAGATATAAACAATTGTAAACCATGTTCTTCTGGGCAAAGCATACTGTCCATAGTTCATTTGTTTTTCAGGCATGACAATTTTTATGCCAACGTTAGCTAATACAGATCTTATATGTTAGTAGCAGCATTCTTCAACAAGAAATACCAAACAATTTGTAACAGTTATTGGTTGTGATGTATACTATTAAGTCATGTGTGCTGAATTAATGAGAATTAATACAGTTGTCAGAGATCTGATGGTCAGCGAGGGCTGGATTAGATTGCGTTGGATTGAAGATGGAGTGCAATGTGTAAATAGTGTTGAAATAAATAGTAAGAGGACTTTGGAGTTAACAAGACATTAAATATCAAATCTAATAAGTAACTAATTCTGTGTAATCAAAGTCTTTCATTACTATTGTCTACTACATACTATTATTAAAAATAGTACCATTTAGGAGGAATTGTTTTGAAATTGTGCCAAGAATTTATTTACTCATTTAGAGGGTTAAATCAGTAGAAACAGGGGCATTTTTCTGAAGATCCAAGAATCCTTCGAAACACTTGTACCAGAACTCAACCTGGCTTCCCTGTTGGGCCCCTTTTGTTCAGTTTCCGAATTTCTGAAAATGGGTAACTCCTGCTGCCTCTTCCTACCCTCTTCCTAACCCCTTAATCTCTTGCAGCCTGGCTTTCTAACCTACATTCTAGTGAAAGGGTTTCTAGGGTCTCCAAGGCCTTCTTAATTGCAGGAGTCATGAGCTGTTTTCATTCAACTTCTAAAATCTTTCTAAAGCTTTTTTTAAAAAAAATATCACATTATTACCTCTGTAAAAATTCTCCACATCCTTCCCTCTCCTGGTATCCAAATTTTTACATCACCCTGGTTTATTTCCTTTATACCTATAGATTTTTTAGGTCTGATATTATCTAATATTTGTTTATTTCACTCTTTTTGAAATAAAATTTTGTTAGATACTTGTTTATACTTTTGTCAAAGAATGAATTTTCTATATATATATATATTTTTTTTTGCGAGGAAGATTAGCCCTGAGCTAACATCTGATGCCAATCCTCTTTTTTTTGCTGAGGAAGATTGGCCCTGGGCTAACATCTGTGCCCATCTTCCTCTGCTTTATATGGGACACTGCAAAGGCATGGCTTGACAAGTGACGTGTTGGTGAGCGCTGGGGACCCGAGCCTGTGAACTCCGGGCCGCCACAGTGGAGCGTGCATACTTAACCGCTACGCCACCGGGCCAGCCCTCAATTTATTTTAAATTATTTTTCTCTATATTCTAATTAATATTTTTCTTATTATTTCTTTTCTTGTGTTCCCAAAGGTTGAATGCTTGGTTCACTCATTCATTCACCCATTCCCTTATTCATTCTCTTTCTTTCCCAATAAAAGCATTTAAAGCTATACATTTACATTTGAATATAGCAACAGCATCAAAGTTTTTTCCCCACATTTTCTAAATAGTCTATTGACTAATTGTTATTTAGGTACATTTTAAAATTTCAGATGTTTGAGTTTATTTGTGTTTAAATATATTACTCATCTTGTTTTATTGAGTAAAAATAGAAATATCAGAAGAATGGAAGTGGGGAAATGTTCTGATTTTTCAAAAGGAGTGCAGAAACCATGAACTGGAAAATAGACTGGTTTACATAAATATTTTTATTAATTACTTGGAAATGGTTATAGTTTATTACAAGTAGCCAGTACGGTTCACTATAAACAAGTCATTCTAAGGCAACTTTATTTCTTGTCTGAAGTGTTGAAGTCTGTTAGATTTTATCAAGGTATGTCAGTGCCAGTGGATATAACGGAAGCTAAAGCATGCTCAGTTATAGCTAATCAACTGTACCTCAAGTGTACTGCTGAATGTTTTAGCACCCATCAAGGGCTCCTGGTGATGATAAGCATCTCAGACTTGGTTCAAAGATCTGCTCACCAGTCCTTTTTTTGAAGGTCAAAATCTTCTAGTAATGAGCTGTGTAACCTGGGAGAGTTAGACTGCTGTCTGGACCAAAGTTTCCTTATCTTTAAACCAAGGGGGCTGAATTATATGATATTTTCTGTCCCCTTTAGATAGAAAATTCTATAATTTTGTGACTTGAAGAAAGAGTACACATGCTTATTGAATTTGAGACCAAAGGGTGCAGAGACACCTAAAATATCAGATAAAATAATCAAAATTTAAAATACTCTCAACAGGCTAGCATGAGAAATGAATTAAACAGATAAAATATAACAAAGATAAATAAGAGCTTGTGTACTTAGGTTAAAAATTTTTACAATTGCACATTACATATAGAATATAGAGGCATGGATTAATATGAGTTCACACTAAAAAAATAAAATTCCCAAACATTAATGTTTTGGTTTGGTCTACAAGGCTAATATAAGCCCGCAGTGATGATGTTGAAGAAAAGTAAGATTCTTGGGTTACAGTAATGCTAGATGAGTGAACTTCTAGTTTCCAGTCTGGCATGTAAGAAGCTTATAAGTCTCCACTCTGTCCTAAAAACAAGTAAAAAGCTGAACAAACTAAGAAACATGAACAACTTTTTCTAAGATCTGTAAGAGAAGTGAGGTCACAGGGCAAACTGCTGTCTCCAAATTGAAGAGATTGACAGGTGAATACAGAGTATCATGGCTTACTCAAGCAGAGACCCACAAGCAGAAACTCAAAGGAACCAGTACTGGGGTAGGGAAATCTGAACTGTAGTTGATGAATTGCTAGAGGCTCAGTGTGGACAAATTTGAGATATAAAAAATCCAAGGGGACCCAGTCATGGGTGAATTTTACCTCCTGGAGCCCTACCAGGTTCTCATGGTAAATACACAAGAAAAATCATGCTTCTGGCAAGGGGTGGGGAAAAGGAACCATTTTGAAATACACCAGGGCATTCTGTTCTTCTTAACAAGGTCTGCCTTCAGGAGAAACTACTTAACCAGAGTCTAACCTGCTGGGGTTTTATCAGAGCCTAAATGACCTGGGGGAAGTGAAATACCCAACTCCAGCCCCCTCAAGCCATCCTGTCCCACCCAGGGGCTGAGGCATGTGTGAAGTTCACAGTATAGAGGCACAGGCTCACTAAAACACTGAGACCTCATTATAGGACTACAGCCCACACCTTGTCACTACATCACCAACGGCCTGTTTATAGCAGTTCATTTTACCCACTGTATCATGTCCATCTATCAAGACATAGATGTCTACAAGACATACTAAAAAAGCAAAAAAACACAGTTTGAAGAGACAGAGAAAGCATCAGAACCAGACTCAGATATAGCAGGGATGTTGGAATTATTAGACTGGGAATATAAAATGACTGTGATTAAAATTCTAAGGGCTCTAATGAATAAAGTAGACAGCGTGCAAAAAACAGATGGGCAATGTAAGCAGAGAGAAGGAAATTCTAAGAGACAAAAAAAGAAATGATAGAGATCAAAAACACTGTAACAGAAATGAAGAATGTCTTTGATGGGCTTATTAGTAGACTGCACACAGCTGAGGAAAGAATGTCTGACGTTGAGGATATTTCAGTAGAAACTCCATAAACTGAAAAAGCAAACAGGAAAAAGACAGAAAAAACCAGAACAGACTATCCAAGAACTGTGGGACAACTATAAAAGATGTAACATATGCATAATGGGAATACCAGAAGGGGAAGAAAGAGAGAAAGGAACAGAGGAAATATGTCAAACAATAATGCCTGAGAATTTCCCCCAAATTAATGTCAGACACCAAACCACAAATCCAGAAGGCTCAGAGAACACCAAATAGGATAAATTCCAAAAAAACTATACTTAGCCACATCATTTTTAAACTACAGAAAATCACAGATAAAGAAAAAAAATTCCTGAAAGAAGCCAGAGTTAAAAAAATACCATACCTATAGAAGAGCAAAGGTAAGAATCACATCCAACTTTTTCTCAGAAACCATGCATGCAAGAAGAGAGCGGAGTGAATGTTTAAGTGTTGAGAGAAAAAAACCACTGACCTAGAATTGTGTACCCTGTGAAATGATCCTTCAAAAGTAAATATGGTCTCTATCTATACTAAAAATATATTATCCTTTTATAGTAAATATATATTATCCTTTAACAGAAAATGTAAATATGTGACTAGAAATACCAGATGAGTGCCTACACTGCAGAAGACAACTGTACAACTATGGCAGACAGCTTGTGGTAATGCATTAATTTCTGGTAGAACTGAATTGTGTGTTTATATAATGGAGTGGAACAGTGGGGAGGTATGAAAATTACACTGGAAGAGGAGTGGCTAAAAAATCTGGGGAGCAAGTCCTCCAGTATTGTGAGAGCTGCCATGAGGGAAAACAGTCCTTTTTTTGCATGGCTTTAAAAAAATGACATGAGTTACAAAAGTTACAGAAAGTAACAGAAGACAGTTAAAAAGATATGACACAGGAAATCCTTTCTAATAGTTTAACAAGCTCTATTTAAAATACTAAGTGCTGGAAGATAAACAAACAAACACATAGGCACAGAGATCAGACTGTTGTTTACCAGAGGGGAAGGGGGGGAGGGCAAAGGGGTAAAGGGGCACATATGTATCATGACGGATGGCAACTAGACTTTTGGTGATGAACATGATGCAATCTATACAGAAATCAAGATATAATGATGTACACCTGAAACTTATGTAATGTTATAAACCAATGTGACCTCGATAAAAAAAATATATATATAAATTAAAATAAATAAATAGCCCTCCCCCCCCTCAAAAAAAAGCAAGTGCTCCCTTTCTGGAACTGTGTAAGTAGCGACTGGAAAACCATCTTCAGACACCAAGCTTCCTAGTCCTGGTATGCGTGAGAGACAGGGTTAAATGAAAGCCCCTTTCCAACTCTAAGAGTTTATGATCTGCAGTGCCAAATGGCTTCTACCATCACATTCATTATACCGTTGAGATGATAGGACCAAATGAGAGGCCTGTACACTAGTCTAGGCCCTTGAGGAATGTTGACCAAACCCCATCTCCAAACTTAGGGGCCTACCTGTTTGCCCTGCCTCCTTATTTCCACTCTCAGTTTCTTTTCTGTTTTTGTTTTTTTTTTTGCCCCTCCTTCCTCCTCTATGTTCATCTTCCTTCAGAGATCTTTTTTTTCATTCTTGTCCTTTTTCTATTATAGGCTCCTATTTTTTCTATCGTTTTCTTACCTCATTCTACATATACTTCTTTTCCACCATAAAAGCATATAACTTATCTTAAAATTATTTTCTTAAGTGCAAAGAATAATTGGAAAAAGTAAATATAAATATGGGACTTTGGTTTTGAGAGCCAATTTGGAGGTTCTAGCAGGGGAGCACAGCTACTCATATACTCCTGACAGAAGAACGGTCCTCCTCTATCAGGGAAGGTCATCCTCTTCAACCCAGCGCACAGCTTCAGAAGGGACGCACATGGAGCAGTGAGAGAGGAAGGGGACACCCACCTAGCCAGCCAGATCAGCCAAATCAACCCTGGTGATCAATGGGGTGGCAGATGTTGCAGCCAGATCGCCCTCACATCCCTGACTTTGGTTTTGGATAGAAACAATGTTCTCTTTGCATCTCTGTATTTCTCTAGTCTATCATTATTGACCTACTCTGAATGGATTATGGCTCATATTTCTTTCTTTCATGCTTATAGACATCAGTCTTTTATTTGGAAATTTAAAACAGTTGTCAGGGTTGCAACATAGTACTTTTCAGATAATTCTAACATCTGAGCTAACATTCATGATGTACTTCTACTTACAGAATTCTGTAAGTTAAAGGCTTCAAATTCTATAAAATGAATTAGTTTACAACTTTTTAAATTCTTTAACTTTAAAGTTGAGTGCATCAAATCTGCTTCAGTGAAAGACATCTATATCTAATTCTGTTTGCCATATTGTGAGGTTTCTGTTATCTTAGAAAACGAACTCTCTCCACATCTCATGGAACTCTAGAATTCATAGGTTTTATTAAAACTAAATGATAAAAGTTAGCTTGCTATTACTTATTCCTTAGAAGTCTGACTTTCAAGTGAAACATGTTTTCTTTCAGCTATAAAGACTATGATGATTTTGCACATGGCAGGCGAATTTTTGTTAGTGTGATGTGAAGCAAAAGGAATAGCGCTTGTTAGGGATAAAACGGCTGGCCCTGATGTGTGGGTGGTTATAAGCCAGACTGTAGGGCTTACCTAATTGGGTCTGAACACAATTTATAATATTTGTTAAACTAACATAACAAATAATAAGCAATTATGCATTAACTATGGTATATAAAATCATTAGATAAACTCCCCAAGACATATCTATAGGAATAAATGAGGTTTCTATTTTCTAAAGCGGTAGTTTTCAACTAATTTATTCTCTGACTCAATGAATCTGAGGGATATAAATCTCTCCCATTGGTAATCGTGGTTCACAACAGCAGAGCCTTTAGCGAGTCAGGGATTCTCTAGCCTGGGGGAACACATCAGAATGGAAGAGGATATAATTCTGAGATGCCCACCTGATGGGGAGTTTGGCCCTCCTCACCACTCTTCCCTCACTTTGAAAATCACTATAGGGCTGGCCCCGTGGCTTAGTGGTTAAGTGCAAGCGCTCCGCTGCTGGCGGCCCGGGTTCGGATCCCAGGTGCGCACCGACGCACGGCTTCTCCGGTCATGCTGATGCCGCGTTCCATATACAACAACTAGAACGATGTGCAACTAAGACATACAACTATCTACTGGGGTTTTGGGGGAAAAAATAAATTAATTAAAAAAAAAAGAAAAAGAAAATCACTATATATCTTCACAATTAAAAAAGAAATCACAAGGGCTGGTGCGGCGGCATAGTGGTTAGGTTCACACGCTCCACTTCCGAGGCCCGGGGTTTGCAGGTTCAGATCCTGGGCGTGGACCTACACACCGCTTATCAAGCCACGCTGCGGCAGGCATCCCACATATAAAGAAGAGGAAGATGTGCACGGATGTTAGCCCAGGGCCAATCGTTCTCAGCAAAAAGAGGACGATTGGCAACAGATGTTAGCTGAGGGCTAATCTTCCTCACCAAAAAAAAAAAAAAATCACAAGCAGCTGTAGTTAAACATATATCAAGAACCAACTGTTAGAGTTTTAAGGCAGGAGGTATGGGAGCTAATATATATAAAGAAACGTGTGAGTCCACGGAAAAGTCCAAGGAAACAGTCACATTTTAAAAATACAGGCACAGGAAGGAACAGGTTAGATGCAGAAAAAAAGAGGAATTTATCTACTCGTAATTAAAAGGAAATCTACAAGATCTCGACACTAAAAACTATAAAACAGTACTGAGAGAATTTAAAGAAGACCTAACAAAATGAAGAGATAGTCCATGTTCATGGATTAGATAAGTCAGTAATATTAAGGTATCAGTTCTTTCCAAATTGATTGAGATTCAGCGCAATCCATTTGGAGAGGACAACTGGAAACTTGTACCTCGTTTCCCCTATACTCCAACCTTTTTCCTTTCTTAAGCAAAATCCCAATGATTTTTATAGAATTTGACAAGTTAAGTTGATTCTAAAATTTAAGAACCTAGAATAGCCAAAATAATGAAAAAGAATAAAGCTGGAGGTCTCAGACCACTTAAAATCAAGGCTTGCTACAAAGCTACATAATTGAGCTAGTGTGGTATTAGAGAAAGGATAGACCGTCCAGAAATAGACTCATACATATGTAGTCAAATGATTTTCAACCAAAGATCCAATTTAATTCAACAGGGAAAGGAAAGACTTTTTAAACAAATGGTACTGAACAGCTGGATATCTACATGGAAAAAGATGGACCTTAATCTTTACCTCACTGCACACAGATGGTGGAGTGACAGATTTAATACAAATAGCACAGATTTAATACAAATGCTAGAATTACACAGCTTTTGGAAGAACACAGAATATCTTTGAGACTGTACAGTAAAGGGTTAACTCAGCAGACCTGGGATGCCCAAATCTTGCACATTCCAAAGTTGTTTAGGACTGGCCCTTGACTGACAACTGGGAGATAACCTCTAGTCCTTGGAATGTCGGGCCTGATAAGAGTGTCTGTGTATACCTAGGGCCTTGGGCCACATCAAATAGTTTATGCTAACAATAGGATTTATTGTAAAAGTCTGTTTTTGTTCAACCTGAGCCCCATGCCACACTGTATCAGTTTGACCTCTGAGGAAATTGGAGACTGAGTAGCTAATATTAGTCACACGGTGGCTTTATGGCTATGTGACTGACCTTTAATAAAAAACCCTGGGGGACACCAAGGCTTGGGTGAGCTTCCCTACTTGGCAACACTTCATAAGTATTGTCATACGTGGTTCCTGGGAGATTTAAGCACTCCATTGGGAGAGAACAATTGGAAACTTGTACCTGGTTTCTCCTAGACTCCAACCTTTTTCCTTTCCTGATTTTAATCTGTATCCTTTTGCCATAATATACTGTAACCATGAGTATAACAGCTTTTCTGAGTTTTATGAGTCCTTTGATGAATCATTGAAGCTGATGGTGGTCTGGGGGACCCTCAACAATGGAGACTAAGGGGAGGTAAAGATTTCTTACATAGGAAACAAAATGTGCTAGCCATAAAAGAAAAAAAACAAACCTTCATTGAAATACAAATTTTTTGCTCGTCAAAAGACATCGTTAAGAAAATGAATGGGCAAGCCACACAATGGGGAATAATATTTGCAGCATATATATCTGACAAAGACTCCTATCCAGAATATATAAAGAATTCCTACAAATCAGGGATAGAAAGACAAACAACCCATTAAAAATAGGCAAAATACTTGAACAGACACTTCACAAAGAAGATATATAAATCACCAATATGCTGTGAAAAGATGCTCAACATCATTAGTCACCAGGAAAATGCAAATTAAACCACAGTGAAATATCAATTTCATACCAGAATGGATAAAATCAAAAAGACTGACAATAGCAAATGCTGACAAGGATATAGAGCAATAGAACCCCATATATTCCTGAAGGGAGTGGAAAAAGATATAATTACTTTGTAAAACAGTTTGGTAGTTTCTTACGAAGTTAAACATACATCTATCCTATAGAGCAATTTAATTTCAAAGTGTTTACCCAAGAGAAATAAAAACACATATCCACAAACAACAATAATAAACAACAACATCAAAACACCTGTGTTAGAATGTTCATAGCAGCCTTATTCATAATACCCTAAATCTGGAAATAACCTAGTATCTATCAACAAATGAACAGATAACTTGTGGTATATTCATATAATAGAATACAGCTCAACAATCTAAAGGAAGGAACTACTGATATATGCAACAACATGGATGAACTGCAAAAACATCATGCTGACCGAAAAAAGCTAGACACAAAAGAGTGCATGCTGTGTAGTTCCATTTATGTGAAGCTCAAGAAAAGGCAAAACTAATATATGTAACAGAAATTAGAAAGTGGTTGCCTTGGGATGAAGGGTTGGAATTGACTGCAAAGGGACATGAGGGAACTCTTGGCTGAAAAGACACGTTCACTCCAGATATATTGTTTTGGATGGTGGTTACATGGGTATACACAAGTATCAAAACTCATCAGATTGAATACTTAAGATCTGTGTATCATGTACAAATTATACACAAATTTTTTTAAAAGAGAAGAAAGATCTATTTACTCTGGACTAGATAGGAGATAGCATTACCAATCTACCTAAATTGGTTAGGAATTTAGAACTCTTTTTGATACAACAGAAAGAGTACTTCAGACATAGATGTGTTTATAGCACAAATTCTTAGTTATTTGAGCACAAAAATATCACAAAATTACTTATATATAGAAATCAGTGTCCGCTGAAATTCTGATTAGCCAATTAACTACTAATACTGATAACCATGGACTTCTCAGCTTCATGGCTTGGGGAATACTATTAGCATATTATTTCTTTACCATATTTTAGCAATAAAATACTTTGGGAAAAAATGCAGTCATTATGTAAGTAAACATAATAAAGCCTAACTTAAAAAATCTTGTTGACTATATAAAATGGAAACTGTCCAGGAGAATTTTTTTTGGTACTTTTGGTACTTTTTTTTGGAATACTTTTAGGTATTCAAAACAGCATTTATTTATTCAGTCATCAAACTAAATATTTACTGAATACCAGAAACAGTGCCCGGCACTGGGAATACGAAGATTCTAAGATCCAGACCCTGACATCAACATGAGTTATTCTATAATTGAAGCTAAAAAGTATTCATGCATTTCACTAACATTTGAATTTGTCCTCTGTGCCGGGTCCTGTGGAAACAGCAATGAAAGAGACAGATGTGGTCCCTGGTCTCACAAAGCTCATATTCTAACATAAGACTACAACTGTTAGCAGAATCCTTGTGCTTCCTGGGATCCTGTACTTCCTCAGGACATTCTAGTTAGGCCAGGCCCTGAGGGGAGCACTCCTAACTGAGGCAGATCCTGATCCCAAGGAGAGATGAAGAATCATTAGCCACCAGGCATTCTCGGAGTAAGAATGGACTGGATGCCATCACTCTTTAATCACATGGAGCCCTGCTGAGGACTGCGGGATACATCTCCAGAGCCCAGGGAACCTGCCTTATTAGAATCTTCTTTCCCTGGAGCCTGGCTTCCTCTTCCATACCATGCAGGGGTCCTGACAAGGGGTCTTCTGCAGAGGGCCTACCTGCCAGAATTATATCACTGATATCAATTAAATTGTTTAAACTAAGCTCTGACAGGGGGAAGAGGAAAGCAGGGAATGTTAGCACAGAGAATGTTATTGCTGATCTGGTGAGTAAAAAGATCAAGAACTAAGCTCGGTTTCTTCCATCTCTATCAAGGCCTAATTTAATCAAATGAAACATCTAATTTCGGTGATATAAAATTGCTTAAGCAAGTTAAAAGACCTACTGTTGTCGAGTCTGTAAAAACGCACCGCTAGATAAAGCGACATGTGCTTGTGAGGCACTACTGACAGCTCAGGTGCCATTATTTCATCACTTCTGCAGAGCAGAAAGAATTATACGTTTTGAGAAACTGTGTCATTTTCAAACAGAAAATCCATGAATGTTTTGGAATAGAGAAGGTATGTGATTCTACCCCTAATATAAGAGATTGCAGTATTAAAAACTATGAAATTCTGTTCCATAACTACTGAACTGGGCATTTTAGTAGTCATGGATTCCTAAATAAATTAGATGGGTCTTTCTGAAGACTGGTCACAATTTAGATGTACTTATTTTTTTACAGCAGCAATTTCTGGTTATTTAAGGACAAAACTGGAACAAGATTTGAGTGTTAAATTGTCGTTCTGAGCTCAAAAGTTGAATGAATAAGAAAATGTCAATTCCCATTTTTAAAAAGAAATTTGCAAGTAAGTAAAATCAGAGCATAGTGAATATTACCCACACACGTAATGGAAAATCTACCACTAAAATACCTAGGCACTTGCTTTTAAAGACTTAATTATAGCAATCCATGGTAAAGCAGAGAAGAGAAATCAGGCTTCTTGATTTCTAGAGATATTCTTATCCATGAAATCACATGTCATCTTTGCAGCCTCATCTTTTATTTGGATAAGCAACACAAATAGAAGTCCATTATCATAGAGGCAGCAGGTATTAGTTCCCTGCTTTCCAGGCGTCTATCTCTTGCCTATCCTCTTACTGATCACCGCTGGGGTTTCCCCATGAGTATAGAGATCCCCTCTGGATCATCCCCACTCCCTGTCTTGCTACTCAATGACAGCCCCCATACATTAACTCTTTAATAGCCTCTAAACAGCTAAGAAAGTAGTTGCAAGGCTAATTACGGCTCAAGGGCCCAGCCTGGTATAAGCATCTTAGGCCTTAAATAGCTAAATGGGGACTTTATTAACCATTTCATGGCTACATTGGTTTTTGATCATGGATAAAGTAGTGACACGATAAACAAACCTCCAGGGAATAATGTGGTGGATATAAGGGCTACATACGGAATTGGAAGAATTCTTTGGCAAGATTATCAAGTTTGTCTCAATCTATACTCCCTCAATTGGTGACTAAGGGTATGCACACACCTTCCCCAGTGCTAGCTTGCTCATTCATTTTACACCACTTTATTGAGGTATGACTGACACAAACAGCTGTACATATTTAATGTGTACAACTTGATGAGTTTGGAGATAAGTATACATCTGTGAAACTATCACCACAATCTATACCAAAACATATCCATCACCTTCAAAAATTTCTTCCTGCTCTCTTTTTATTTTTTATTTATTTAATTTTTTTGTGATGAGAAGACAAAGTAAGATCTACCCTCTTAGCAAATTTTTAGGTATATAACACAGTATTATTAACTATGGGCACTATGCTGTACAGTAGATCTCTAGGACTTATTTATCTCTGGCTCATTTATTTTTTTAATTATTATTTTTTGTGTGTGTGAGGAAGATCGGCCCTGAGCTAACATCTGCCAATCCTCCACTTTTTGCTGAGGAAGACTGGCCCTGGGCTAATATCTGTGCCCATCTTCCTCCACTTTATATGGGACACCGCCACAGCATGGCTTGCCAAGCAGTGCGTCGGTGCGTGTGCACTTAACCGCTTGCACCACCGGGCCGGCCCCTGGCTCATATATTTTTAATTTGCCAATTTGAAAGGTGAAAATGGTACTTTATTGGTGTTTTAATTTGCATTTCTTTCACTAATTATGAGTAAACAGCCTTTTCAATGTTTATCTGCTGTTTGCAATTCTTCTTTCATTCAGTGCCTCCTGTTTTCTAGGCACTATTTTAGGTGCAGATATACAACAGTTAATAAGACAAACATGTAGAGTTTACATTTCAGTGCAAGAAACAAAAAATACCCAATAAAATTTTTAAAAAATACCATTTCATGTAATTAAGAATTGCTATAAAAAACAGAAAAACAAAAACAAAACAAAACAAAGCAAAGGGACAGAATGAAGGGGGCAGTTATTTTAGACAGGGCAGTGAAAGAGGGGTTCTCCAAAGAGATAATATGTAAACACAGACTGGATAGTAAGTGTGCCACGTGGATTCTTGGGGAAGAATCTAGGCACAGGGAAAAGCAAGCTCAAAGCTACTGAAATGGGAACATGTTTGTGTGCTTGAGGAATGGTAAGCAAGCCAGTGTGGCTGGAGTCCAGTGACCAAATGAGAAGAGTGGTGGTAACAAATGGGTTTGGAGACACAGGAGGCTGGATCACATAGGGCCAGCCTTGTAAGCCATTGAAAAGGCTTTGGATTTTATCCTAAATGTTTTGGGAAGCCACCGAAGGGCTCTGAGTAGAGTGATATGATCTGACTTACATTAATCTGGCTGCCGTGTGGAAAAGATCTATAAGGAAGAGGAGAGGAAGCAGGGAGACCAGTTGGGAGACTACAGTAGTGAGATGAGCAATGATGTGGTGACTCAGTATTAGCAGTACAGAGAGAGAAAAGTGATTTGTTTCAGGATATATTTTGAAGAGGATTTGCTGATGGACTTGACATGTGATGTGAGAGAAAAAGAGGAGGCAAGGGCAATTTTAAGGCTCTATCAACTGGGTTGTGCTATTGATTGTGATGGAAAAACACCGGGGGAAAAACAGGTTTGTGGAGGTGGAATCAAAATTTTAGTTTGGAAAGTATTAAATTTGAGATGCATGTGGGAATCCAGGAGGAAAAACTGAGTGGGTGGTGGACTATATAAGTCTGGAGGTCAAGGGCAGGGGACAAACTGAAGATATAAATTAAGGACCCTTCAGTCATAAATGGTATTTAAAACCAGGAACCTGGGCTGAGATCCTCTAGGGAAGGGGTGCAGAGAAGAAAAGAAGCCTGGAAGGTGTTCCAACATTTATAGGCAGAGAAGGAGAGAATCCAAGAGAGCATGGCATGAGAAGGAACGGCCGCTGAGACAGGATGTTGTGTTTCTTACTGAACTGCATAAGTTCTTTATACGTTAATGATATTAGAGTTTATCAGTTACTTCCACTACAAATATTTTCCCAATTTTCTGTTTGCCTTTTGCTTCAGTTTATTTTTGACATATCTACTTAAAAACATTTGTGTAGCAAAATCCACCAGTCGTTTCCTTTGTGATTTCTTCCATTACTTTTAAGGTTAAAAAGTCTTCTAGTAACTAGAGTTCAGAGAGACACTTCTGTGTTATTTCTGTGTTTCCTTGTTGCACTTTGATTCACTTGAAATTTATTTTGGTGTGTGGTAAGGTTATAAGTTGATAACGTTTTCAAAAGATCTGTCAAGGGCCGGCCCCATGGCTTAGCGGTTAAGTGCGCGGCGCTTCGCTGCTGGCGGCCCAGGTTCGGATCCCGAGCGTGCAACAACGCACCGCTTCTCTGGCCATGCTGAGGCCGCGTCCCACATACAGCAACTAGAAGGATGTGCAACTATGACATACAACTATCTACTGGGGCTTTGGGGGAAAAAAATAAATAAATTTAAAAAATCTTAAAAAAAAAAAAAGATCTGTCAAGTTTCCCAGCACACATTTATTAACTCTTCCCTTGCTCACTGGTCTGTGATGTCTTCTCACACACTGTTTCATTTGGTTCAACTTCAATTTTAACCTTTGAAACCACAACAGAGATGATGAAAAACCTTCCCTCCAATCATCACAATGACACTTTATAGAGGAATCTCAATGTGCTTTATAAGGAAATACATAAAACAGAACCAACATTTTTGAGAAGAAAAATGTAGGGACAGAAAGCTAAATAGAAGAAAGAAAACATGAAAGGTAGAAAAGAAAGGGTACAGTTCATTTCCTTTTTTGGAGAAAAAAGTAGATGTTGAAAAATGTCAAAAGATAATACAAGTATACATGCAACAAATATTTGTTGAGTAATTTCCCTATGCCAGGCATTATCTGAGGTGCCCTTAGGTGGTGAGTAAGAGAAAGTGCCTGCCCTCAGGAGGCTTGCATTTTAGTGGGGAAGTTGGGGAGACAGATGATGCACACACAAATGAAGCGTATAACTTCAGTTAGTAATGAATGCTATGAAAATAAGATTGGGAAATGGGTAGAGAGTGACTAGGGGAGGAGAAGACAACAGGGAGGTCAGAAGTGGCCTCTCTGAGATGATATTTGGGCTGAGCCCTAAATCATGAAGAGGCAAGGGAAGATGAGGGTGGGAGAAGTGCTCCAGGAAGGGGGAAGAGTTAAGTGCAAAGGCCCCAGGCAGGTGCAAGCATGGGAGTGCAGAGCAGGGGAGAATGGAAGGAGATAACGTCAGAGAGAGAGGGAAGGGGCACAGGAAGAAGACTGGATTATCAGCGGTAACTGGAAGCCTTTCGAGAGGTTTAAGTGGGGCTGTGACATAATCTGCTGTAAATTGATAATTCTTCCACTGTTGTGTGAAAACTAATCCAGTGGTACTGGTGAGGAAGAAGTGGGGAGAGAAGAAGGGATTCTAGCTAGAAAGATCTTGTATAAAGAAAGTACCTAAAATACTTTGTTCTTTTAAACATACCAAAACTAAATACTTAACATGACGGGAGAAATACAAGTGATTAGACTGTAAGATTCCTGAGGGCAGGGATTTTTGTCTGGTTTGTTTACTGAGTATCTCTGATGCCTAGAATAATGTGAGTCTGGTACTCAACAAAAATATGTTAAATTAAATGAACAAAGTGACTACAGGGAATGGCCTTTTATTTGTGAAACAAGAACCAGATGAAATGAATAAACAGAAAAGAGCTTCAGAGAAGTCTCCTGGGCTATAGAACTGTCTCATAATTACACAGTACATCAAAACATAAGACAGATTTCAGTCATGGATGGGTACTTTAAAAATAACATTACACTAAAACAGGGTTCAAAATACAAGTTTAAATTTAGCTGCTTTCTTGTAAACCTCTTCTCATCCCTTAGACTATGAGTTTGTGTGTGGCAGGAATTATGTCTTCTTTTTAACTCTCCAAGTAAGAGCAGAACACATCGTGTATATGCACCCCATAAATGTATATTTAGGTTGTTGGAAGCCTACTGAAGAAAAGCTAGCACATAGGCAAATGCTTAAGGAAGAAAATTCGGACAACTTGGCAGCATTTATCATTACTAACATTTTAGTCTTGCAGAGTAAACTTTGAAATTACATTCTAATTTGAGATGGTTCTGGTTTGAAAAGTTAACTCCTGAGACATCTGAGCACAGTATTATGAAAGAACAAAACTGTTCATCAACCCTTTATGCCAATGTTAATTTCATTTAAAAGTAGGATTTAATGTTTTTTTATTCCTACAGTGACCCTTAAAATTTCTATGTATATAATCACAAATGCACACACAAGATGCATTTATAAGCTTACTGTGTAGTTCTAAAGACAGTTGGGAAACCCAATTTTAATTTTGTTACTGAAATAATTTAAAAATATATTATAGAACTGCCTCTTTTCAATCAAAAGCAAGGATCTAGAAAGAGATTATACAAGTAGGCACAATTTATTCAGGTTTATTAGTGTTAGAAAAATGAAGTTGCCTAACTTCAAATTGTAACAAGTACTCTTACATTTATTTAATTTTTCATCTTACCACTGACATTGATGTATATCATTTTCTTATGGCTTTAAAAAAAACTCAGATAATTTATTTAACAAAGATTCATTACATGCAGTAACCACTGATATTCTGAAATCTGGAAAATTATTTTCAGCAAATGTGTAAAATTTCCTGATGATCTCTCAGAATATCTTTGTGATTTATAACTTTCATCAGAGAAAGAGGACTTACCGGCTTTTATTCATGAGGTCTGCTCCCCGTGCTTTGTAATAATCTAAATTTGGATGGAATTGATAAGTCACTGGTCTTGGATTTCTCTATAGAGAAAAAAAATGTATAAAGCTATTTAAATTATACATTAACACATAAAAGAACAAAAACGATTTTTATATCCTTCAGAAAAAATACATATAACAATGAAGTTTAATAATTTGTGTGCTTTAGTTTTGCTTTTATTGTTGAAATTTTGTCTTAACTGATCTTAGTCCTAATTAAACACTGCAATTGTTTTAATATATTTTACTTTTATCTGTCTCATAGTTTACATAGATGTATTTCTGTCATTAGACTTATTTTTGATGATTTGGATCAATATGACTTTCCAAAACACAATCAGATAAAATTAAAACAAAACTGAAAAATTATATGAGATGTAACATGAGCACAATCTATGCGTAAGGGCTGAGAGACAGTGTCAAGAAAGCTGTATTTTGGAGAAAGTAAAAATCACTGTTAGTTTTTGATAACCAGAATGCTAAATATGCCCACTAGATGGCACACTGAGTCTTTCTTCTCCTAAAATCAATGTGTTATTTCAGAATTCAGCAATTCTTTTCAAGTTAGCAATTTCTATGTCATCTATTCTTACATACGAGTTTAATAAGTGCCCAGGTAGTGAAAATATTAGCAGGGTACCATCACAACACAAAAGCAAATTGACTAATGCACATTTCATAAAAGCAGCATATACTGCCTTTTCTGGCATTTAATATTATTTATAATCATTGCAGAAATGTCCTTGAATCATTAGGTCAAGTGTGTCTATTTAAATATTTTGCTGTTATTTAATGTGTCTATTATTTAAATAGACAAGTCCCTCATAGGCAAATAAAAATTAAACAAATATACTTCCAGTTTATAAAATGTAACATGTTAACAGCATAACTTAAATGAATACCATCATCTCTAAAGTGTTAAGAAAAGTTTTAAAAAACTTATAAATAAATGTGTTACAATGTTTACCTGAATATATGATTTGAATTAATAATTAGGATTTTGAACCAGAGCATGCCCTATCCTTTGAGAGATCTATCTAGACACAGACAGGCTGCATTTTCTCTTAATAGAAAATTACCAATATGCTTCAATATCAATCCCTGGAGACATAATCCCAAGGCACTGATATACTTGCATGGAGGTGGGGATATATAATTGCTAAGGTTAAATAGTTTGAAATTCATCAAGCTAACAAGCTGCATCTTAATGGCCATGATGGACCTTTTCTTTTTCTGCTGAAAAGAGAATATTTACACAGCTCAACCCTTTCATATCTCTTCCCTAGTCAGCCCTAATCATCTGACAAAAATGACAATCCCTTGATTTAGCTCCAGCTACTACTCCACTGGTTTGGTATTCAACACAGTTCTACAATAATCAAATCTGAATTGCCTTGATGAAGATAACTGACGCTTCCATGACTACCATACTATTAAGTCTAACAGCGCAACTTTTCTCTCTCTAGGAATTACATAGGTTTCCTCATGGTAGCTGATGACAACCTGGACCCAAGCATAATGGGAAAATAAAATAGAGGTTAAAGCCACTGGCAGGTTGCCAGTGCATTCATGATTTATTAAAAAAATTAACTTTCGCAGGACTATCACTCATGACTAATTTTGCTCTTTATTCTCAGTACCTGGAAATACATTTTATTTTTGCTAATATAAAAGGCTTTTCTTCTCTGACTTCCAACTAACTAATAAAGGATTATGTTACTTTTTGCTAGAAAACAATGAAAGAAGGGATTGCATTGTGCAATTTCTTGACACGTCTTTATAAACAGATGACGAGCAACCGAAGACACGAAGTGCTGATCTATCTAAGCACTTAAAGCCATTATTAGGAATAATGATCTAACTTGAACATATGAATGAGGCTCAAGTATTGCTTTCACTAAGGCCTATTTAAATTCCTAGGAGACGTACTAGTGTCAAAGGGAGAGGCAAAGTACCACTGTACTGGGATTGAAGACAAAGAATCAAATGATGATGTTGAAAAACAGCATTTAAAATGTAAGAAAATAAGGGGCCGGCCCGGTGGCGCAAGCGGTTAAGTGCGCGCGCTCCGCGGCCCGGGGTTCGCTGGTTCGGATCCCGGGCGCGCACCGACGCACTGCTGGCAAGCCATGCTGCGGCGGCGTCCCATATAAAGTGGAGGAAGATGGGCACGGATGTTAGCCCAGGGCCGTCTTCTTCAGCAAAAAAAAAAAAAAGAGGAGGATTGGCGGATGTTAGCACAGGGCTGATCTCCTCACACACAAAAACAAACAAACAAACAAACAAAACACACACACACACACACAAAAAAAACACATAAAATGTAAGAAAATAAAATCAGAGGTTATAGTTGGAAGTTATACAATAGGTTTTTCTGTCTAAGAAGATGACGCTGTTACTAAAACGTAAGTATGTAGACAGATAGATGATCTAGACTAGCACTTTCCGACAGAAATATAATGTGGGTCACAAATGCAAGCTTCACATGAAATTTAAAATTTTCTAGCAACCACATTGAAAAAAAAAGAAACGAGTGAAATTCAATGTAATAACATTTTATTTAATTCAGTATATCCAAAATATTGTCATTTTAACATGTAATTAATGTAAGAAATTATTGATACATTTTTACATTCTTTCTTTTGTACAAAGTCTTTGAAATTCAGTGCATATCTTACACTTATAGCACATCTCAATTTGGACTAGCCGCCACACTTCAAGCGCTTAAGAGCCCCGTGGCTTGTGGCTCCTGTAACGGACAACCCAGAACTAAACGTCTGACGTGTATGTACACTAATGCGTGGCTAGAAAAATCAACATGTGTGGACATGAACAATAAAAAGAACACAGATGCTTTTATACATTAAGATTCAATACTGACAGTTCTTCGATTCACCTATAATTCTTCCCTTTCAATTAAGTTAGTTTTATCTCTTCTGAATAAGGTTTCAAAAAGTTGAGAAATTTTGGAGCAATATCTTCTCACACAACTATGTACCGAAATCATAACAATGGGTTCCTTAGGGGGATGAGATTAAATAAGCAGAAGTCTAACAGAAACATTTTAAAAGGAAAGAGATACTTGCTTTTCTTATTTTAAAGACTTTTTTTCCAAATTAAATTCTACAGGAATATAACAGTCCTGATTTTTAATTTTTAAAAATCTGGAATTTCCTCTAAAATATAAGAGCCACTAGAATTCTACATGTATAAAACTCCGTATGTAGGAAAGACCAGACCCATGACAGCTGTAATTTCTCATTGTGCAGGACATGTGATGTTGACAACTTTAATATTATATCTTGCCTGGACTGGAACAATTAGTAATTATTTTAAACCCATTTTCACATGTCAAATTTCAAATATTATAAGCTTTTCCAAACCAATGTAGATTTTTAAAAATCTCTTGTGTTTTGGTGAATCTTTCCTCAGAATAAAGATAGCAAAATGGTAATCACATCTTAACTTACATTGGTTTGTGTACAGAGGAATACCAATTAGGTTCATCACCTGGGAAGCCTATATAATGATACATGAAGATGCAGAAATCACAAATCAGTCCACCCAGGCTTTACCATGCCTTTCCTAGACCAACTGGATGGGCTTGAAATAAATCATCTACAAGATTGCAGAAAGTTAACTTCCCAAGTACCACTCACTTCTTCTCTGGTAACAATCTGTGAAGCCCTTCTTAAAACTCTCTCTCTTCAGCATTTTATTTTATGGCAATATAAGAAGGATGCTGAAAATACCACCCATGGCATAGACAGGCTGGATTTGGGGGAGGCATCTTCAAGTCTTGTGGACAAAATGACTTACGGAAGCAGAATAGATAGTGGTAGAAACAAGTTTCCTAGAGGTAACTATACGGAAAAACAAAACAGAACAAAGCCCATGCTGTACTTCTGAATTTCTAAAATGCTTTTGTTAATTTGGTATTATCACAAAATCAATTTACAAATAGTACTTAAATGATAGCAATCAATGTAAGGGATAAGACTGACTGAAATCTATCTAACCTCTCCATTATAGTTAACATTCTTCACTTCTGAGGTCTACATTCTACGACAGTAAGCTGTTCCTTAATGTAATTTCAGGTAAAGCAAACACTCTGTCCCTTACTGAGGATGACTTTTGATGGTAGACCACTCCCCTCTGCTCTACTCTCTAATGGAAGTCTGCAGATTTGCATATAACCCTCCTCCCCCTGCCACCCTTACCCCCATAGTAGTATTTCAGTATTTTAAGTTCAAACTCACTTTGTTGTGGTAGTGTACAAATATTTAAATGCTAACCCACACTAAGTACAACTAACTACAAGATAGTACATGACAGTGTTCCTTGTTCTGAGCCTGGTGAAATCAAACTCATCTGACAAAGGTCATGACAAATAGACCTTTCTAGACTGATCCCCTAACTCCTGTCCCTCCCGTGAAGACGATTATCTCCTTTTGAACTCTTACATGGAGACTCCAGAAGGAAACAAGTCTGAAGTACTCATCTGGCTTTGAACAACACAGCACCTTTTAAAGGGCTGGCTATTTACAAGCACATGTAGAACTGAAAGGAGCAAAAGAAGAACAATTCCAGCGATCCCGGTTCTAATTTATGAATGTACCCATAGGAGTTAAAGAAGAGTTAAAAGTTGTATGTTAAAAACAGAGGGATGAGGGTAAACAAAACATCGCTCATCTGCTTTAGAGGCACAGGCTGCGGACGGGGAGGCAAGGGGGTCAGGAGTCAGTGAGGCTTATGTGCAGATCCCTGCTCCACTCACCACTAGCTGAGCCGCCGGGAAGAGTCACTTACACTCCTAGGCCTAGTTTCCTCAGCTGCAAAACTGGGGTAAGGAGGAAATGAGACAATGAGCATCAAGTGCACAGCACCGTGCTGGGCACTTGATAAAAACTCAATGAAATGGAAGCTATGATTACCTTCTGATGCCATGAGCACTGACAAGTAGACCTTTAATTTCAGAGTAGATCTGACAATTTGACAACTTAAAATCCGTGATAACAAGAAAGTGATACTTCATACTTCTGATAATCATATATATATAATTGAGGGTAGATTTTTACCAAACATCACATTTTTAAAAAGCAAAAACATGTATTTAGGAAAGTATATCATGCACACTGGATCTCATATGTGGGGAGAAAGGCTCTCAATTCTCTGAATAGGAGTGCATACATTTATAAATTTAAAAAAATTGTAAAACCATACTATGCTATTAACGCACAATTGTTTGCCAGCTTATGAGGTTACAATAATTAAAGTGATTTCCTGCAATATGTCCAAATTATTATCATTTTTATAGTTTATTGGTCACAATTTTTACATTAAATTAAACTGATATAGTTCCTGCAGCATTTGTTTAATAGAAAAGATTGATTTGTATTTACAATATACTGCACGTTTGGTATGAAGAAAAGAAAATATTGACAAATGAAGAATTACTTAGTTTTCTTTTCCTAATATCTTGCTACCAACTCTTAGTTTTTAGCATGCCAGATTAGAAAAGGGGAAAAAATAAGGCTCAGAAGGAGAAACAGCACTGTAAAAATATGTCGAACGTTTCTCTTTGATGAAAAATGAGACTCTTATTTTAGTGAATATGTTATTGCCTAAATGCTGGGGGAAAAGCAATCGTCATTAGAAAAACGAATTGCTCAGCTGTTTATAAGCAAAGAGCTCTGGGGGAATTTCTCAAGACCCCAAAGGCAAAGCATTACAGGGTTATGCAAACATATGTTGCAGGTGTTTTAGGGGAGACAGGTGGGCAAACCTCAGCCATGGAAGAGGAGTCAGTTTAATACGCTGTAACTGAAATGAGATAACCTAAACGCATCCAAGTGCAGAGACGCCATGGCACCAGTGAACTGGAGCTGTAGAGCAAAAACTCTTCCTAAAATCATTATCTTGTTAGTGCCAAGGAAACGGAATTTTTCCCTTCTTGTAGTTTTATAGAAAACAAACACTGCCAATTACTTTTTTTTTAAACTAAAGGTATTTTAAACCTGGAACAAAGAACAGCCTGAAATAGCCATAATTATCCAAAAAAGATAAGAATGAAGTATTGTTGCCTTTATTTAAACAAATATTCCTAAGGAGACAGTTTGTTGTAATATCCCCTCTTTGGTTCACTAGGCAACATTAGATTTATCATAATTCTCCTAAAGCCTAAGATATTTCTATATTAAAATGCTAATTTTGTCTTTTCTTTTGCCTGTAATTAAAGCTGGGAAATTTGTGATCTGATATTCACTGATTGCTAGAGGGTCCACAAAGGTCTCACCATTTCTATTTCTTATTGCCACATACTGCCCTATTAAAATTAGATACAGTAACACAGTGGATCAAAAAGGCAGACATTATAATCCTAAATACTCACAAAGTTCTCATTTAGAAAAATATACATTTAAATAAAATAAGTGGTATTATCTGTATATTGCTGTCAAACCTAGACTTGTATTGTATTTCCTTCTTCCTCACTTATCCAAGAGTTGATTTTCTTTTTATATTACTTGTTATTGAGACAACACTCATTTTACTATAGATATGTATGTATAATAGTATATTGAGCCATACCTTCCTTATCTAAACCACTTTTCCTTTTTTTTCAAACCCACATCATGAATTAAATGTCAAATACTTAGTATAAAATAAGCTCACAAAACATCAAATTTGGAAAAATAAAACCTAGTTTGATTTTTTTACAATATTACAAAATCCAAAATGCCGATACAATGCAGTCATCAAGTTAACACAGATTTTCATCAAAGAAAGAAAATAAATCTTTGTGACAGGTTGTAAATCAGAATATTATTTCAGTACCAGGATTAAAATGACCTCTGGTTTAAATACTAATAATTCCTATGTATTTTGATAGGAAATATATATTATGAATACTAGGTATTAAGAATCTTAGTGGACTTGACAGAAAAATTCAGGTAATTCTAATCTATGCATCTACATATTAAAAAATTTTTAAAAAGTAAATTTAAAAGGCCTTTAAAAAGTTAAAAAAAGGAAGCAAAAAATTGTTAATTGAGTAAAGACACAGACAAAACCTCTGAACCCATGCCAGCCTCATTTTACATACTGAATAAGCCCAATTCCCTGAAGTGACATCCCCATCTCTACCCTGGCAAGCCGAGATCTCAGATGGCAGAGAAGCATTTTAAACCACCTGTGCGTTATGCTCGACTGTAGCTTCACACAATAAATAGACACCAAAAGAGAAATAAAAGCGTTTTCTTTTTCTAATGTATTTACATTTTCGAATTTAGCATGCAGGAAGATGCCAGATTAACATGTACCCCAATATTTATATATATAAATAAATATGGAAAGTAGTTTTTTTTTAATTTTATTTTTTTGTGAGGAAGATCAGCCCTGAGCTAACATCCATGCTAATCCTCCTCTTTTTGCTGAGGAAGATCGGCTCTGAGCTAACATCTATTGCCAATCCTCCTCCTTTTTTTTTTTCCCCCCAAGGCCCCAGTAGATAGTTGTATGTCATAGTTGCACATCATTCTAGTTGCTGTATGTGGGACGTGGCCTCAGCATGGCCAGAGAGGTGGTGCGTCGGTGCGCGCCTGGGATCCGAACCCGGGACGCCAGTAGTGGAGCGCGCGCACTTAACCGCTAAGCCACGGGGCCGGCCCCGGAAAGTAGTTTTTAGGTCTACACATTCTCTTTGTTACTAACACTGGGCCTCAAAATATTCCTTTTAGATAGCTGATTAGCTCTTTTCAGCAGTACTGACCTCGTCACCTTTTTCCTTCCTTCAATGTGAGCAGAGTGGGGGAGAAGAAGCCTCACTTTAAAGAAATTTGGAAACCCATTTGTCTTTTCCTAACCAGGAAAAGTAGTCCCCAATCTTCAATGATATCAAGGAAAAAAAGACAGAGGCAATCTCAAAAAATATTCCTAAATATTCCAATTTGGGAAACAGACTGAAGAAACCAAAATCTTTGATATAAAAATTATCATTCTATATTTTCATCTTTAGAAATATTGAAATAAGTTTAAGCAAGTTATCATCAAAATAGAAGCAATTTAAAAATGGTTTCAGGATTTTTGAATCCCCAGAATAAGTCTATGTGACCCCATGGGACCAAGAACCCTGGGTGAGAAATTTTGCCCCCATGTTCTTTCTCTACCTTCTTCCCTTTCATGACCTGCTTTTGTAATTGTCAAAGCAACAAAAGCTAAGCCCCTGCACGCTGAGGCCTGATAAAAGGAAGCCTTGCACAGCCACACTTCTAATGCAGTTTTGGGAGTAATTTCAATGATAAAACACCTCGGAATTAAAAATTCATTTATATATAAATCCACTCTTACTAAGGTCATTCACTTACACCGTATTTTTTATGATACTTTCTAGTATAACAGTGAAGTATCAGTACTGAACTTTGAAATGTCTAAGTGAAGAGAGAAATCAGAAAGCAATATAAATAACACACAGATGAGAGTCATATTTTCCTGAATGAGAACAATCTCTACTTAAGAAAGTATGTCCAGTTAGGCCAGAGACCATGAAGAAGAGTCCCTAAAGATGGACTCTTGCGTTTCTTGACTATTTTATTCTAGATTTCATGTGTCATTATAAAAAAGAACACTAATAGGTGTGAATTTCTCTAAAGAGTAGACAGTGTCGTAAAATATTTTCTTTTTAATCAATAACTTTTGATATAGTTCAGCCTTAAAACCAAAGCCCTCTCAAATATCTAGTGATAATAATAGGCACATCAGTTGTATGCTGCTCACATAATATTCATGCTAGGGGTTCTTAATCTTTTTTGTGCCATAGACTACTTTGCTTTCTGGTGAAGACTTTGGTCCCTATTTCAGAATAACGCTTTTAAATGCATAAAATAAAATACACAGATTTATAAAGGAAACCAATTATACTGAAATACAGTAATCAAAATATTGAACACATTTATAACAGTGAAATGTGCTTTTATATTAATATATTAAATAAGATATAGTGGCTGGTCTAATCATTACTATAATTTAGAAGTAGTAATGAATGTAAATGGTATTTCAAGATATCTTCATCAACTGTAATATGATATAAAATATCTGTGATTGCTATTAGTTAAAATGTTTCAGGTGCTGCTAATACTATTGCAGTTTGTTGGCTTCATTATATTTGAAGAAAATACTAAATTTTAGTAAGGGCTTAGTACAAACAAATATGTAAGCTTTTCTCACTCAAGTTCTTAGACCTCCCTGAATTCCATCCACAGACCATTTGGGGGCCTTTTCTCAGCAACCTGAAAGATAATTTTGGATAACAGCTTTCCTCTTGGGAAGGTAGTTTTGTGGATACCACTGGATTAGTTTACTAACCCTTTTGCTGTATAAATGTGGCAGGGGTGACAGTCAAAATATAAAACAACTGCTGTAGCACAGGCAGCTACCAATGGGGCTGAGAGAGAGCCAGGAAATGCCTGGAAAGCCCCTGCTGTGCCAAGCTTTAACCCCTCAGATGCTGGATTTCTTTACCTACCGATATGGAAGTATTTCAATATTTTAACAACTGGTATAGCTGTAACACCAGATGAATGCCAGCCCTGGATAGAAATAATGTTTGGGAGTGGGGTGTGGTTAGATGTACAGATTTTGCCCTGGATAGCATCCAAGTCCTTATATGAAAGAATGAGACGTGAGGCTGGGTGGGCAATGAGGGTGAGGATGATGGGGGAATGTTCAGTGACAGTGAAGCAAGCTGTCTACTTCTGGAAAGCCCACTGCTTCTGTGCTAACTTCTCTGAGAGGGTTTCTATTGCTGTGGCGCAGCTGATAGCAGCCAGATATGTAGAGGGACACTCCGTAAGTGCAGCTGTCCACTCACCACTTTTTTTCAGAGGCAGGTGAACCTTCTTAGTCTACAGCCAGAAATGCTTCAAGAAAATAACTCTCTTTTAAGAGGTCACTTTTCTGAAGAATCAAATCAGTTAGTTGGGGTCCAAGATCCCCCTGGATGGAACTTGAAAGCAGTGAGAAGAAACAGAGCTGCATACTTTGTAGTGATTCAGAAAAAAGGATGAAAAGTCTTAGGTAACCATCCCATCTAGGTTAAGAGGAATCTTTGGAGGCCATTCCTTTTCCAGTAGTTATTCTGTGTAGAAGTACAGAGCTCTTATTTCCCGGTGGACACTGCATTTAAAATGCCCTTGAGAGAGAAGACTTATTAAATAAATGGGGGGGGGGTAGAAATGTATAGAACAGCACACAAAGTATAATTCCTTTTATGTAAATATTTTTAAAAGAAATAGTTTGCAGAAATCGATAAGATGATCTTAAAATTCATATGGGAATACAAGTGGCTCAGAATAACTAAAATTATCTTCAAAAAGATAAGAGTTCATGAATTCATAATTCCCAATTTCAAAACTTACTAAAAAGCTACAGTAATCAAGACAGTGTGGTACTAGCATTAAGGACAGACATATAGATCAATGGAATAGAACTGAGAGTCCAGAAATAAACCCTCACATTTATGGTTAATTAATTTTTGACAAAGGAGCAAGACAATTCAATGGAGAAAGAATAGTCTTTTCAACAAACACAATTGGATAACCACATGCAAAAGAATGAATTTGGACATCTATCTCACACCACACACATAATTAACTCACAATGGATCACAGACCTAAATGTAAGAGCTAAAACTATCAAACTCTTAGAAGAAAACTCAGGAGTAAATCTTTGTGATCTTGGGTTAGGCAATAATTTCTTGGATATGGCACCAAAAGTACAAGTGATAAAAGAGAAGATTGATAAGTTGGACTTCATCAAAATTAAAAACATTTGTGCTTCAAAGGACACCATTAGGAACGTGAAAAGATCCACAGATGAGAGAAAATATTTGTAAATCATATATCAGATAGGAGTCTTGTATCCAGAACATACAAAGAACTCTTACAACTCAGTAATAAACTGACAACCCAATTAATAACAGGCAAAGAATGTGAAAAGACATTTCCCCAAAGAACATATAGAAATGGTTCATAAGTACATGAAAAGATGTTCAACATAATTAGTCATCAGGAAAATGCAAATCAAAACCACGATGAGATACAATTTTATACCCATTAGAATGGCTCTATACAACAAATGTTGGCAAGGATGTGGACAAATTTGAACCCTTATACATTGCTGGTGGGAATCTAAAATGATGCAACCACTTTGCAAAACAGTTTGGCAGTTCCTCAAAATGTTGAATGTAGAGTTACCATATGACCAAGCAATTCCACTGCTAGGTATATATCCAGAAAAATAAAAACATAGGTCCACAGAAAAACCTGCACAGGGAATTTTCACAGCAGCCTTATTCATAGTAACTACAGAGCAGAAACAAATGGATAAACAAAATGTGGTATATCCATAATGGAATATTATTTGGCAATAAAAATGAATGAAGTACTGATATATGCTACAACATGGATGGACCTCAAAAACATTATGCCAAATTAAAGAAGCCAGTCACCAAAAAAACACATATTATATAATCCCATTTACACAAAACACCCAGAATAGGCAAATCTATAGAGACAGAAATTAGATTAGAGGTTGCCTAGGGTTGGGTGGGGGAGTTTTAGGTGAGGAGGAGGAAAGTAGGGAATGACTGCTAATGGGTTCTTTCTGGGATGGTGACTATGTTCTAAAATCAGATTATGGTGATGGTTGTACATCTCTGTAAATATACTAAAAACCACTAACTTATATACTTTAAATGAGTGGATTTTTATTGTATGTAAATTATATCTTAATCAAACTGTTAAAAACAAGAAATATGACGTGGTAAGTGCATACCCACACACTTTTTTTTTCCCCTGGAAGCGGAACAGGACGGATGCAGGTAAAGGGGCACTGGAGAGAGACTTTTGTTTTTTTTCACATTGTTGTAATTTCCTTATCATGTGCTACATTACTCCACTCTCATCCGCCCACCAGTGGGACTCATCTCCACAACGGGCTTATGTGCAGGGACCACTTCTATTTCTTCTTTATACTTCTATGCACTAAATTAAAAATAACTCTTTAATGCTACTTAAAATACAAGTCAAAAAGTATTTTATATCCTTCTCAGCTTAGTTTTTGTAGTCATTATATCACACATATCATAGGTTAAACAGGTATGCAGAATATTTCACAATTCTGGTTGAACTTGTTACCAAAAGTTTGTCATAGAGTGTTATCTTTACTTTGTTTAGCCAACCTTTTTGACCTCTGGTAGGATTGGCTCTTTCCACACAAGCCTTTGAAGATCTGGGAGTTCAGATGCCATAAGGCTGACCCTTGAAGGTCACCCAGAAGCTTTAAATGGTACCAACTGCAGGATTTCACTGCAAACTAACTCGCGCACGCCTGTGCGCACGCTAAGGGAATCTGATAGATCTGGCAGTAACTCTTTGTGATCTTCTAAATATACCCTCAATTTCAATTCTTCTTGTTCAAATCTTTTTATATTCATCTCTCCACTATCACTTCTCTGCACAAAAACTCCTAAACCTCCATCTGTGGTATCAACATTTCAGACTGTCTCCAAAACAGAAGCCTAGACCCAGGACATGAAAAATCTAGGGCTGAACAAGTTCCATCATTCTGCCTCCTCAATGATTGCTGTGGCAAGACCATACTGCTGCATGACCATGACCCTCACTATTATAAGTCTCTAATCTTGTTGCCCTCTGATCCATACATATAATGCCACCAGAGTCACCTTTTAAAAATTTAGACCTGATTTTTTCACTTCCCTTCCTCAATTCTGAATCAGGTCTCGATTGCTAGTCAGGTCTCAAAGTTCCAATTTCTTAGCATGACATTCAAGGACCTCCATGATCTGGATCTTAAAATACTTCTTATATCACTCCCTATGTAGTTTACATTTCACTCACAACTACCTCTGGACATTCCCCGTATCTCCAGAATTTAGGTAAGCTGTTCCCTCAGGTTAGTAGTCTACTCACTATTCTCTGCTTACTGAAATCCTCTCATTCTTAGTTCAAATATCATCTCCAACATGAAGCCTTTTGTGAATTTCCACATTACTCTACTATCTCCATTCTGACAGCATGCTAATTTTGTTCATTTTGCATTTGTTTCATCTTGCCTTGCATTAGGGTTAGTCGTGCACATGTCTATCTTCCATGTACAGTGTCAGTTCACCGAGGGCTGAGCCCTTGTCCAGATCACTGTTTATATCCTCTCTGTCTCTAGAAAAGTGTCTGGTACATGGTAGGTGCTCAATGATTGTCTATGAATTAGATAAACTGAAGAGCTTGCCAGAGTCTGGCTTTTAAAGAAACAGCTGCAGAGAAGTAGGGTGAAAAATCATCGGACATGCAGGTATGCATGATTAATGGAAGGCTCAGAGAAAAGGCATTTCTTAAATGCCCACATAAGTTCTTTCTTTAGTATGAGATGGGCTGAGGCCAAAACGCTGCCATTATGCCCATTTTAGAAAGAAGCTGCAAAAAGGCTAACTGGCGATGAGTGTGATCTCATACCGCTCTCAAAGTTCTTCTGGATGAACAGAATCCTTACTCACTGCATCCAATTATGTACTATCATCACTGCTACTCAGGTAACAAAAACGGAACGAAATCCAATGAGTAGTCGCAGAAGCAGCCTGTTCTAACAGGGGAAATGAGCAGGCAGAGTGCGCACGGGTTGGCCATGACTATCTGACCACCCCTGTTCTCACAAAGGAGCAGCTGGTTGAGTGGATGTGGATGGCACTCTGTTTTATAAAGTGAAACACAGGCAATATAATTAACTTTCCTTAATTGAGTTGAACTCCTTACAGGTAGTAGGTTGTCTGACTTTTATTTTGTTTTGTTTTTTTGTGGCATGATATTGTTTTTGCTTATCTGGGTCTTCGTAGGAGTTTTACTAGGAAACTCTAAGAAGCTGGATGTCATTTTAAAATCAAGAAGTGCTATTTAAGCTGGATGGGAAGGAAGGTTCTGAAGTTGCCAGTAGGAGAGGGGCAGAAAGAGCAATCCAAGCAAAGGGAAAAGAACACAGAGCTGGGGTGAAGATAAAACGCAAAGAAACATCCTTCTGCTCCATCCATCCATCCACCCGTGAATCCTTCCATCCAAATATTTCTTATGTGTCAGGCACTGTGCTAGGTACCAGGGGTAAAATGGTGACACAACAGTCATGACCTACCCTTAAGGAGCTTATACTAGAGGATGAGACAATTAATCACACACATCAATGTAAGACTGCACCTGTGCTGAACGTTTAGAAAGGAGGTATATGGTGCTATGAAAGTGCATAATAGAGGGATTTTATTTCATCAGGGAGATCAGGGAGGACTTCCCAGAGGAAGTGACAATGGAATGGCAATCTGAAGGAAGAGTAGTTGTTGACTATGTTTGTGTTGTGAGGGGAGGGTTATAGAGAGAAGTAGTGCAGCACAGTGAGGAAAGAACGACCTTGCTGATTTTGTCCTTCTTAGAGCTCTCATCAGCTATTAAAATGTGACTTCTTTTTCTAGACTGTACTATTTAATGATTAATGATGTCTAGAATCTTCAAATTTTATCCATATATAAAATTACATAAAAAGCAATAAATAATTTTAAAAAATCAACAAATAATAATACATTGTACAATTAAATTATTTAGGAAATTTTCTATAGAAACGGAAACTTTGAAAATTAAGAGATTTAGGAATAATCTTGCTGATTTGTGAGGCATCAATTAAACAGTAAATTTAAAGAAAAAACCCACAGCTTAAACATGCACAAATGGAGTTAGGCCCATTTAGTCTTGTTTCTCTCTTGTAGAGAAAGTACATAGAGCATCAGTGATTATTTACTGGGTACTGGACCATACTAGGCCCTTTACAAATACTATTTCATACTCAGAGAATTTTCACAACAAACTCATCACCATTTTATATGTCAAGGAACAGGCTCGGAATGGTTAGCAGTTGGGCCCAAGTTATGGAGAGAGTAAGGGTACAGCCAGGAACTGAATCTACTTCTATCTTCAAACCTCTTCTGGCTACACATGCCAGCAGCTGCTCACATATAAGGGTTCATGAAAGTATGAAGAACATTGTTAATTAATTCTTAGTTTTCTTTTACGGCTAAATAATCTCAGTTCCAGGTATACAGCCTTAATCATCTTTTCCCTAGTTTTATCTGTGTTTTCTTTTAAATAATCAGTTTATCTGTTTTCAAATAATATTTCACAATTTTTCACATCTTAAAATTAAGAATGCAAAATTGCACATATTACTCTAGTAAGGATCTGGTTGGGAAATGGTATATAACCTATGAATTTGAAAATAATTATCCCTTTGTTATCAACAGCACTATGTTGCTGAGTTATTTTCACCCCTAGATTCCACACTGTCTCCACTTCTCCCTTCCTTTTTATGTCTCAATCAGCTAACAATCTTTTTCTTGTCCTTTGTTTATTTTTTGTTCATGTCACTGTTTCAGTCTGAATGGACATTTTTATTTTCCCTTCAATGTGTACCTTAAATATGTCAGCAACTTTCAACAGGGTTATTTGTTTATTTTTAATTTCAGTTGGTCTCTACAACATGTGTCACTAACCATTTCCATGTTCTTGGGATTATCTATCCTTAGGCAATTATAATTCTATCTTCTCATAGTTTTCCCACAGTCTGTATCTTCTCCATATGCTCCTTCCTCTTGCCCCTATTGTTATATCCTATGATTCCCTTCCCAGTTCTCTTCTCATCTCCCCAACATATCATTCCTGGAGACTATTTACATTCCCTCAACTACAATTAATATCCATGTTCTAAGATTTCTAAATCTGTATCTCTGGTCCAGATCTCTCCTTTGAGGTCCAGACACACATTCCCAGTTGCCTTCCAGATACTTCTACCTGGATATCCCACAACCTACTCAAAATCAACTCATTATCCAACCTTCTTATACTGAGCCACTCTCACAAACTTGCTCACCTATACATTTTCTCACCAACTCAATCAACAGCTGAATAACTGGGAAATACAACTAATTGTTCACCACCATAGCTAATGATTTATCAAGCCTTATTGATACTCTCTTAAATGTTCCTTGAAGTTATCCTCTACATTTCCTGTTTTCAAGAAGCTCATAATTAAACCTTATTTTTAAAAAAAGGAAGAAGGAAGGAAGGAAACGAGAAAAGGGGGAAAGGAAATAGAATGCTCATACTATCTATATTCCATTGTTTGCTTTCCTACACCAAAATGAAGAGTTGGTAGAAAATCACAACGATTTTAACAAAAATATACAAACATACACATTAAATCCTCCCATGAAATCCTTTAGGGCACCAAGCTGTGTTACCCCTGTGATAATGAACTCTCTTCTTCCTTGTTTAATCAGAGGTCAATTTCTTTTGAATGAATAAGTCCTAAATATATTCTGAAATTTTAGTTTCCTATGGAGTTGGTTAGTCTCTAGAACTCAAATGCAAGGAAGTTCAAATAAGAGAGCTTAAATAAAATGTTATCAATTAAGTAAATTAAGTAGTTGATCTCAAATTAATAGCTGACTCTCATCAGCGGGTCCTCTCGTAAGTGGTATATATAATAGCTACATTCAATTAGAACCTTTATGAGAAAATCTGGCAGGATTTCTCCAGATACTGGCTGGAAAGAGGAGGGTAAAGGGTTTATCTGTTTCCTGGGTTTAATGAGAACAACTCCAACCATTCCTGTCATTTTTCTGCCTTCTTCAAATTTTCCTACTTGGGACTGTTGCCCAAAGACAGCTCAAACCATGTAATAAGCACCATACAATGTGTACTTTAAGTGGAATAATTTAAAATACTCTCTATTTTTATTGCTGTTGTTATAGAAAGAACGAGAGAAGTGATGAATAAGGCACTTGTACTGCAATAGGAACTTCAAGAAAAGGCCAGAAAGAATCAAATCACTAACAACCCCAACTTATAACATGATGATGGTCAGACCCAGGGCTGACAATTTCGTGAAACATCTTATCGCTCTCAACTTCATCAATTCATTTCTCTTCAACACATGTTCAGTAAACACTACTGAGGAAAAACTTGAAGGCGCTGTCAAAAAAGCTAAGAATGGCAGTGTGTGGAGAAAAACCTGAAGACAAACGCTTGATTTACCGAAGCAACCACGCAGTAAAAAAACGTTCAAGTATCAGTAGAGTTAAAATGGTGAGTGGGGGGGACAATTATTTTCAATTTTCCTTTTCAGAAATCAAGTTTATTAATGATTGGGTGTAATTCTGAGGTGCCCCCAAGAACCGTGGGAGAGTCAAACTGCAAAATTAACACCAAGTGCCTCTGAGCAGAGGTATGCCAAGCCTTCCTCAAGAGACCAGGTGGTTTCCAGGTTAACAAGATCTGACTATATCCCTTATAGGTTTAATATATATCAGAGCAAGAAGATGTCAGTCAGAAAGGGCCTGCCAAGGAAGCAGAGAAAAGTAGAGTCAAAGAGGCAATTATGGGCAGAGCCAGTGGGAGAGAGAGCCTGAGTTACTGGTTAACGGACTGTGTGCTTTCTAGGACCACAGGAAGACTATCTTTACTGAGGAGTAGGTAATGCTAGGCTCTCATACCCTGGTTTCACTAAACATGCCTTCCCACCTGCATCCACCTGACACCAGGCCCTCCAAGGAGCTCTGTCATTCTGATTGCGTTTTCCACATAGGTCTGCAGTACACTGGTCACATGCAGTTGGTTTTTTCCTCATTGTAAGCGCTCTGATAACGACATGGCCTCCCACCTAAGTCTGCTACTAGGAAGTAAATGGGGTGGTCATGGGGCCATGAGGATGTCAGTCTATAGCGTTCTACGGTTCACTGCAGACTGAGAAAGGGACATACTGGCTTTACACAGCAGCCTTCTGAGCTCAGTTTTGGGAGTCCGTCTCTTAGAGATGGCTTGATTTTTCTAAGAGTGCTGAAAAAATCAGATTTCTCAGGTTGTGAGATTTCAGGTCACAAGCTTCTCACTGTGATTTTAGCTTTTCCCTTAGAGAAAGCCCTTTCGAGGAGCTGAAGAGGTAAAGGAACCAGAAGCATTTCCATTTGAAACAGAGCCACTGGCTGCTCACCAAACCTGCTTCCTCTTCTTTCTGGGCACACAGTTCAACTGCATTTTCCGAAGTCTCATGTGGTTAGGTGCAGCCACAGGACTGAGTTCTAGCCAGTGGAATGTGAGTGAAAGTGATGCAGGCCACCTGCGGGCCTTGCTGTAAAAACTCTCCCAAGAATGATCTTCCCTGCTATTTTTCTCATCCTGTTGGGGATGTCAATGTACTGGGCAACCCTGGAATGTCAAAGTTGAAAACAGCAGAGCTGGAAGAAGCCCAAAGAACTGTGTGACTGAGATACTCCCATCCCTGACTTACAACAGATTGTCACTTGTGTGAAAATTAGACATCTACTGTGTCAAGCCATGGAAACATAGAGGTTCATTTGTTACAGCAGTTGGTCAACCTTAACTAATACACTATAACAATGAATGATCATTGTGGTAGGCACACATTTTAATCTCAAGAAGAAAAGTTGTCCAAGGTGACTTTCTTCTTTCAGCTACTTAATTCTCATTCATATATTCATATTATCATATATTCTCTTTCTCGTTTTCCTCTGCATTTCACACTATCACTCTCAACCCTTTGAACTGGCTCTCTTGACTGTTTACTCTCATTTTCTATTTTATTATTTTTGTCTTATTGTCTTCCACATGGGTGGCAGCCACTGTAGCCAAATAGTTAAGGAAGAAATTCGAAGGTCAATTTCATCACAGAATAGTAATTATTATTTTTATATGTTTCCCCCATTAATTTCACTGGATATAACACTTCAGGAACCTGGAGGCCAGACTTGGCAAACTAATAACAGACCAATTTTCAAACTCAGTATTGAGACCATGAATAAAAGAGAAATCAGAAGTGAACACTGTCCTTGGAAAGGGAATCAAGTTGAAACGCATGGTTTTGCGTTTACTGCACAAGACCAAAGAGCTCATCTTGATTTTCCTGTGGCCACTCAGGAAGTGGGCAGAACGGTGAGCGTGGCAGTAGTGAGAAAGCTCTGCAGTAGGAGTCTGCAAGGAGAGTGAGGCCAAGGAGGAGAATGGCAGCTGGCTCCAGACGGGGAAGAGGAGCCTGGGGGACTGGTCTTGGCTATGCCATTGAATTCAGGACGACCTTGAGTATTTCACTTCACCCTCATCAGGCCTCAGGAGTAAATGAGGGTCTAATTACATGATCTCTAGAATCTCAACCACCTCTAAAGAAATTACAAAATGCATACTATTCCTATAATTGAATGTTTTTTTCGTTGTTTTTTTTGGTGAGGAAGATTCCCCAAGCTAAAATCCGTTGGCAATCTTCCTCCTTTTTTTTGCTTGAGGAAGATTTGCCCTGAGCTAACATCTGTGCAAATCTTCCTCTATTTTTTGTATGTGGGATGCCTCCACAGCATGGCTGACGAATGGAGTAGGTCTGCGCCTGGGATCTGAACCCGCGAACCTGGACCGCTGAAGCGGAGCGCACAGAACTTCAACTGCTCGGCCATGGGGCCAGCCCCCACTTGAATGTTTTAAAGGACTTGTTAATTATCAGCACCATCTAGAAAAAGTGAAAGAGGACTGAGATGGAATAGTTATACTTCTCAGTGAAATTAAATGGTCCAGAAGATATTAAAGCATCAGTTTAACTAGAGGAGTTCAGAACTCCCTCATTCATACTGTCTTCCCAGGCTGCCTCTGCTAATGGGTGTGTCTGCGGGGACTCCATAATTGTGCGTATGCTGGGAGCCAGCCTCAAGACTCTCATTCTGACTAAGCATTAGAATCAACTGGATCAGGTTTCAGAAGCCACTGGTCTAGAGCAGGGATCTTTCAACTTTGATTATTCCTTTGCTTGTTAAAATTGGGGGGCTTACAGCCTTGATATATGTAAATTTATTTATTTACAAATCATATGCATGTACCACTTATACTAATCTATTACGTATACTAGAAAATATGCGTACAATAGAATTTTTAAATGAGAGCTGAAATAAGCTTTATTTAAATTAATTTTTATAATAGTTTACTTATAAAGATATTTTTTGCTCTTTCTAAAAATATATGTTAGCAGTAGTAATGTGATTGAATATGCTTCTTTACTTTTTGAAAATCTTAGTTAAATGCTTTGTGACGGTCAGTTTTTGTGAATGACACTCCAGAAAAAGCTACTTCAAAGAGACATAGGTCTGAATGGAGGAGGAACATCGTTGGCTGCCCCTCCTAAAGTATGGCATTCACTTTGCAATCCATCAATTACGTCAAGGTTTGTGTTAAAATTTGGCTAATAAAATTTCAGTCTTCCTTAATGTTAATTAGCTTGTATTAGTTGGTTCTCCAGAGAAAGAGAACCAATAGGATATATATGAATATATAAGAGGAGATTTATTATGGAAATTGGCTCATGTGATTATGGAGGCTGAGATATGCAGAAATATGCCATTTGCAAGTTGAAGAACCAGGAAGGCCAATGGTATAATTCAGTCCAAGTTCCAAGGGCTGAGAACGGGGGGTGGGGGGGTATGGAAGGAAGAGGGGAGAGGGGAATGGAGGGGTGAGTGAAGGAGGAGGAGGACTGGGACGACATGCTGGTATAGGTCCGGAATCTGAAGGCCCAAGAACCAGGAGCTCAGATGTCTGAAGGCAGGAGAAGATGGATGCTCCAGCTCAAGAAGAGCGAGTTTACCTTTCCTTTCCCTTTTTGTTCTATTTGGGCCCTCAAGGGATTGGATGATGCCTGCCCACATTGGTGAAGGAGAAGTTCCTTTACTTAGTCTACTGATTCAAATGCTAGCCTCTTCTGGAAACATCCTCACAGACAGACTCAGAAATAATGTTTTACCACTTATCTGGGCAGCTCTTAGCCCAGTCAAGTTGATATATAAAATTAACCATCATACAGCTCTTCTTAAAATTTAATTGGAAGATGCTACGTTTTTATATTTTAAAAAATGGATTAACACTTGACTTTATCTCTTCATTTGAAAGAGTAGTAAGCAAGTCAGAAAATTCTGCTTCCGTAATTTTTTAGTATACTTTGAGAGTTTTAAATAAGTATACCCTTAAATTATCTTTGGCAAGAACATCACAAATGGATGAAACATTTCCAAATATCCAATTTTAAAATGTTCTTTCCATAGCATGAATTTCTTTGAAAAAGCCCTTATTTTCTCTCATGATTAAAATGTCACTATTACCTTGAGGAGACAGATTGTTTATTTTTTCAAAAATATTTGCATAGTACCATCTTACTGACAGCTTATTTGTCATCACAACAAAGGTAAGCAAATTTGAAGTTTGTTTTTTCCAAAAGAAATTATATTTGGCAACTTTTTAAAGTACACTAGCAGAAGATATCCAGTGAACCCACAATAGACGTTCATGGCCCCGACATCTCTTTGGTATTGTAAACACACCATCATTTAAGATAATATAACTCATAAATCCACTTAACTGGGCATATGGAAATGGCAACAAGGCACAAGGTGGTAGAAGCAAAGGGTCGGGGGGTGGGCACTGTCAATGCCTTTGTGTGGGGAAGTCCCCTCTTCCCTTAGGAGACCTCGTAGGTGATACATGACTGGCTGACACACGGGCCACATGAAGGCACCAATGTTAATCAGTATGTTAAATGGTAAAGCTCCGTTTTTCTTATATTTTTGGAGAAAAATGAATATAAACAGAAGTTTCATTCTATCCTTCCTGTACTCCATTGGACTGTCTTTGTGTAGTCACTGTATATACACACATTCCATTTTGGACACCACCGGTTCAGAGCCAGGCTTCTGTTTTTGGGTGTTCAGCTTTTAGTTTGTGCAGTAACTTTTTTCTCAATCTAGTGTCTGTTTCTTAAAGCACTGTCCGTGGCCCACCGGAATAGTTACAAATACAGGTTTCTGGATCCTATCGCAGAATGTTTACACTAAAAAGCCCGGGAGTCTGTATTTGTAACCAGCTTCCTCAGGGCCTTCTTTGGCACACCACAGTTTAAGTTCCACTGCATTAGACTGCAAGCCTTGTGAAGAGGGGACCATGTCTCCCTAACTCATTATATCCCCAGTACCTGGCACAGAAAGCAATAGAAAGTTGCTGAACTGCATCGCAACGAACAGCATAATTTCTCCTCTAGCAGAGAACTTGAGGGTTTGGTTGGGGTAATTAATCATTGCTCATTCATTCATTCCGTTTATTATGTAGATATTTGGGTAATAGACTATAAAACAAACTAAAAGCATTGCCTTCATGGAGTTGACAGATTGTCAGAGGAAGACAAAAAATAAAAAAATTACATAACAATTAAGTAAATTATCTACTATGACAGAAGGTGATAACTGCTATGGAAAAAAAATAGTAGAGCAAGGTAAGGGGATCAGGAGTGCTGGGGCAGGGAAGAGGGGGCAGGGCAGGCTGCAGGGTGACCAGCTGGGCCTCACTGAGAGGAACGGATCTGAGTGAAAGCTTAAAGGAGGAGAGGGAATCAGCCAAGTGGATATTCCTTTCACTTGCCCCAAATCCTGTCACTCTTCTTTACATGTTTCAACCAAGACTTCTGAGAAATTTTAGGTGTTACTGGTATACAGCAGGAGCTCAGTAAATTTTGGCTGCATGAGTAAAAATAGCATTGTGTAGAAAGAGACAATGTAGAGAAATGAAACTATAAAGTTCCTCTTCAAAACCAGGAAAAACAACCAAGTAAACAAAGAACTCTTCCAAATCATATGAAGATGCTTGGAAAATGTCACCAGTAGCATATGAGGACCTTACTCACACATCAAATGCTAGAGCAAAACCCTTTTCACAGAGCCAAACGGGCCTCTGCCCGGAGGAGCTGGGGGCCACCTTGTGTATGTGGTGGTGGCTCTAGGTTTCTCTGAGTGGTCCAGTATGGAAACCAATATGGTAATCACAAAAGTGCTTGAAACGGATGAAATACACTTAAAAATTCTCCATGATAAAATATTTTGTGGTTTTGTTTTGCTTTTGTTTTTTTTGGAACAGATATAACTTCCTGTCTAATATAAACTTCCTGTAATATAAAACAAAGTTAATTGATTATGGTTATGCAGTTTACTATTTGAATGTATTGACTTTTATTCCTATAAAATCAATATACTTAATATTTTAAATTAGCAATAATATATTTAATGAGCTAATATACTTAAGGGGCAAATAAAATATTTATTGTGGCCATAACAACTTATATTAAAAAGAACTACGGTTTTTTTTTCTATTTTGTCAGTTTTAAGTTTATAATATTTTTGTCATAATTTTTGATTTATAACTTCCAAATTTTTTAAATTGTAGTATTAAGATGACAAAGAAACAATTCAAAGTAGTGCCTTTTCTTTTGGAACAAGCTACTTCATACACAATAAGGAAAAGAAGTGATTCACTAGGTTCTCACAGCACTTAGAGGTCGAAATGATTTTTAGAGATTATAGGCTAATTAAGGCCTTACTAGCCACCTATTCCTTTTTAAAAAACAATTAATGAACCTGAATCTAAGGCAGCAAAAGGTTAAATGATTTCTCTGGGGGTAAAACAGCAAGTCAGCAGCGAAACGGGGCAGCCACTTCATTCCTTGAGCTCAGGGACGTATCACAACCATTTCCCCGTAACGTGCTGTCACACTTTAATACTTTCACACTTGGGGCCTCATGGTGCCTTTCTAAACACACACGCATAGGATTAATAGCTTTAAAAGCTTAAGTAATCTATTTAGAATAAATATTTCTCCCTAAAAACCTAGATTTCCCTTACTTGTAAGATATTAAATAAAAAAGTAGGAGATTGGTTTGTACATTTTGTTCATTGTTAATCAGAATAGAATTAACCATGGATTCTAGTCTCTTCCTTAGTTATCTGAGGAAAAATAAATCACCACTGTAATTGGTTGTGTTTCAGTTAAGAAACCCTTTCCTCTAAAACATGCCAAGCAATCTCTGTCACAAAGTTTCATAGCTCTCTTCAGCCACCCAAAATAAAAATCACCAAACTTCTCAAGGGTGACTTTAAAGATCTAAATGAAGACATGCTTATTTTGAGCAAATCTTGTTACCACAAGTAATTATCAATAGCCAATAAATCTAGTAAAAATCACTGGGACGAAATCCTTTTCATATCGACTTTTCAATTAAACACAAAACACTTATTTATGTTGAATAATAACACACGAGTTGGAACATTATATAAATTAATACCAAACAAAATACTATCAAATAAAGACTCCCTACACATTTGATGAACTCTTAAAAATTAGTGTCTGCTGGAATGGCTATAATTAATAAGACAGAAAACAATATGTGTTGGAGAGGATGTGGAGAGAAGGGAACTCTCATACACTGCTGGTGGGAGTGCAAACTGGTGCAGCCACTATGGAAAACAGTATGGAGATTCCTCAAAAAATCAAGGATAGAACTACCATATGATCCAGCTATTCCACTGTTGGGTATTTATCCAAAGAACTTGAAAACACCAATTTGCAAAGGTACATGCACCCCTGTGTTCATTGCAGCGTTATTCACAATAGCCAAGACTTGGAAGCAACCTAAGTGCCCATCAAGGGACGAATGGATAAAGAAGATGTGGTATATATACACAATGGAATACTACTCAGCCATAAGAAACGATGAAATCCAGCCATTTGTGACAACATGGATGGACATTGAGGGTATTACGCAAAGTGAAATAAGTCAGAGGGAGAAGGTCAAATACCGTATGATTTCCTTCATTAAGTAGTAGATAATAACAACAATAAACAAACACATAGGGACAGAGATTGGATTGGTGGTTACCAGAGGGGAAGGGGGGAGGGAGGAGGGTGAAAGGGATAATTCGGTACATGTGTGTGGTGATGGGTTGTAATTAGTATTTTGGTGGTGAACATGATGTAGTCCATGCAGAAATAGAAGTACAATGATGTACACCTGAAATTTATACAATGTTATAAACCAATGTTACTGCAATAAACAAAAAATTAAAAAAAAAAAAAAATTAGTGTCTGCTGGGCCGGCCCCGTGGCTTAGCGGTTACGTGCGCGCACTCCGCTACTGGCAGCCAGGGTTCGGATCCCGGGCGTGCACCGATGCACCACTTCTCTGGCCATGCTGAGGCCGCGTCCCACAAACAGCAACTAAGAAGGATGTGCAACTATGACATACAACTATCTACTGGAGCTTTGGGGGGAAAAAAAAAGGAGGAGGATTGGCAATAGATGTTAGCTCAGAGCCGGTCTTCCTCAGCAAAAAGAGGATTAGCATGGATGTTAGCTCAGGGCTGATCGTCCTCACACACACACAAAAAAATTAGTGTCTGCTAATGCATGACGTATTGAGAGGGGGACACTGTCATTCTTCAAGTCCCTGAGGGGTCACTGAGTGACTATGGACAGAGAACTCCCAGGCCCATCCTGGCCACTTGCCTTAGTAATTCTCAAGAGCTCTGCTTATGCTGTTTTCTTAAGATGGAATAACATCTCCCCAAAAAGTTCTTCAAAGCCCAGTTGGAATGTCTCTTCTAACTGGAAGCATTTCTGACTATCCAAGTCCGAATTAGCTGTTCTTTCTGCAACACCATTACTCATTTTACCTCCCATAACAATTAGTTGTGTATATCTATAAGAGACTGTGTCCTAATCACATGGACCAACTCTCGTGCTCTGCACACAGCAGGTAGTAAAAAAAGAAAAAATGTATTTTGTTGAATTTAATTGAATCTTGCTAAAATAGGTCCAGAAGGGTCCACTGAGATTATATGCTCCAGCTTCTTCATTCTACAGTTCAAGAAAAGGAGTGATTTGCCCAGTAAACACAGCAGGCTGTGAGGGAAGTGGAACCTGGATTCTGAGCTTCCCTCATGTGGCTGACATGGGGTAGAGCTGTCGGAGATCTAGGCCCTGATCTAACAGAGCTCTCATTTCAGTAGGTGAGAAAAACTGGTCTAGTTCCCTTGCCTAGAGGTCTGAATAAGTGAGTGTGCTTTACCAAGTGAGGAACTCATTTAAGAAGAGTTCTTGGAACTGCTGAGAGCAAGTGTAGTTTATAAGAGGATGTCTTAATCATCAGGAAGAATTGCCATGAATCCAGCAATCTTCTTCGAGTTTCAAAATGTGACCTTAAAAGTAATTTTACTTTATATCATCACGTAGGATGACATAGGAAGAACAAAGCAATAAAGGCCTTCCCTGGCTCATCCGTCTCATCTCAGGCAGGTTCCCCAGTTCCTGGCCCCAGTCATACTGGGCCTCTTTCAGTTCTACTAAGGTCTAAGCTCTTTTCTACCTCGGAGTCTTTGTGTTTGCTGTTCCCCTGTCTGGAGCTCTTCTCCTTCTTCTTTGCCTGGCTGGTTCCCTCTCCTCCATTAGTTCTCACCTGAAATGTACCTCCTCAGAGAGGGCCTTTTGACCAACGTATGTAAATTAGGTCTTCACCCTGCCCAGATTCTTCTTCCTTTTATTATTTTAATAATGATACACTATTTGTATCCTTTTTAACAGGTGACAGACTGAGTACTTTCTTGTTTGTTTACTCATTATGATAAGGGCCATATCTTTTTTGTTCACCATTGTATCACCAGGATCTAAACAGTGCCTGATGCAGAGATCTGTTGACTAAATTAATGAATTTAAAATACTTTTATAAAACTAACTGAAAATTATTTAAGGCCCCTAGGAAACCCTTAGCAAATTTTGAGAAACACACAATTCTACTCTATGAAATGTCTGAACACAATAAATAACAAATTTCAAATATTGCTTTAATCAAGATTTTTAGATTACTCCTTCACAGATTTTTGATAGCCACCATTTACTTCAGAAGTAAAACTTAAAGTTGTTTAATGCCAGTCTATGTCAAAAAAGTCTTTATTTCTGATTGAATATGAAAACATACCCAATTAGTCACTAATACCTAAATAATAACTATAATAAACATCTAATTGGTTGTAATCTAATGATAAAAAGAATGACATATAGTCATGTAGCTCAGATTCAAAGAAAAAAACACCTTTTTTGGGTCACTAACAGATAAAACACAAAAACAAATGATTCTCAAAGAACGGCAGTTTTCAGAGAAATGTTTTAGCTTTCTAGAAAAAAAAAGGATAAAGACGACAGAAGTAACACATTCTTTCTGTAACAGAAAATTAGATTAGAAACATGGTAGAAAAATCTGAACAGAACCTCTGATGGGAACATCATGAAAAGTAAATAAATGGATACTGTGCATCCTCAAAGAGTCAGCATGCGTGTTTTTTAGGTTCCTTACTGCTCAGAGAAGAAAAAATTACAATGGCATTACCGGAATGGAGCATTTTCTCACACTGTCAACTGACTGGTAGTAGGTTTGAATCCATTCACCGCTTTTCAATTCTGATATATGACATTTTATCAAAGTCATTTGACATTTAAAGAAAGTTGCATGTACAGTGGGGTTCTTTGGAATTAAAAGAATAAAAATCTATTATCTGCATAAAGTCTGAAATCTGAATATTCAGACTTTTTATAATTTAAAAAGGCAAATTTTAATATAACTCCAAACAAAAGCCAAATCAGAATTGGCCAAGCATAAGATTATTGTACACTATATTTTTATAGCGTGTTTCTGTGTACAAGAATGACTATGAAATTAAATTGTCTTACTTCTAGCAATTTTCTTCCATAAACAATCACATCACTGCTAAAAGGGTTGCTTGCAAACTTACTAGAAATATTTTGGAGGGAATATTCTAGTCTTCAAAACAAACAGTAGCTGTCAAATTCTTACCACATAATCTAAAATGTTAATCCACGTACTGTATTTCATTTGTAATAAGTCTTTGTGATAAGGTTAACACTTCAACACACAACACAAATAAGAGAGCACCGAAAAAATGAAAATTACTTTGCTTATGTTTCCGTATTAGAATTTTATTTGCTAAAGGGTAAAAACAGATTTGCAAAATTCACAGTTAACTTAAAACAATAGTTTTAAACCTTTTATTCCTAGCCCTTACTGCCTTCAGGAAGGAGAGAACATCTGGTTATTTAAGGAACACAATATGTTCACATTTTCTATGACTTTTGTTTCTAATCGGGTTTTAAAATTTTTTTTGAATTTGAACAACTAGTTAGAACGATGTTTTTTAATCACTTCATATTTTTCAGACTGTCCTCCTTCTATCCCTCTACTTCATTTAGTGGATTGTTTTTGGAAATCTTCTCAGTGGTTCTAATATCATAAAGACAAGAAAATGAGAATTAGGACTGTGGTCTGAAGAGCTAAGTATAGAAACCCTATTTATGGTGAACAGAATATAGGATGCTACAGATATTTGACTTCTAGTCTCTTCATACAGCATCTAGTCTCTTCATACAGTATACATTTAAAAAAATCTCAAATAGTTCTTGGGCCACTTACATACATGGCAATTTCATTTATTACAGATGCAAATAAATGTCTATTACAAATAGAAAAATTTGTATGAGAAATATCAGTAACTAGGATTCCACTATTTTTAAAACTAACGAAGCTACAGCTCTTGTGTGGAAAGGTGGTTGGAAGACCTGAGTTCAACTGCTGGTTCTGCCATTGCTATGCTGTGTGACCTTGAATAAGTCTCTAAACTTCACCTTAATCCTCAATTTCTTTATCTACAGAAGGAGGAGCTGGATTAGACTCTCTAGGTTCTTTGCAGTTCTGAAATTCTAAATGACAGTCTAAGTGAAGTATGTTAACTAGATTCTTTGCTAGGTCTTCTTTGTTCCACAATATTTGAAGGTGGTAACAGGCTTTCAAATAATTCTAACACAGCAAATTAAGGAACTAGATGCCGTTAAATTCAAGATGGTTATTAATTCACCATCATGATAAAAATGGCAGCAGACAAATACACAATTGACTGGTGGCTTCTGTGGAATATGGATATGGGTTCCAGAAATAGGCTAGGTGAGTGAGATCCACCTAGATTAGAGTCAGTATGGTATACTGGAAGACGCTTAGCATTTGAGTCAGAATTCAATTCTCCCATTATTTTCTTAATACCAACGACTACAGGACACAAAGTTGAATGCCAAAAAATGAGCAGGATCATACGGAGAAATAATTGATAAAATAAAAAATAGCTAAAACACAAGGTGCTGTGGAGACTCAAAGGGGAAAACATGTCCTATCTGAGCCTGGAAATGGCTTTCTGGAGAAGGAAGAATGGATCCTGGGAATCTCAGGAGGGAATGAGTAGATACAAGAGTCATGGAGTGACTTTAGCTAGCTTGGAAGCTTACAAGCTTTTAGGCATGGGGAAAGCGACATAATCTTGACCTCTCTGCACCAAAAAAGAATGAAGAAAGATAACCTGCTCTGCCTACCTCACAGCTTGTTGTGAGAACCAAATTAAGCACATAAAGTGCTTGGAAACTGTGAAGAAGTATGGTCCTATTATTACATTTAGAGGCCCATTATTTCAGTCTGTTCAAATAAGGACTTCTCTTTTCACAATAAAGCCTATATCTGATACAAAACAATTAAAGCTCAGTATTTTAAGCTTTACTCGCAGTGCGTATTCTCAACTGAGCCATCTCCACTGGAATTCAGGGATAGCAGTAGGCCAAAGTGCTTTTCTGAAGGCTCACAATGAATTTAGGGGAGCTCAGAGTTCCTCGTTTATTTTTATTTTTCTGAGTCTGTCAGCAACACTCAACACTATCGTCATATGAAGCTGGGATATGGGAAGTGTACTTGCACGCCTCAAATCTCATCTTTTGACTAGTTCACTTCATAGAGACTGGTGTGTTTATATACTTGCTCTGAACTACTTGAATCAGGAATGATTCAAGTATTTTAAGTGTTTCATTGTTGCTAATAAATAGAAAACATTTAAAGCACTCTGATGTCTGGATTTTTAGAGGATGTGGGTGGGGTACTAAAATCGTCTTTCCTTCCCTTTTTTTCCCCTCAGTGTAAATGGCCTCCTTTATGACTTTATAATTGACATAAACTACACTAAAAACTCTGTCCACTTGTGGATTTCTGTAACAGATATAAACTTGCTGTTTTTTTTTTTTTTTTATTTGTACCTTTGCAGCTCTGGATTGGATCTTCTTAGATCATGAGAAGTCAGTTCTTTATGGACAAAGGATGCTCTGGTTGGGCGAGTCATTAGAGACAATTTAATTCAACCACAAGAGAGAAGACCAAGACTCAGTAAGCATACGTTTCCCAAAATCAAAAGGATGGTTGGTAGCAGAGTCAAGATTTCACACAGTGTCCCGATTCCTAACTCAGGTTCCTTATAGGAAACTATGCTGCAACAGACCTACAATTAGCACATGTGGCAAGTAATATTCGTTATCATTTGACATTTACTAAATAATGTCAGTGGGTCAGTCATTATATACACTTAACTAAAACTATCCCCTTGCTGGCTTAGCCATCTGAAAGCCCCTTAACACTATACAGCTTTCTTTATTTTTCCTATAGATATCATCATTCCACGAACTTGTTCTCAAGAGATTTTTAAACGTGACGCCCTCCTGCCCAATTTCTTATATCACAGAAATATCAGTGTAAGGTCCTACATTTTGAACCATTATCTTGATCATGTTTTTACTTGGTGAGACCCTGAATATAAAAGTGGGGAATACCTTTTTTTAGATACTTACACTATTAATTACTTTTTTTTCCTTAAACCTTAGAGAATATGTTTTTTTAATGACTGTGGAATTGGCTTCATTATCCTCTTATATTATGAACACTATCTTATTGAGGTAAAAAGTACTCTATTAAAATCACCGATTCCACTAATAACATTGATGGATTTAGTATAGAGAATTCTACAACTAAAAGAGTGAATGATTCATAGGAAAATCAACCATACTTAACTAGGGAAAAATTACCAAGATCGATAGGTTTAGATAACATATTCATTTCTTCTTTCAATTAAACCAAACAAATCACACAAGTAGAGAATTCAAATAGTCATTTTAGCAATTTTTTCCCACTCTGTATGACTCTAAGAATTTCTAATATTGAGCTGATAGAATTTACCTTAAGTCTGTAGACCAAAACTCATATATCTCATTGACTAGCAACCTCATTCTTTATTCCTTTTACAGATATTTCATAATATTGGTTACTTTTTATAAAAAATATAAACTTATACAACTTACATATATATACATAAAAAAATAAATATGGGGCTTTTGATTTTCAGTCAGACTTCCAAGTCTTACCAGAAAAAAAATATATATATGCTACCTTATGTATCAGAGAAATGATGGATTATATTTTTGATACTTAATGAAATTTTATATAAGAGAAATCATATAAAATTGTGTATTTTTTCAGAAAATGAATATAGGTACAAGGAAATAAATTTTTTCAAATCAATCAAAGAATAAATAGAGGACATACTCAAATGTTGAAGTCAACAACCAAAGAAAGGGCAGAAATCCTTTAGAATCAAAATTTACATTGAACTTGGAGGCCCAAGTTGATGAGACAGAGCTTTGGCAATGGAATCCACAGACAGACTGACTCAAAGACAGTTCAACAACTGCCAACACGACTGTTGGGAGTTCTGCCAAAGAGCCAAAGGCTGGGATTACCACCCATTGCCTGGCATTCTCATACTCGTGTTTGAAGCTTTCTCTCTTATACTTCGTCCAATATTTTTGTTTGGCTCAAAAGCATCAAGGATTCACAGATTTTTTTAGATCATTAAATGTTCTTATTTTCAAGAAATATAACATTAGTTGTAAAAGAGCACACTTTTCCTCTGAAGTGTAAAGAAAATTTTGGTGACTTGCTTTAAGTTCAATGGAGAAATCAGCAATAAAGACTGTTTAAATCTTTATTAGTTACTCTTCCCCCATAAAATAAGAAATACCTATTCATAATATGAAATAATTTAGTATTTAATTGTATCACAAATTCTTATATAACTGGTCCTTTTTATAGCTCTAATGTCTTGGTGTTCACATGGCCTCCAAGACTCTACTTGGATAAGTTGGCCTCTGTGAGGGGTACGAATGGTAATGAAGTGTAGTTATAAGGCGAAGCAGTTGCTCAACCCACCTCCTTGAGTCATGAGGAAAGACAGAACAACCTTCTGAGGGACAAGAGATGTGTACTCCAGTTTTTCATGGCAATGTCCAGTTAATCTGCCTGCTGAGTTGCCAGCCAACGAGGTATGTGAGTTTTGGTCTACAACTCTAGGCAAATTCTTTTATCAGGCAATTCATCTGCCATTAGATTCATTCTACATTAGGAATTCTTGGAGTCATACAGAGAAATCAATTTTTCACCCAACTTAAAATTGTGCATATCCTACTTGGAAAGCTTACCTTTGGATCTCGAAGGAACAGAGCCTTAAGAATCAGTGAGTGTACATCCCCAATTAGTGGGTAATGCATCAGAAGGCCAAGACAGGTCTGGTAGTTACTAGAGATCACTAAATAAGAAGGAAAAAAATAATTCAGAAGCAATACTGTTTAAGATATTTGCATTACTGCGAGTAAAAATATAACAACTTAGATTCAAAGAAAGCAGATCAGTAATTCAATTGATTTGATAAAAGGAAACAGGGAGAAGGGATCTTTACCACATGGCCTTTGAAGCAGCACACTGTACTGTTAACTGCAATCTAATATACTAGCACTTATCCTCAGGGGGTGCTGGAAGGAAGAGCCTCAGATATAGATATGTGTGTGCGTTTGCAATATAAATAAACTATTACTAGCATGCATATTTATTGCCATTTATATGGCTGTGTTTAAATGTCTCTAGTTTTGCTGCTTAGAAATTAGTAACAAAAATCTTATGAATGGGAAAGAACCAGTTCAAAATTCTCATAAAATAATATTTACCCTGATTATTACGCTTCGTAACTTACATGTTACATTTATTCTTTTGTATATATAAATATTACATAAATCAAAATTAAAGAAAATATAATTTCTTTCAATTATTTGTTTTTCTAAAGGTAACAAGAAATTTAGGGAGAATATCTAGCAGCATTTCTTGGAGGAAAAATGTCAAAATCTTCATAGATAAGTCTAACTGTGTTCCTAGACTGTCATTTAATTTTTTTTTCAAATCAACCTAATTATGGGCGCAATTATTAAACACATCTTTTCAGGCAGGTCTATGTAAACTACTTCATTTCTTGGCAATCCATCTGCCAGTGCTGTCACAGTCGAGCCCATTAACGACGCTTGTTTTGTAAGCCACACTGACTGCCTCCACAGCACTGATGTGAAGAAACTTTACAGTCACAACTTCCTGTGGTTGCAACCAAATCCTTTTCATTAATCAGAATGGTTCGTTGAAAAATATTCCACAGGAGAACAACTGTGATTCAATAGAAACAACACAAATCACAAAATAAACAATTATTTGTAATCAGAAATACCTTTGATTCTTAGAATTTTTTTTTTCTTCTTCTGGGTTGGAAACACCATTTCTTGCTATCGCTTCCCACTCCCTCCCCCTTCCCGAGAACATTATGGGGAAAGGAGACAGGACTGGGCAAAATGAATAATTATAATCTATGTAAGGAACCACTTTATCATCTTCATTTCCGTGGCTGATCTGACAGCTTGTAATTTCATACATCTGCTTTCATTTGTAAAGCACTCACTTATCCTACCCTTTCTCTATCTGTTCAGACTTGTCTTTTCTTATTCGTTCATTTTGTCATATTCACATTCAGTTACCTGGTCTTCTCCTTTCTCTAGAATTCAAAAAGCTAGGACACTGAGAATAGTATAATGTTTTCATGTACAGTTTTCTTTGAGATCTAGCAAGTAAATAAAACTTCATCAATTTATTTTATAACTCATAAAGTTATCTGCCCAAATGCTATAATGATTATATACTAGTAACTGACCCAGGAAGAATTCTTGTATATTTTGTAAGAGAGGCAGGAGAGTTTTGTGGAAATGGTTCTGGGGTCAGGATTCAAAGATGTGGGTTTGAATCCCAGGACACTATTCGAACCTTTCATAAAGTTGCCTGAAGATTAAATGACATAACCTATGTGACTGATTCATAGCAGCTGCTCAAAACCTGTTAGGGGTAACTTCCCTGAGCCTAAGTTTAGTCATTTGGAAAACAACTTTCTGACTTAAAAAAAAAAAAATTAACTGCCTACCTCATTCAATCATTCAATAATTATTTGTTGAATACCTAACCCACCTATGTTAGAAGAGGATGCAGAGATGAACAACACACAGGCCTCACCCTGAAGAAAATTAAAGTACAGAACGGCAGATATGTAACATCCAGCAGTTATTATTACTACTACCACTAAGATGATAACGAATTATTGAAGCCTTTCTGAGACCAAGCCCTATGCCAAGAACTTTACCTGCATTATCTCATTTAATTTCTATGACAATCTTATTATAAGGGTACAATTATTATCCCCGTTTTACAGATGAGAAAACTGATACTTGGAAAGGTTAAGTCATTTGCCCAAATCACATAGTGATTTGGTGGAGGAGCAAGATTTGAAATTCAGGAGTCTAGCTGTAGGGTCTGTGCTCTAATACATGGCTTTGTTTTGAAAGGCCATTGTTTTCAAAGTCAAACGACATAATGGATGCAAATAGTCATTGCAAACATAAAAGTAAATTAGTATTATTACTCTTGTGTAAGTAGTTTTAAGTAGCTTGGAAGGTCAGCATAACCCAGTCTCTAAAACAGCCTGATAATAGGTACTTATTTGGAGGGACCAGAGCAACAATTCTATATTATTACAACTTGACAGAACAGTTGAAGCTATCGGAAGCTGTGAAATACAGAAGGAGCCAAATAATGTATTAATATTCTACTTGCAGAATGAACGAAGGAGCTAACATTCTTTCTCCCATTTCTGCCACCCATCTATCCATCCATCCATCCACCCATCCATCCAGTCACTGAGTGCAATGAATGTTTCCTGAACATCTACTAAATCCTGGATTCACAGAGACTGTGCTAGGCACTAGCACTGGGGATATAATGTCGAACAAGTCTGACTTTGGAAGGGTAACAGAATATGCCACCCCGAAACATGGCTGTAGGACCTCAGGACATGCCACTCCAAAATATGCAGCTTTGGTATATTGATTATTTTGAGCTGTAGCACTTGAAAAACAGCAAATGCAGGGAGAGGCTTTCTCTGAACTCCCCTTATCTGCCTTAAGATAAAGCCCCCAAAAGGAACTCAATTGTCATAAATCCCCCCAGACAAACTTTGTCACAAGCTATCCTACCTCCCATCTCTTCTTCAAAAGGCCCATTCATCTTTCCTATAAATCACTGACTCTCCCCTAAGAGGCCTACATATCCCCTCCCCTTTCTCTTATACAATGGTATTTAATCTTGAATTCTAAAGCCATCTCTTTGAGAGTTGTTCATTTTCCCCTGAGTATCTCCCAGGTATATATGTTAATAAACTTCTGTTTTTCTCTTGTTAATCTTTTTGTTAAAGAATCACAGCTGAAAACCTAACAGGGTAGAGGTAAAGTTTTACCTCCTCTACAATCCTCTGCCTTCAGACCATGCCATCTCTAATTTATTAATGAAAATTTGTACTTTTAGAGCCCTTTTAATTTGTAGTTACATATGCTAAGTATTAACTCCCTTTTGAATAACTGTGCCCAATTTAGAGTACGCAAAAGAGAATTATACAAGCTGTTTTAAAAAGAAAATAGTAGGGGTCTGATAGAATAAGAATTTGGTTTTGATCTTTAAAGTGAATTTTTGTTGAACTTAAAAAACTCATCTTCAATACTGTTCCTTCTTCAGTGTTTATTCTATCAGAGCAGGGCAGTGACATGGGGGAAAAAAGTGAAAGATTAAAAAAAGACTGAGTTTTGGTATCTACCTACATTTGAAATCAAGTATGTATACGCTTTAAACACAAAGTACTGAAGCCACACTCCAGAGAGCTTATTCAGGGAAGGTTCAGACAAAGGTGAGTGGTATCTAGGAAAACATAATGGATTTGGAATCAGACGATCTAGATTGGAATCTAGATCAGAATGCTGGCCTAGTCACTGATGATACGTGTGAAGTTAGGCAAGGTGCTGAACTTCCCTGAACCTTTATTTCCCCCATTTATAAAACAGATAATAATGCTTACTCTATCTGCAGGGTTTCTGTAAGGGTAGCACAGATGCAAGGTAGTGTGTTTCCTCACGTTGCTTAGTTTTGCTGACCAGCACTCCCTCTACATGAAGCAGAGCTGACTTCTCTGTCTCTGCCTTTAAATGACCCACAGTTGTTCCTGAGCGGTCTAAGGGAGCTGGTTTAAATAGTTTCTCCAGTAGTAACAAGCAAAAAAAATTCAATCAGTGAAGATAATCAGAGGACATGACTGTTCTGAGAAAGTATAAAGCAACGTGGATAAATAACTTATGTATAAGTCAGAGTTAACTATATCTACAATTGTAACGTTTGTAAATAAAACACTTTATTTAAATTATTTAATTTCATATTTAGATATACTTTCTCAAGGTAACAAAATGGACTGAGAACCACCACCACAGAACACAAAACTAAATGCAGACTTCCTTTAATTTCTCTAAAATTAAAAAAAATAATAGTCATCACTTATTAAACACTTATAATGTAACTGGCAACTTCCATATATTATAACAACACCCCATGAGTTCTCCTCACCGCCTCTAAGGAAAGCATTATCATCAACTCCATGTTATGGATGAGGAAATGGTAGAGCACAGTGGATCAACACCACATCCACGCAACAGGACTCCTGGATGGCAGAGACACGGCTGAAACCACATCTGTGTAGCTGAAAGCCTCACTCTTCACCACTGTATCTTATACCTTACTGCACTCCTTGCAGAGAGTGTCACAACAGGGTATCCACATACAGAGGTCAAGTTCAGACACAGTGCAGCAGGCTTCTAAACGCCAACTACGTTGTGAGCCACAGAAAAGCCTCACAGATACACTGAAAAAAGCCCTCAGTGTATAAGGCCAAGTATAGTAAATATTTAGAAATAAGGCATAAACTCTTGAATTTCGCTATAAAATGGCATATAGGGCCGGCCCCGTGGCTTGGAGGTTAAGTGAGCGCGCTCCACTGCTGGCGACCCGGGTTCGGATCCCGGGCTCGCACCGACGTGCTGCTTCTCTGGCCATGCTGAGGCCGCGTCCCACATACAGCAACTAGAAGGATGTGCAGCTGTGACACACAACTATCTACTGGGGCTTTGGGGGGAAAAATAAATAAATAAAATCTTTAAAAAAAAAAAATGGCATATAAAACAAATAATAATGGATTAAATATAAAATAATAATGGGCCAAGAAAAAAAAAAGAAAACCCTAATTAAGGCTTTAACATAATTTATTGTACCTCTCTACTGAAAACAAAGTCAACATGTATGTAAGTGTCTTGCAAGGAACCTAGCATGCAGAAGGCATTCAATAAATGCTACGTGCTCTGAAAAAATATTTGTTGAGGGCCTACATGCAGGAAAAATATATAATTACTACATGCAGTGCCTACAACTATTTGCAAACCCTTACTACTTTAACTTCCCCAGTTATAAAATGGCAACATTAAAAAATGGGATTTCAAATGGACCAGAAAACTGGGTGGGGGTAGGGAGTAAATCATAAATAAAAACAACAAAACTTCTATTTCTTGCAGTCTTGGAGAAAGCCAAGTATAAAACAGGGTCATACTGTTCTCCATACAAAGTGATTTTCGTCTAGCGTTTAAGACCCTCTTAAGACAAATCCTTCCCAGTTTTCCTCTCTGGTTGCCACTGTAACAACTGCCTCTCTGAGCACCATCAATCACGGCAACAACCACCCTCGAAACCTAAGATGGATACAGGTCCTTCTGGAAACAATGGGACGGTCCTTATTTCTCTAGTAGATTTTGTACAGAATAATATGAGACTTTTCAACTAGGTTTTTGGAAAGGGGACAATCTCAAATTCAGAATAGCCCACTCTTTTGTCTACAAAATTGTTCTTTGTATTGTTTTTCAAGCGTAATACACTTTAAATATAATTTATTTTAATCAGAGTTCAAACAACATAAGAGATCTTTACTCAAGAATTTATAACCTTAAACATACAGTGTTGCCAACTGAAAAGCAGTAAGGAAGGAAGCGTCGGCGTGCAGAACTGCTAGTGGTTAGGGTGCGAGCACAGGAGACACACCCCTGTACCAGAAAGTATGTGAGCTCCAGAGTGCCACCGGTACTAGCTATGAAATTTGAAGCAAATCAGTTCAAGCACAGGCTTAAGTTTTCACCATCTCTATCTCATTACCTATTAAATGATACAGTGTAAAAATAAGCCTTGTAATGCAAGTTACTACCACTAATGAAATAATTGTAGGGATGTGCTCAGAATCAGGGCCCATGTTCCATTTCCACATCTGTAATGTCATGGAAATAAGTCTGAAAAAATGCAGTGTGTATTAAGATTTAGGAAAGAAATAGTAAGCCTGATTCATAGTTTTTGCCTCTCTTATTTTTAATCCAAATAAAGGAAAACCATAGGTCAGATTTTTAATTAATTAATTTGTTTGTTTATTAGTTAATCTGAATACAGATATATATAGGACATTTTATTTCATTGTGCTTAGTGATCTTTAATGCCTTACTCAGAAATATAGATCTGTCAGTAGAAAGGGTTGAAGTACAGAAGATATTTAAGAAGTGTTGATAATATCCCTTCCTTTTTGTTAGACTTTGTGTATTCACTCATTTAACAAACATTATTAAATAACTATTTTGTTCCATATACTGAATCATGTCCTAAGGACATGACAAGAAGACACAATCTCAACTTTCTCTTCATGTTCCAGTGGAAGAGAAGCAGGAAACTAACCATATCACAAGACAGAACTGGTAACAGTGGCACACACTGAGGGCTGTGACAGCTCCCAGAATGGAAGACTGCAAGGCCAGTGAGGGTGTCAGCCAGCAACACGTGAAGGCAAACAGAGACTGGACACTGAGGGGCCCCTGCGGCAGGGGTGCTGAGGAGAAATGGAGATGTGGAGGGAGAAAAGCAGGTGGAGGTCTTGCTTACATAGAAGGGATGGAGTTTAGATTTCACTCTGTAGAAGGACTGTAAGTAAGGTGAACAGATTTGTGTTTCAGAAAGACTGACGCCGAGACAGGGTGATCAGAGAGAGGGAGCAAGGGAGGGACACGGGACAAGAGGCTGAGGGCCAGGTGAAGTTCCTAGTAATGCTACAGAGGAGAGAAGATGATACCTGAAGCAAGGAAGGGGCAGAGGGGTACAGTGGCAGAATCTGCTGGAAAAATGGATAGTCTTTGTATGTGATTACATTTGGGGAATGTGCTTATGAGGGAGAAACAGAAAAGCAAAAGCAGACAATAAGAAGTTATCAATAAAAATATTAACAAATTTACATAATTAAGACTACTTAAAGAATACAGCAACTTTTAATTCTTTGTGGAAGTTTTAAATATAGTTTTCATTTTTGTAAAAGTTATACATGTAGGTAGTCTAAAGAGTCAAATCATTCTATAAGTCTGGTTATGACAACAGCACTTGCTGTCTTCTGCTCCTGATTTCCCATTCCCCAGAGGCACTGGCTTTCTTTTAGCTGACTAAAAAAAAAAATTTACCAGGGGCCAGCCTGGTGGTGTAGTTGTTAAGTTCACGCACTCCGCTTTGGTGGCCCAGGGCTCACTGGTTTGGATCCCAGGCGCAGACCTACACGCCACTTATCAAGCCATGCTGTGGCAGCGTCTCACATACAAAATTGAGGAAGATTGGCACAGATGTTAGCTCAGGGACAATCTTCCTCAAGCAAAAAGAGGAAGATTGGCAACAGATGCTAGTTCAGGGCCAATCTTCTTGACCAAAAAAAAAAAAAAAAAATTTAACCTTCCATATTGCAAAAAAAACATGCTAATGTTACCAGCTCTTATTTTAAATGTTATCTACTGACTTCCCATTCAAGAAGATGAAGCTTTAACTCATCCTTAGCATTGAAGCCAATCTTCCACCAACCTCCACATAACACATGCATTCTTTGTCTCTCCCCCCATGAAGTTATATTGTAATCTCAGTTACATCAATTTTTAGAGTTTTCATTTTTATAGCCAGGCAAACGTTATCCAGCTGAGCAATACAATACATCATGACTACTTTTCCTTTCTCGCATAGACGCCTTTCTCTCCTGGAGTTTATAACTGTCTTGTTTTTCATTTGCCTTGTTGTATATGTATTTAATTTACCCTTAAATGCTCTCCCAGTTGTATAAATCTCCTCTCAATACTTTAAAAAATTTTAAGTATTTTGTCAATTTCATTTTTTTTTTTTTTGAGGAAATTTCTCATGAGGCCTCTGGACTGCTCCCTCATCCTGAGGATGTACTTCACCTCTTGAAAGTGTTGTATCCTTATTTCCTAGAGTACTTAGCTTCTTCTTTCCTGCTTTACTCTCTTGTTCCCTTCAAAAGCTTTATGCACAGGACATGCATTTTTAAAACCTTCTCTGTTTGAAAGATTTTATTTTGACAATTAATAGCTTGGCTAGGTACAGAATTCCAAGTTGGAAAAACTTTTCCCTCAGAATGTTCGGAGCACTGCTCCAGAGTCTTCTGGCTTCCAGTTGAAAAGCCTGAAACCGTTCTAATTCCTAATCCTTTATGAGACCTGTTTTTTCTTCTCTTCCTCTCAATGTTCTGTAAATTCACCATCATGTACCTTGGTTTGTTATTTTCATATATCATGGGCCTTTTCAATTTAGAGACTCATGTCTTGCTGTTCTACTGGAAATTTCTTCTTTGTTTCTTTGATGAATTTCTCCCTTCTATTTTTTGTTTTCTTTTTCTTTTTAAGAGGTCTCATTATCTTGATGTTGGATCTCCTGGCCTGGTCCTCTAATTTTTCTTTCTTAGTTTCTAACTCAGTTTTATGTGCTATTTTCTGGGACACGTTTTGAATTTTACATGCCAACCATCTTATTTTCATCATATTTTAATTTTCAATTACACTTTTTCCTTTGAATTACATATGTTCTTAGCTGTCTGAGAAGTTTCTCCTCCCTGCATAGTCACTGTGTCCTCCAAGTCGCTTTTTTCCTGGTTGCTTATTTAGACCTCTGTTTTCATTCTGAGGTTTTCCTCTAATGTTTGGTGATTTCTGGCTCTCTGCTTGTGTTTAAGAGTGAGGCAGTTAAAGGTAACTTGAAGATAGCTGTGTGTGTACAGATGGGTGGGTTTGTTAACTCTGGGGTTTACAGAGGTCATTTCTTGGGCAATCCCTAACCCTTGATTTTTAGGCCTTTTCTCTTGAGCTGATCAGATTCCCCCAGAGAAGATTCTCCCAAACTTCTTCCTGGAGAGAGACAGTCTGGCTCAATATTCACTGAAATTCCCCGAGTCCCTAGCCCAGAGACCCTCCATTTTACAGTCTCTGGAGGATAAAACCTGGAGGGAAAGGTTGAAGATCTGGGTAGAATAGCTTCTTAAATAGACTTTCAACCAGTTCTCGTTTTTGAGTCTTAACTCTTTCCCTTCCCCTACCAATTTCCAAAGGTACCTAGCACTGCCAATTTCTACACTTTTAGGAATTTTATGGGTTATTTCTTGGCTTTCCTCATTATTAATTTTGTATTTAGCTTTTCTGCTAAGTCAGTTATCACTCATCCATCTGTTTTCCTGCTTCCAAAATTGCTGTAATCTCTTTCCTAATTCTCTGTGTCCTGTGGGTTTATGCTATTTTAATGGGGTTTCAGGAGAAATGGAGGTAAATGCAGGAGCTCAATATAACATCTCATATCTGATATCTTTAATCACTTCTTTAATGACACTTCTACTTAGCACTTGGGCAGGTGAATTGATGGGGAAGAAGAATCTATGTAGGGAGGCAACTGGCTGGAGAAACTTGGGAAGTAGGGAGGCAACTGGCTGGAGAAACTTGGGGAAGTAAGTAGTCAGGAAGCTAAAGATTGCCATCTCGCTTTCTCTAATCACCAGAGAGAACGGCCCCAGTCAACTTGCAGGACTACTTGTGTTCTCTTTTGGCAGCAACAGATGGACGTGGAATCTTGAGCACTCCAGGTAAGACTCCAATGATGCATGTAATTTCGCTGGCTTTTGCCCATAAAAGGTGTCCTAGAGATCCTGAATCCATCTGTTGTATTGCTTTCTAGGACAATGGAAAAATGTGGGATGGAAGTAAGAACATGGAAGGGTAGGATTATGGTATTAGGAGAAAAGACCAGTTCCTCCTCTGTATAGACGGCCAGAATAAGATAGCAACTATTAATTTTGAATATGGAAAAGAATTTCAGTAGGTTAACCATTCCCCTTTCATATCTCTATTCCTGAAGCTATGTTAATTAAAATTATTTTCAGGCAAAAAATTTGACATTAAAAAGACAACGAGACACATATTAGAATGGCCAAAATCCAAAACACTGACAGCACCAAATGTTGGTGATGATGGGGAGCAACAAGAACTTTCATTCATTGCTGGTGGTAAAGCAAAGTGGTACAGCTATTTTGGAAGACAGTTTTGCAGTTATGTGTGATTTTTCAGGCTGACCACAGGCGATTACAAAGGTACGATAGCTAATTTTATATGCGTCAACTTGACTGGCCTAAAGGATGCCCAGATACCTGGTAAAACATCATTCCTGGGCGTGTCTGTGATAGTGTGTCTGGAAGAGATTAGCATTTGATTCAGTAGATGGAGTGAAGAGATCCGCCCTCACCAATATGAGTGGGCATCAGCCAATCCACAGGGGCCCAAATGGAACAAAAAGGAGAAGGAAGGGTGAATTCTCTCTCTCTTCTTGAGCTGGGATGTCCATTTTCTCCTATCCTTGAATATTTGAGCTCCTGGTTCTTGGACCTTTGGACTCTGGGACTTACACCATCAGCCTCTGGTTCTCAGGCCTTCAGACTTGGGACTGAACTACATCACTGGCTTTCCTGGTTCTCCAGCTTGCAGACAGCTGATTGTGAGACTTCTGGGTCTTCATAACTGTGTGAGCCAATTCCTATAATAAATCTTCTTTCAAATATATACATCACTATACATTCTCTTGGTTCTTTTTCTCTGGAGAATCCTGACTAATAGAAAAGGCTTTACCTGGCAGGCCTCACAGGGGAAAACTGCCCTCTTCACACCAGACTTGGTGTACAGCCAATGCACCGTAGTCTCTGAAAGGAGCTGCAATTGAGGTCTCAGGTCAAGTTAGCTGCTCATGATTTTTCACATATTATATTCCTAGCCGTGGTGCCTTCATTCCTAGATCTCTTTACCTGAAGCCTTGGGCAAGGGTCCTCTTCAGATGCCTCCCCCAAGACCTCCTTATGGGGGTAGGAGGAGGAAACCTTGAAGACACTTTCCCTCATTTGACTTAGTACCCAGTACTTTTCCACTTCCTAGCCTTTCCACCTCACTGCCCCCTCCTGACACCCCAACTTTAGGGTCCATAAAACTGCTAGAGTCCTCCGTTCAGGGCTCTCTCAACAACAAGATGACCCCACAGCTGTGCTGATCTACCTGACCCTTGATCAATGCAACCTTCCATGGGTGAAATGGAACAGAGGAAGTTGATGTTTTCTCCTTTTTCTGACTCTTTCTTATACCACCACAGTAAGTGATTAAAGGCTTAACTTTCATTTTTGACTTGTTGCTTTAATTGGCTGCCCCGACACCTAGCAGCTCAGCTCTCTCTCCCGCTCAGCTGACCTCCTGACATTTACCATATGACCCAGCAATCACTCTCCTTGATATTTATCCAAATGAAATGAAATGAAAACTTACATCCACATAAAAACTTATATCCCGCACATTGATATCTATAGTGCCCTTATTCATAGTCGCCAAAATTTGGAAGCAACCAAGATGTCCTTTAGTGGGTGAATGGATAAATAAACTGTGGTACATCCAGAAAATGGAATATTATTCAGTACTACAAAGAAATGAGCTACCAGCCAGGAAAAGATATGGAGAAAACTTAAATGCATATTACTAAGTGAAAGAAGCTAATCTGAAAAGGCTACATACTGTACGATTCCAACTATATGACATTCTGGAAAAGGTAAAACTATGGAGACAATGAAAAGATCAGTGGTTGTCATGGGTTAGAGGGGAGAGAGATGAATAGGAGGAGCACAGAGGATTTGTAGGGCAGAGAAACTACTCTGTATGATACTATAATGGTGGATACATGTCATTATACATTTGTCCAAACCCACAGAAAGTACAACACCAAGAGTGAACTGTCATGTAACCTATGGACTTTGGGTGATTATGATGTGTCAATGTAGGTTCACTGATTATAATGAATGTACTACTTGGTGAGGGATGTAGATAGCAGGGTAGGCCCTGTGTATGTGGGGGCAGGGGCATATGGGAACTCTGTACTTTCCATTCAATTTTGTTGTGAACCTAAAAATTCTCTAAAAAAATAAAGTCTATTTTTTAAAAAATCTAAACATTAAAAAAAAAAGAGATGATGTGCTACTGTGGTATATCAACCTATGTTAGTGAAATTTTAAAAGATTTTTTTAAACTAAAATATAAAGTAATGTCAATGTTATTTGTAACTCAAGGAATACATTAATATCCATATCTGACATAGTCACAAAAAAGACTGGCAGTATTTAATGTCTGAGAGGGAAGAGAGTTGGCAATCAGGAAGTTCTTAAATACTCCCTCAAAAATAAGATCACCAATTTGTGCTTTGATAAAAACTCTGTGACACATTACCATGTGATTTAAGAGAGTCTTTGTTTCTAGTCCCTGAGGTTGGGTAAAGCTTTTCCAGAAAAAAAAAAACAAATGAATTCAATTTGTAGTTGAAATAAACAATTTGTAGTTGAAATAAGCATTTTGACATCAGTATAATGTTGAACATGTTCTTAATGAGAAAATAGAGAAATAGAAATTCTGGGGTAAGACAGATGGAAACACTGGCAGATAGACAGACAGTGGCTCAAGAGAAAGCAGAGATCTAAAATGAAATAAAAAGGAACGATGTTTTAAACCACCAAGAGGACACAACTGCCACAGGAGGCCAGGTCAAGAAACGGCTAAAGAGACCCCTACAGAAAACCGAGGAAAGTTAAGAGTGTTGTAACATGTTTATGCTGGCTAAAAAAACAAGGCAGGAAGTGAGCAAAAGTGCCAAGAAGGAAACTTTTCCATTTACAAAGTGTTCAGAGAGAACGTAAATTAAAAGAGACAAACACTTGAGAGATACTTTCTAGTTAGAAAAATCTACTGTTAAATGGACTTGATTATAGTATTTTAGCTATTAATACCATTCACAAGATCAATAAAAAGTATGTTGCATTATAACTGGAGAATATGTTTTTTTTGATACCAGTCAAAAACAAAATAAAAATTTAAATCAATAAAAAAATAGATGAGAAAAATTTTAGGTACTTAATTTAAAAAGTAGAGAATGCTTTTTTTTAAAAAAGCCATGTCAAAAACTGTATTAAAAAATCGTTATTTATTTGAGTTGGTATTCTAAGAGCTTCTTGGCACCTGTCCTCTCAGCAATTACTGTACACAAATCCATGTCACCCCCCCGACCCCGGGTCTCTACAGTACCCTTCTGTCTGAGATCGCTCCAAATACTAACTGAGCACATGAAGAGCTTCAGATGCTTTGAGGGATAGCAAAGAATTATAACATGTGGTTCTGGTCCTGAAGAGCTTACAACCTAGTTGAGAAGATGGGACTAACATGCACAATAAGGAACAACAGAAGATAAAGTGTAATTAAGTGCTACATTGAGTGGTATTGATTAAAATCTTAAAGGACCTCAAAAGTGAAAGTTCAATGAGGGCTAGAATAATTGGGGAAGGTTTGGGGAAAAGCCACCCTGCCGCAGGCCTGAAAATAGGGCAAGAGCCCACAGAAGGAGGGAACCACATGAGTGACTTACAGTATGGAATAAATCAGTAAAAAAAAAGCAGTGTGATGAGAGTATGACTACTAATAAACTACGACAGGAGTAATGGATCATGATTATATTTTCTTATCTCCTAACCTTTATTTTTGTATATAATCCTAGTCCATATAGTCCAGCAAAGAATCCAAAAGCACTTCGTGTAACACATAAGAAAGTAAAAATGTTTATGGTTTGATTAAAAAGTTTGGGAATAATTCTATTTAGAAATGAATACTATGTATCTTGAGTAAAGCAAAAGCTGTGTTCAAAGAATAGCCATTTGAGCATCATTTCAAAGGTTAAATTTTAAAATCTTTACAGATAATGTTCATACCATTACTTTTTCCAATGTGAAATTTTACTTTTGCAAAAAAAAAATCAAGGGAGGGCTTGAGGGATAGAAAAGACGATGTGAGAACCAGTCTGTCTGTCACTAGCCCTGTGGCCTTGAGCTGGTTTCTTAACCTCTAAAAACGGACGTTGGGCTCCATCTCTGAAGCGTCATAAAGAACTTGGTGTTTATAAGAAATCTATTAAGTGGTTGAATATTATACTAGCCTGACCAAATTACTTTCAAAGAGAATGAAAGCTTTGCTCAAGGTATGTAAAGAAAATTATATAAGAATACTTTTGTTGGGGCCGGCCTGGTGGTGTAGAGGTTAAGTTCGTGTGCTCCACTTCAGTGGCCCAGGGTTTGCAGGTTTGGATCCCAGGCGCGGACCAACACACTGCTTATCAAGCCATGCTGTGGCAGCGTCCCATGTAAAAGTAGAGGAAGACGGCGTGGATGTTAGCCCAGGGCCAATCTTCCTCAGCAAAAAGAGGAGGATTGGCAACCATGTTACCAAAAAAAAAAAAACATTTTTGTTAAAAACTAAATGTGAGATGCTGGACAGCAGTGAAAGGGGTGGAATAAGAACTAAGCAGGGACACTAGGCTCCAACCCCACAGACTGACTGTGATTGTTTTAAATTACAGGCATACCTTGTTTTATTGCACTTCACTTTACCACACTTTGCAGAAACCGTGTTTTTTACAAATTGAAAGTCTGTGGCAACCCTGTGTCAAGCAAGTCTATTGGCGTCATTTTTCCAACAGCATTTGCTCACTTCACGTCTCTGTGTCACATTTTGGTAATTCTTGCAATATTTCAAACTTTTTCATTATTATCATATTTGTTATGGTGATTTGTGATCAGTGATCTTTGATGTTACTATTATACTTGTTTTGGGGCACCATGAACCACACCTATATAAGACAGCTCATTTAACTGATAACTGTTGCATGTGTTCTGACTGCTCCACTGACCAGCCGTTCCCCCGTCTCCCTCCTTCTCTTCAGGCCTCCCTTTTCTCTGAGACACAACAGAGGAAATTAGGCAATTAATAGGCCCTTATGGCCTCTAAGTTTTCAAGTGAAAGGAAGAGTCACATCTCTCATTTTAAATTAAAAGCTAGAAATGATTAAATTTAGTGAGGAAGGCATGTCGAAGTTAAAACAGGCCAAAAACTAGGCCTCTTGTACCAAACAGTTAGCCAAGTTGTGAATGCAAAGGAAAATTTCTTGAAGGAAATTAAAAGTGCTACTCCAGTGAACACACAAATGATAAGAACATGAAACAGCCTTATTGCTGATACGGAGAAAATTTTAGCTGTCTGGATAGAAAATCAAACCAGCCATAACATTCCCTTAAGCCAAAGCCTAATACTGAGCAAGGCCCTCACTCTCTTCAATTCTATAAAGGCTGAGAGAGGTGAGGAAGCTGCAGAAGAAAAGTTTGAAGCTAGCAGAGGTTGGTTCATGAGATTTAAGAAAAGAAGCTGTCTCCATAACATAAAAGTGCAAGATGAAGCAGCAAGTACTGATATAGAAGCTGCAGCAAGTTATCCAGAAGACCTAGCTAAAATAATTAATGAAGGTGGCTACACTAAGCAACAGATTTTCAGTGTAGATGAAATAGCCTTATATTGGGAGAAGATGCCATCTAGGACTTTCATAGCTGGAGAGGAGAAATCAATGCCTGGCTTCAAAGCTTAAAAGAACAGGTTGACTTGCTTGTTAGGGGCTAATGCAGCTGGTGACTTTAAGTTGAAGCTAATGCTCATTTACCATTCTGAAAACCTAGGGTCCTTAAGAATCATGCTAAACCTACTCTGCCTGTGCTCTGTAAAGGGAACAACAAAGCCTGGATGACAGCATTATCTGTTTACCACATGGTTTAATGAATATTTTAAGCCCACTGTTGAGACCTACTGCTTAGAAAAAGAGATTCCTTTCAAAATATTACTGTTCATTGACAATGCACCTGGTCACCTAAGACCTCTGATGGAGATGTACAACGAGATTAATGTTTTCATGCCTGCTAACACTACATCCATTTTGCAGCCCATGCATCAAGGAGTAATTTCGACTCTCAAGTCTTATTATGTAAGAAATACATTTTGTAAGGCTATAGCTGCAATAGATAGTGATTTTCCTGATGGATCTGGGTAAAGGAAATCAAAAACCATCTGGAAAGGATTCACCGTTATAGTTGCCATTAAGAACATTTGTGATTCATGGGATAAGGTCAAAATATCAACATTAACAGGAGTTTGGAGGAAGTTGATTGCAACCTTCAAGGATGACTTTGAAGGGTTCAAGACTTGAGTGGAGGAAGTAACTGCAGATGTGGTGGAAATAGCAAGAGAGCTAGAATTAGAAGTGGAGCCTGAGGGTGTGACTGAGTCGCCACAATCTCGTGATAAAACTTTAATGGATGAGGAATTCCTTCTAGGAGTGGGCAAAGAAAGTGGTTTTTTGAGATGGAATCTACTCCTGGTGAAGATACTGTGAAGACTGTTGAAATGATAACAACAGATTTAGAATATGACATAAACTTAGTTGATACAGCAGTGGCAGGGTTTGAGAGGACTGACTCCAATTCTGAAAGAAGTTCTACTGCGGGTAAAATGCCATCAAACAGCATCGCATGCTACAGAGAAACCATTCGTAAAAAGAAGTCAATCGATGTGGCAAAATTCACTGTTGTCTTATATTAAGAAATTACCACAGCCACCCTAACCTTCAGCAACCACCACCCTGATCAGTCAGCAGCTATCAATGTCAAGGCAAGACCCTCCACCAGCTCAAATGATGGTTAGCATTTTTTTAGCAATAAAGTATTTTTTTAATTAAGGTACGTACATTGTGTTTTTTTAGACATAATGCTATTGTTCACTTAATAGACTACAGTATAGTGTAAACATAACTTTTATATGCACTGGGAAACCAAAAAATTTGCGTGACTTGCTTTATTGCAGTATTGGCTTTATTGCGATGGTCTGAAACCGAACCTGCAATGTCTCCAAGGTACGCCTGTACTTAACTGCCAAGAGCAATGTAATAGTTTGCTAGGGATGCTGTAACAAAGTACCAAAAACTGGGATGGTTTAAACCAACAGAAATTTATTATCTAACAGTTCTGGAGGCTAGAAGTCCGAAATCAAGGTGTTGGCAGGGTGAACTCGTTCTCAAACTTGTAGAGAAGAATCCTTCCTTGTCTCTTCTAGCTTCTAGTGTTGGCAGGGTTTGTTCCTTCTGAGGGCTCTGACGGAGAATCTGTTTTATGCCTTTCTCTTAGCTTCTGGTGACAGCTGGAAATCCTTTCGTTCCTTGGCTTGTAGATTCATTGCTCCAATCTCTGCCTCTGTCTTCATAGGGCATTATTCTCTCTGTGTGTCTTCACATCGTCTTCCCTCCGTGAATGTCTGTGCCCAAATTTCCTTCTTCTTATAAGGACACCAGTCATATTGCCTTAGGAGCCCACCCTATTCCAATACGACCTCATCTTAACTAATTATATCTGTACAACCTATTTCCAAATAAGGTCATATTCTGAGGTACTAGGGATTAGGACTTGAACATATCTTTTTGGGGAATACAATTCAACTTATAACAGGCCTCATTATTTGTGCCTGTAAAATCAGGATTTTGGGCTAGAGGCAGTGAATCTTAACCATTTTTCAGGTTACATATTCTTGTGAGAAGATGATGAAAATTATATACCCTTGACCCAGGGAAATGCGCACCTACCCAATATTTTGCACAGTATCAGGATGATCACAGTCCCTTTGAAGCCTTCCATTGAACCCCTAACAGGTAGGGACCCCAAATAAGAAGTGCCATCACTGAAGGAAAGCTCTTTCAGTTTCCCCAAGTGCAATATTCTTTGAGCTACAAATATATAACCTACTGCTCCAAAAGCACACATGCAATGCCGAGTCTTGTACAGTGGGGTTCAGTTAAGATTTTTTGAATGAATGAGCTTGAAACTACTGTAACTGAACATCAGCACTCTGGATGCCCCAGGCAGGGCATCATGAGTCAGAATCCACTGAGATGGAATGGACACTTGACACCAATGTTCCATTGGGAATGCTGAGGCATTGTCCACCTTCCTCTTGTTCTCGACCATGGCCTAAAATCTAAGCTTATTCAATTAGTATCTCCTCCCACGCATTCTACCCAATCCTGTTCTGTGTGCTCTGCCTGCTACTCCCCTCCCTCTCAGTCCTTTTCTCTGAGGAACAATGCCTTTCCCTCTGAGCCTAGCTGTCCTGGAATCACTCCTGTCCCTGCAACCTCCAGCGGTGAGGTGGGAGGCGCCACCTCGCTCCCTGACTCTGTTTCCAAACCACTGTATCCCATCTTTCCATGAAAACCTCTCTTCCTCTGAAGTTCATGCCACGCATCTATAACTCCATCATGCCCCTTCACTACTGTCATCTATGCACCATGACGGCTGGCAAACAGTAGGCACTCAACAAATACTGGTTGAATGGTTGACTCTTTGAATAAATGACTGATTGAATAAAGCTGTTTCCTTGGTCACTCTTCTGCATTTATTTGAGGCTTTCATTGCCTGGCTCACTATGCATCTTTTCCTATCATGATTTTCAGTGAAGTGCCCATGGAGGTCCAAACAAAAAATCCCAGCTCTCTCACAATCCCTTGATCTCCTCAGTGACTTACCTTCCCCTTTACTAACTTTGACCATCCTGGTCACACCCAGAACTGTTCCATGTCCTCTTGTTTGACCACAACCTCTGATGCTTTTAGGTCTCATATCCCACCTCTCATCCCTTGATACTCTGATTTCCCCATAGTCTTTTCCTGGCCGTGCTTCCCTCCCTACCCGTCCTAAACTGCTCTCTTAAAATGCAATCAACACCCTCCACCCTCCTGCTTCCCTTCAGTTCTGCCTAATTCATTTGCATGTGGGCCTAACGTGAAGCCTGGATCATGACCTGTCTCCTTTGTATCTGGCCTGGACTTCTGAGTATGGCTAGGAAAAACATAACCTTGAGGCCTGGTGCCAATGCCCATTGCTTGTCTCTGTAGGATCTTCAACAGCTAGACCAGGCTTGTCCTAGTGCTTGGTCAGCCATCTCTCCCACACTCCCAGTCACTCTTCTCCAACTCTAACCCCACCCTGCCTCATTCACAGGAGACAACCTCGCTTCTTCCTTTATCAGACATGTAATTCCTCCACTTTCTGTCTTCCTCACCCATAAACTGGTCTACTTCTGAAACCTGCCTAGTATCTCCTTCCAGAATCAGCACCATTTTTTTCATTTCTATTCCACAGCCAGTCTTCCACAGGACTCTTGACCTCATTTCATTGCCTCTGAACCTCTGTTTCTTCAATTATTTCACTCAAAAAATATCTCTCAGGAAGATTACTACACACTGGGCCCTGTTCTAGATGGTGGGATACAGTAGGGAAACCAAGACAGACAAAATCCTCTCATTGGGGGGGTGGGGTAGTAGGTATGAAGAACAAACAATAAATAAGTAAAAACTTTAAATAAACAAGATAATTTATCTTTTCATAGATCTCATCCATGGAACAGCATCCACGGAATGCTGCCAGCCTCAGCATTCCCAATGGAACTAACTAGTGCTGATCTTTGAAGGAGGAACTCCTTCACTGTGAGAAGTAAACCTCTTCATCAGTTCTCACGCCTCCGATGAGCCCTGGTCTCATTCTAAAGGCAGCCATCCAACCTTCCTTGCCCTCGCATTGACCTAGTTACATCTTTCTTTTTCCTTTCCCTGTCGGCGTTTTTTAAAGATTACTCTACAAATGCTGTCTCTACATTCTTTCTTTTTTATTTAGTCGACTTTTTAGTTGAAAATGTAATGCGTGCATAAAACAACAACAAAACTGTAGAAAAGGCTATGGTACTTCTTAACTGTCCAGTCACTCTTCAACCTACCATAACCCAGCTTCTGGTCTGCAGCTCCACTAAATATCTTCTGGTAAAAGTATCTGATGACTGTCCTCCAGGGCCAAGTCCAAATGGACTTTTCCAGCATCACCTTATCAAACCTCAGCACTCCTGACCCCCATCACCTCCCTTGCGATCACAACACAAGCTATTCCTTGGCTCTTCCTTTTCTGGTGCCTCTTAAACACTGAAGTTAAACACAGTTCCACCTTTCCCATGTTCTCCTTATGTAAGCACCCACCTTAGGTAGGCAGACCATATAATTCTTAAGATCCTAATGGGATGCCTTTGAGAGAGAAAGAGGACAGTGCTAATAATTACTACTCTTGAATAGCAGGTATAAACTGAGACTGCCCCAAACAAACTGGGATATATGGTCACCCTATTCTTAGGAGATCACATCCACTGTTATGGTTTTAATTAACACTATCAACCATTTGCAAAATTAAACCTGTAGCCTTGATACTGACATTTAAGCTTTATTTTCCAAATCTTCAGGTTATAATTTCTTACAGATATCTCAAATTCAGTATGGCCAAAACTCAAATTAATCATTTCTATTCCTAACCCTGCTAATCCTTATATTTCCTATCTAAGTTATATATATTACTCAGTCACTCAACTCTTCAAGCTGGGGATCATTTTAGACTTCCTCTTCTTCCTCATCCATCATATTTAATCACCAAGACATGCTGACTTTAGTTTTGAAGATTTTTCTAATGTACAATTTTTCCCCCGGACTACTGCCATTACCTTTTAACTGATTTCCTTGCTCTAGTCTTCTCTCCTCTGAGTCTGTTTTCCACACTGCTACCCGAGTGATCTAAAACTGACCACACTCCTGCTCTGAAGCTTTCAATAGCTTCCTATCACTTACAGGATAAAGACTTCCATCATGATCCCATTCCTGTTCACTTCTTCATTCTCATAACCTGTTAGCCTCTCTCTCCCTTTGCACTCTAAAAACACCAAATAGCTTGTAAAAAAACACACAAACACAACCCCCCATTAAGCTGTTTCTCACTTGCAAGCCTTTGTTCATGCTGTTCCCTCTGCCTGGAATGCAGATCCCCTTATTTAGCTTGCTAATATCTACGCCATTTTCTCTAGTCACTCACAGCTGACCTGCAGGGGAGCTCAGTGCCTCTCCTTTAAACTTCCATATCACCTGTCCACACCTCAACCACAGCACCGGATATGTTAGTTTGAAATTAATTATGTCAGTCTTTCCTACCCAGTTGGTAAGCTTCTTGAGGACAGGAACAGTGCCCCTTAAATACTCAAAAAATAGTCACCCTATTTTTAGGAGGTCTCATCCACTGTTATGGATTTAACCAAGCAAATTAAAATAAGTTGGACTAAATATTGAAATGAATAAACAACTTCATTACCCCTGCATTTTTCCACATGTGCCCATATGTTTTACAATGTCATCAGTAGAGGGATTAAAAATGTGTAAGGGCTTCAGCAGACAAAAATTCACCTGTTTTATGAAATTAATTTTAAAAAGTCAATCTTAGCATAGGAAACAAGATGATTAAGTTAGAAATACAGTTGTGATGTGCCAAAGTTAAGGAAAAGCAAATACACAATTGTTTAAGATTACAAAAAATCAGAATACATTTCAGTAGTTGTTTGATTTGGAGAATTTTGTGAAAATATTATCCAAGAGCATTTTTTTTTTATAAAAGAGGTTTCTCATTCCTTTTGTTTTTTATCACTTACATTAAAAAAAAATCACACAACTTTAAAATAGGAGATTAGTACAGAATATCCTAAAATCTAATACCCATCAAATCTACCCAAACATCCTTCTCTACTTTCCAGATGTTTCCATGTTCTTATAAGATTAGCTCTGACTCAGAAAGAAGGAACTTTTCACTTTGTCTGTCAAAACCCAAACTATCTGACCTTCAAGGCACAGAAAAAAACCCACAGTTTTTGGATAAAATGTAGTGTTCCTGTCACTTATTCATTCAAGTAATTTGGGTGGAATTTAAAAAGTATAATCTAAAATTTTAAAGAATATTATTAGTGTTACCAGAGGCATAACAACATCTGGCACAACTGGTATTCAACGAACAAATAAAGAGAACCACATAGAAGTTAAGAGGCAAGATTATGAATGATTCAAACAGTTTATGTTCTTCTGAGAAAGTCCTACCCGTGTGATTCTTTTTTTTAACTTCCTATTTAATCATCACTTTGTGCAATCTTTCCTAATCATATTTTGGCTTACAAATCTTGTTTTGTGAACCGTGATTATTTTTCTGAGAAGGAAAACAATTGGAGGTATTTTGAAATTTAAAACATGCTGTTTTTTTCATGCTGAGGATTATCAGCCTATTCAGAAGGGAGAGGCACTGGCTTTCCAGCCATGGCAAGCACCCTAGGCTAGATCTGAGGAGATGCGAATACGTCTACCATTTGGCCCCCTAGTGAGAAATACATTTGGCCAAAATATAGCTGAGAAGAAGTTAAAATATCTTTAAATGTAATATTTATTTTTATTGGCAAGTTGTTGATACTATAAAAACAGCTCTAATCTCCTGAAAAATAACCTTGAATACTCCTTACCTGTCAGAAGGTGGAGCTCTAAACGTATCTGAAATATTGGCTTTTTATATGTGAGTTTCACAAATGTGTGTAATGAGGAGATTAAAGCAGGAGTAAAGTCTTTAGAAAAATCGTTCTGAAGAATATTCCAATTCTCTCAGGATAAAATCACCCACGTCTCCCAATACACACATGGTTAACTAACAAAAAAGATATTTACTATGTTCCTTTGAAACGTCAATATATTGCCTACTCTAAAAATATAGGTATGGTAATTCAGAATAAAAGATAAAGTATATTTAAAAACACATTTTAAAAAATCAGAACCACCTACTTGAATCACTAATACTTACAAGCATCTCGGATGTAGAGTAACATGGCTATGAAGATATAATCGACTAAACTCAGGCTTAGGCCGTCTGCAAACAAGGCATCCCAGACAACCAGAAGATCCTGCAGGGGGAACTCTCGTCCAAACAGCAGCCGTACCCACCGTCTGGAGAGGAACAAAACCAAAATTCAGAAAACAAGACTTCTGAGAGTAACATAAAGAGGAATCATTTTCTCTTGTAACTGTGAAAAAAATTATAATTTTTAACAGATCACACTCAGCAAATATTATATATCAAAAATATAATACAGTAAAATCCAAGTTTTAAGTTTTCAAATGAATTTTGCAATTTTATAACTAGGCCACATCATTAAACTTTATTCCTGTATGTATAAAACACAAGTACGATATTTGAAAAGGGTAGAAATCCTTCATATTTAATAGAAATCACAAATCTCAAAAAGGCAAAGAGAAAAATGAATATATAGTGTTCTTATAGTTGCCTCATATGCAAGGTTATGAGGTAAAAAATACAATTTTCCAAAATTTTATGATCACTACTGATTTTTGTCTTTGGTTAACTGGGCTTTTGCAAATGGTTATATGACCAATTATTATAGCCAAACAGAAAACTGCATTCTTACATTTCACTCCTATTTAAAAATAGTCATTTTAAAATTATATGTGGAAAAAAACCAGTAGATATCTGTTTTTTTGTCAAGCGTAGACAGTTATTTCAAATGAACATTGAGTGATACTTAATTTTTAACTTTAGAATAGATATGCCTTATCAGTGAGGTTATCTTTCTAGGGGTGTTTTCAAAACACAGTCACTTCTATGGCCAGGAAAATGGATATCTATGCTACAGAGCAGACATAAGCAGCTAATAATACTAAACGAGGTCTGTATATAATTACATATCATAAACAGGAAGACTTCAGACTTTCAATAAATGCTAAACTAAGCTATTTAATTCTTATAAGAAAATTAAAATAATTCACTTTGATATGTTTTTAACCACTTACTTCCAATTTTATATAACATGGCCACAATTTCCTCACACAAGCTTTTCTCTAAGACCTTCAGCTAGAATTCTATGTGATTCTGGCACATAGCAAAGAATCAAAAATTCCAAATTTCTAGTACCACCAAACAGTACAGAATAGAGGAAATTCTTTAAAAATTAGTTAAGAGATATTACCTCTTAGCAAAATTCGAAATCAAATATAACCATCTGTGGGGTTAAAATGAGGCCAAAAAAAAAAAAAAGAAATCAAATACTTTCTTCAGAGTGTATTACATTTAAGGGGGAATCAAAGCTGTGACAAAATAGTGCATAATCACACATGCATATCACCGTTTATTAGGAACCATATAATCAAATACTTAAATTTTTAAATTCATATTATCAAATTAATCAACAGAATAATTAAAATTTATTTTCAACTAAATCTTAAATTATGTTACTCAATTTTTCAGGAAAAAAATTTAATGTCTAAGTAACATTTATCTTTTTAAAAATGTTACAGTGTCATTTACAATTTTTATCTATCTTTCAATTCTTACTCCACAGCTAATACGAGAGGTGACTAAAACAAAATACATTCTTTTGTCTAATAGGCCTGCATTTACATGGCTTAGGAAAAAACATTATATCTCTACATATTTCTAGTTCTCTCAAATTACAAATGCTAATATTTGCTGTTTTAAGAAGTACAAAAATATTTCTAAATTAAATAGGTTGCTCTTCTTAATTACAAAGAATTAACTGGTCTCAAAAAGAGTATCAGGGGAACCAGAGAATGCGCAAAGCAAAAAGTATTGGCATTAAACCATTTTGGGCACCTGTTTAAAGGATCTTTAAACTGATAACTATATCTGAATTATTAAATGACAAAAACATTTAGAACATGGTTATTCACAGTTATTCAACTGACAAGACTAGAAAAAAAAATTCATCAATGAAAAAAACTGATGAGGATCTAACATATAAGATGGTGACTATGGTTGATGATGCTGAATTGAATAACTGAAATTTGCTAAGATAGTATGACTTACATGTTCTCACCAAAAAAAAAAAGATAAGCATGTGAGGTGACAGATGTGTGAATTAAATACATGGGAGGAATCCTTTCACAACATACATGTACATCTAATCAACATGATGTACACGTTAAATATCTTACAATTTTATTTGTCAATTATACCTCAGTAAAGCTAAAAAATATAAATAAATACATAAATAAATAAATATCTTGGCTTAATGGATAGACAAATTTTGCCAGTTTCAAAACTGAACATTTAACTGATTCCTCCTGGTTCGGATCTGGACGCCAGTAGAAAATTCAAGCATCACCCCTACAAAATAGTACCGTAACTTGAACTTGCCCCTGTCATTCTAGGAAGTCGTTTTAATGCTTTCCTTATTTGAATATGCCCGTTTAGTAACTACTGCTGCTGTTTCTTGAAAAACATTGCTTTTGCTTAGCCTTCTTATGTGTAGGGGAAAAATTTTCTGTGCGTTTTCCTTGCTATCTCCTATCGAAAGTAAAATGACTTTTGAAAAGAGTTAACAAGTATCATGCTATAATAGACATCATTTAGCAAAACAAGAAAAAAACTGATCAAGGTTAATATACACCACAGATGAGAATACAATGCTATCTCTTCCCTCCTTCCTTAAAGTTCAAATTCCTCTCATATTCATGGACAATCACATCTTTGGTTTCACCACAGATAGTGCTTCAAGAGCAAAAAAAGAAACAAAGTAGTCTATTTTTTAAGAAACAATATATATGCCTAATATTTCTATAACAAAATGCCCAGTTATTGCTCAAACTTCTTCTCTTGCAGCTTTCCTGCTGATTAGGGTGGTGTTAGCTTAGCTTCAAAACTGACCCCACAGATACACACATGCAGCAATTTCCCCCGCAGCACCGTGAGGAGGGGGAACTGCAAACATCTAGTAATCGACATTGAATAAAACATATCTTCGAAACTACACAGAATGTAAGTCTTCAGTACTTTTATATTTAATGTGTAATCTATGATGTGCTGCTTTATAAATGTTTCACATTGCTTTATTTTTGAAGTTTCACCTTGCCAAGTACACTGCTAAATAATTCCAGGGCAAGGACCAAATTTTGCGCACGAGAGTGTATGTGTGTGACAGAGAGAAAGAGAGAGAAAGTTCTTTGTAAAGAGCTCTGTACACTTTGCTAAGTGCTCTATGTGTTTACTAAGGTCTTGTTAAACTCACTGTAAAGCCACCTGTCATGCTACTGAGAAGCAAAGGTGTAGCTAAATTGGAAATACAAGCATTGATCTTGTTAGCGGCAGCATAAAAATAATTCAAGAAGTGGAAAAAAACTAAACACATAAGGAAAAAAATTTATCATCAGATGGCTAGCATGTTCCTTTTATATAAGATTGTTAGTAAGTTGTACATGGAAGGATATTAAATTAAAGGAAAATATGGTTTCCTCTATTTTATATGCAATTATAGGAAAATTAAGGCCAAATTCTCAAAATATTTAAAAAGTACTGGATGACTAATAGAAAGCTTTGGGACCAACAATGACCTTATCAATAATTTAATCATTTTTATCCCAACTGGATTTAGTTCATACATATATTCACCACACACAAAATTTCCTGTGCTATTTTGGGCATTCTTCATTGAGCTTAAAAGCCAAGGAAAAATTCAGTTCTTTATGGAATGAGTTACCAATGGAAATTATTTCAGTAGCTTTTGTATTCTTAGAAAGGAAAACTTACTCTAAGAAATGAGGTCTTACAAAGAAGTCACTCGTAAAATTAACATGCTTTTACTGCAGTTAAAAATATTTAGCGAGTTTAAGTTACACTTAAGGGTGGCATTAAACCTTCCTTTTCCCCTTACAGATAGCTTCAGTTTAATTGCTCGATACTATTAATCTTGCTTTATGTATGTTACACCTGCAGATTGCAATGCTCGGAACTGTATACATTTCATCACTTGTGATAATACAATAATTTATATTTTACCAGACCTACTTAGTAATTAAAATCTACACAAACAAAAAAGACCAACTGAGGTATTAAATTTAATAATAAACTACCCAAAGACAGGACAGTTTCTATGTTTGCACTTATAACACTATTCTCAATTTTAAATTTCTGTGTAATGAAGCTGCTATCCCCAGGGGATCAGTAACTCCTGATGGTGTTATTGCTTGGTGAATGACCCATGGAAACACCAAGAGAAATCCATTTTTTACCAATCAGTTTATGAAAATGACCAATTTGACTGAGGTTTAAATAAACATAGCCTTAATCCAACATGGCTCTAGTGGGTTATACATGCAGAAAGGAATTTTTATACCTGATCTTCATTTCCTTTTATTTTCCTTTAACGACCCTTCAGTGAGATATGGTATAGCCACCTTAGAAGAACAAGTTAAGTAGAAAAGGTATATTCAATTTAATTTAACAAATATCATAAGAGCATATTAAGTAACCTGTGATCACGAAATGATAGCATTGAGTAAGCATACTGGAACACAAAAGGGCAACGTTAAAATTTTTGCTTAATGATATTAATTTTGTCTTTTGCTTCCTGTTCATTTGCACTTTTCAAAGCTAACAATTAATTTTTAAATAATCTATGCCTGCTAGTGAATAAGCACAGAATCCAAATTCTGCATTAGTATCAGAGAAAAACAAAAGCAAACCAAAGTGTCCACGTTGGTGGGTGGCATCTCCTCGACAGAGTTTAGGCTCTTTTATTGGGTTCCTTTGTGCTCAGTCCTTTTTAAATTAATTTTATCCTGAGTTTTCCTTTATATCAACACTGTTAAAACGGTCTTGAAATTAGAACCAAATATTGCAGTTTTTATAATTAGGGTCACAAGCCATTCTCATCTTTAATTCTAACTTCTTTGGAGAGCAAAGCTACAAAAGACGGAAGCCAAAATAAATCATTTTTTCTAATTTCACCTTTATTATTCCTCTAACGGCTCCCCAGAATGTATGATTGGAGGATGCGTAGCCTGTTTTCTAATTTTTTTTTTACCTAGTCAACTATTTCAATTTGGTCCTCTTAAAAATATTTGGGATCTGCATGCATTACAGAAAGATTTGAATACTTCAAACCCATCAAACTCTGCTTCAAAAATAGAAGGAACTGAAACTTTGAATTAGTCATTATCTTTAAAGAACTCAAATTTGCTTTCTAAGTGCTCCTTGTAATCCATGGGTTGAACCTAGCTTGAATTTGGCTTTCTGGGAACATATGTTAAACCTAATTTAACCCCCACAGGACATGTACATGAACTGATAAAAGTGTATTTTTGACTTTGGGGAAAATTCTCTGTTCCTTTCAGAGGGCAGTACATAGCCCTTCATTAAGGAAGGTTTCTTATCCAAAAATAAGTTCCTAACAATTATCACCCATTCCTACTGTAATTTATTCTCTTTGGCAAGTGTTTGAGGTTGTTTTTTCCGAACTGTAATACACCCTTTGCAAAAACAGTCTTAATGGAAAGCAGAGCGTTGTGAGTCTATGTTTTTCCAGAGGTAAAAGATGCTTATGAGAATGTTGAGCACAGAAGATGACAATCACATGTTTTGAGGCTGTATAATCCTGGAACATTTTCACACACACATACACACACATACACACATTCACACACCCCTCTTTTACAGGTATACCTGCTATTTGGATTACAAGTATGGCAGTTAAGGACTGAGTAGTTTTAGGATGTGTGATTTACCAGCAAATTCAAATAAAGCCAGTGAAAGATGGTTATACTCCAATATAGATTTAGTTGTATAGGATGTGCTGAGAATCCTACTGTACGTTCCAACCAAGGTGCAGCTGGAATCTTAGCCCTGACTCGAGAGGACTGGGGGGGTAAAAGTTGCTGAGAAGTAGTCTCTCTACCCTATCACTTACTTGGGCTCCACTACAAGAGAGCTACTGGGCATCTCCTTGAAAAATTGCTTGGAAGCCACTACTGCCTATGAACAACAACATGAAGAATTAATGTACAGTTGGTGGTGATGTTGAGAAATTAATTTTAGGCTCTGTGAAAACTACTTTTTATTCATATTACAGATAATTTTTACTTCTAGAAAGTCTGTAAATAGGCTTTGTTCTGTCATTTTACCTTCAGGAAAGGGAATTATGATCAAATCAGTTTTCTAAAAGAGCACACAGAAAATTGCTAAAAATAATTGCTCCTATCCTCCCTAATCTGAACTTCATTAAAAAACAAAACTGTGTGACCATTTTTTTGAAATTGTTGTAGACTATTTCAAATACTGATGGGATCTTAATCTCTCTGAATAACACTTTTCACCTTTCTCTGCATTAATCTCCTAATACATCTAGATACATTGTTGGAAGAAGTGACACGAGGTATAACACTAAGCTGAGAAATATGAGGATCCATGCAACTCCGGATGGAGGTAAAACCACAAATCTGCAGGCTGGTCCTACTTCATCAAGAGAGTCAGACTGAACCCATTCCTAAAAGGCAGCAGTGGTGCCTGATTCCCTTTGACATATCCCTCACCTAGAGCTGTAAACACCCTCTGGGGTTGGTTTTCAGAGGTCCTCTCTTCCTTCTCTTCTTCTCATTCCCACAAGGCGTCCTGACCCTGCCTGGCTGCTCAGCAGCTCAGACAAGTGCTTTACTCAGGCCTGATGTCTGGAGGTTCCGTATCTGTTAGTGTCACTGCTCCCTAATCATATTTTCCAGAGATAAAAGCACTGATAAACAAATCCCAGCCAAGGGGTTAGTTACTGATAGTTCGATTTGGTTTCTCTCCCTTCTGCAGCAGATCACAAGCTCCTTGGGGTTAGCTGGTGTTGGACATAGAGCAGTGGGTTAACAAATGTTTATTAAATTAATATGAATCCTCCTCCCCAGGTCAGCTCTTAACCAGGGGTCTTCTTGATCTTGAGCCTACGCCCTTGATCTCTCACAGGTTTCAGATATTTCCCTGGGCTTCTCTCATCTCTGTAGTGATCCCTGGACACATATACTAAGTAGTAAGTGATCACACCTATGTAGGAATTGATCGAGGCCCTCCTAAGCCCTCTTGGACCTTTCTCCTTCATTGCCTAAACTCTGGCTCCCTGACTGCCCATGCCTGAGATGCTCCTCAGCTGGGGCCTGTAGTCTACTAGGACCTTGCTACTCAAAGTATAATCCATGACCAGCACCATCACCTGGGAGCTTGTTAGAAATGCACACTTGCAGTATAGTCCTACTAGATCAGAATCTTCATTTTAACAAGACCTCCAGGTGATCTGTGTGCATATTAAAGTTTGGGAAGTACTGAACTAGGTGACAGATCCCTATTTCCTACTCATTTTGGTGCCAGCTCTCAGGACTCCTAAAACCTACCACGCATTTATGTAAAATGTTACTCAGGGGGAGAGAAAAAGCTTAAACCAATGGATGACTCTTCTAATCAGAGTAGTGGTCTCAAACTTTAGCATGCATCAGACTTGCCTGAAGGGCTTATTAAAACACAGATTGCCATGGGCCGGCCCCATGGCTTAGCGGTTGAGTGCCTGCGCTCCACTGCTGGCGGCCTGGGTTCAGATGCCGGGTGCGCACCGACGCACCGCTTCTCCAGCCACGCTGGGGCCGTGTCCCACATGCAGCAACTAGAAGGATGTGCGACTATGACATACAACTATCTACTGAGGCTTTGGAAGAAAAAATAAATAAATAAATAAATAAATAAATTGTAAAACACAGATTGCTAGAACCCATCCTTGAAGTTTTCTGACTCTTATTCTGAGACTTAGGTGGGGACTGATAATTTGCATTTTGAACTAGTTCTCTGGAGTTGCTGATGCTGCTGATCTGCAGACCACAGTACTAGAGTCACTACATAGGAAGCTCTGGTTTCTCTCCACATCTCAGCTTAGTCCTGGGTGTGGGTCTTCAAATCAGTTTCCTCAACATGTCTAGTCTTTGGACCAGTGGCCACTAAATATCTAATGGCTAGACACAAAGCACATACAACCAAACCTCTAACATTCTCTCTGCATTAACTTCTATACGTTTTATTTCCAGGAAACACTACTAGAAAAACATGATCCAATAAAAAGAAGAGACACAGACAATGGCACAGAGGGAGAAGGCCTCCTAAACACTGGGAGAAGCTGGGCCACTTTGATTTTTTTTTTTAATTCCCAGTATATTATAACATGAAGAAATGCCAAAAGAAGGCTATAAAATTTGTGACGTTTTTAAATGCTAACATTTACAAGTCAATGTTTTTTAAACATACATTTACTATGATGGATACATACAACCTCATTTGAAGGTAGAGAGGCCCTTTGTGTTTAGTCCTGAGCTAACGGCTCTCCTGGGTCTCTTGTGATTGGCTCTAATGAGGTAAGAGAGTTGGGACATGGCAGGACATGGCTGATTAGCCAAGTGCAAAGAGATAGAGCCCGTGAGGGAAGTGGCAGGTGCATACAAGGGACAGAGAATCCCAATGCCCAACGCCCAAGGGCATTCTCTTATTCCTCATGCAGAAGCCCTATGATACTGGGAGCCTGGCTGAATGATCATCTGTTCGGTGTTTATCTATTCTGTGTTACCCACGAAACTTCTCATCCTAAGGTTCTGTGCTATCAACTTGCTCAGATGGATCTGATTATCTCTAAAACCAAAGGTACATTTAAAATGTTATTCCTGGAAAAGTGAAGAGCTAAACTCTAAGAGATGTCCCCTCAATGGTATTACTTCCAGCTCCACGATGTTCTGGTGGAAAAGAGATTTTAGGATAGGGGAGTTTTCCTGGAACCTCTCAAATCTCAATGCACAGTTGAAATAAAGGAAGAAGCGGAGGCTATTTATTCAAAGCTTGCTATAACAAAGGAGTCAGTTACCATCACTTGTGTTTGGCAAAGAATCAAAAGCAGTCAGGGGAGTGAGAAAGCTTTACAGTTAAAAAACAGGGAAGTCTTCAGGTGTGCATGATTGAAGGTTCTAAGTGTGGTAGTGGGCTAACTAGAAGAGGAGCATCATATGTGATTGCTTTGGGGAGCATAGTTGGCTTTCTTTGCTTGGTCTTGAGTTGGAAGTAGGCAAAAATAGGGAAGTTGGCAGTCGCTGACCAAGCCCTGACTGTTCTGGGCTGATTTTGCTGCAGAGATTATGGTTCGGCTTCCTAGGCTTCTTATGCGGGTTAGAGTCTTACATTGTCTGGCCATTGTGCATTTGCATATTTACTCTTTCAATACAGACTCCTGGCTTCTCAGCCTACGCCTGTGCTCAATCTAGAACCAGCTACAGTTATGGAAATTCACAAAATTATTTTCTCTGATAGTTCTCAAGTCCAAATGGAGACAAGTTTGAGGCAGTGGCAATAGGTGTCTTGTTTGTCTCTTTACAAAACTTTATACAAGTTTAAAATAGTGAAACTTAAATTCAATTTTCTATATAAATAGAGAGGAGTTGTGAGCCCCTTTCATAATTTAATCAAGTTTATGAACGCTTTTCCCTAAAATATATACCCACATCCACACCCACCCACATACCATACCTACTCACGTGCAACCATTTCAGGAGTTTAGCTGATCCATGATCTTACGTTGACAAGTCATGCTCTATACTATTGTTTATTTTAGATGCTTGTATTGCCATGGAGAGTCATATTCTACTGAAAGGAATACATGGCCTCCTTGCACCTATTTCAAAGTAAGTCCTTGCATTCTAAAATAATAGATTATCTTCCTTCTTGAAGGGTCCTGGATTAAGTCCCTGCTACTGAGGAGCTAATCCATGTGGCTCAGCTGGTCAAACAGCCTATAAGTTAGCACCATATTGGGAAAATGTCCACGACTTGGCAAAACTCATCTTCACTAAACTGGGGGTGAGACGGCTGGGTAGAGAGCAGTGGACATCCTTCACTGACTTCCTCTCCTGGCTCATGCCAGCCCTGATCTAACCATAAATAAGACTGTTATGAAAAACATTGAGGATCTTCATTTAACAAGTATTTGCTGAATTTCAACTGTGTGGCAGGTACTGTGCTAGGCCCTAGACTGGATGATATACTGACAACTTTCAATCATTAACATAAAAATTATGCAAAGTAAAATTCTAATTCAATAAAAGTTCTATCAATCTGGGTTCCCATAGTCACTCTGCGTTTTTCTGTGCTCCCTTCCCAAGTCCCGCAGTCAACCAGGGTATGTTCAGGGAACGCAAACTAATGGCAACACTAGCAAAATATAATTAGGAAGGTAAAAACAATTGAAAACATTACTAAATACATTTCAAAGCCAAGTATTAATTGTTTTTGGATTATCCACCATTTGGGATTATATGTGCCCTAGTTCCTAGCCATTATTGCAGATAAATGAAGAGCTGAACGTATCTGCAAGGGGCCCAGACAACCTACAGCGGGGCAGGGAGAGACAGGGAGGAAAAAAGAAAACTCTGACGGAGCCAGTGAGGGCAAAGAACAGTCAGCACTACCACAGTCATTACTCTGGGTATGGGGGTTTGATGAGAAATTCTTAAGTGCCACTCAGTCATCACAAATTACCTTTCCCTAGTAGTGGAAGCAAAATGGAAACAAAAGAGGGTTAAAGAGGAGTTGGCTGCTCCACTTTATCCCTAGCTCCCTAGCTAACAGCTGAAGTTTAGTGCCCAAAGAACTTTACAGTCAACTATATCTGTGTGTTAATTTTTTTAAAAAAATAAGGACACATATATACTAAGGAAGGAAAATATATTTTCTTACACATAGAAGACTGCAACTCAATGTTTTAAAATAAATGCATACAATTTCTGATGATAATGGCAAACATCATGTATTTATAAGACTTTTTTCATTTCTAAAAGTACTACTGAATATATGTTTTAAAAATAAGCCTTGGGCCGGCTCCGTGGCTTAGCGGTTGGGTGCGCGTGCTCTGATGCTGGCGGCCCGGGTTCGGATCCCGGGCGCGCCCCGAGGCACCACTTCTCCGTCCAACGCGAGGCCGAGTCCCACGTGCAGCAGCTAGAAGGATGTGAACCTGTGACATACAACTATCTACTGGGGCTTTGGGGGGAAAAAATGAATAAATAAAAATCTTTAAAAAATAAGCCTTAACCCTCTAAAAGCAGTATTTCTTCAAGTGGTCTCCGAAATATATGCATTAGGATCACCTGTGGAAAAGCTTGTGCATGTTTCAGAGATCGGTGATTTCTTTGCTCACCCCCTAGTCCACAATCACGGATCCAAACAGGCAGGGCAGGCACCTTCACGTTACAGAGGCCTCTACTGGGGCACACGGCACAGCCTGAGCCCACCCCAATCAAAGGCAGATTATAGATTTATACGATGATTATTTCACTCCTAGCTCAGTGTTCCTTCTACCATTTTTATACTCCTCTTGAATTCTCCTCTTTAATGCTTAAAGGATATCTAATTCAAATTTATATTAAAAAATCACCTCTCCACATTAATGACTGAGTCACAAGACTCAGAATGTACAATATCTACTTTTGCTGCCATCTGTGTGGTAACTGAGTTTTTCTGAGTAGAAGAAATGAAGCTTTCTGCAGGACTTATTTTGATGAATCACGATCTGCTATTTCATGAGAACCCTAGTTACAATACAGTGGTAATTACAGCTATAGGACCCTATAAGATTTAGAGTGCTTCCTTTCAAGGAAACTCATTAAAGAAACTATAAAGAACTAAGAACTTACAAAGAAAAATTAATTGCTGCTTTTGGTCAGCCAATTTTAGAAAGACTTATGAGGTCTAGAATTGTATATCGGGCTAATGGAGAGAACAGAAACTCAGTGAAGTCTAGCTTACTGAGGGCATCATGGTATATAATATGTTCATAAATTAATCTGCTCGTAAACCAACTCAAATATGAAGCACAAAAACATCGCATAAAATACTTTAAATTTATTTTCATCAACAACACTCACTTCCTTTCCACATCAGCTAGCAGTTACTATGGCTGAGCGCTGGTGCCGAGAAGATACAAATCCACGATCTCAAAACCTGCAATGTTGCTCTCTGACTACAGCTTCCTATCTCACCATCTTTCTCACTACCTAAATTCTTTTATTTCCTGTGAATTAAAATAAAAACGATATAAGGTTACTGTTTTGTTAATTCAAAGATATTTTTTTTGCAAATGGTGAAAAAGAAGTTTAAAGTGTAATAGGACAAACAATGAGAAATAATTTCCCTTCCCATCCCAGATCCTCTCCCTCCAAATTCACCTTCCTAACGGCATCCAATGTTCTTTCACAACATAGAGACATTTCTATGCATGCATGCACTTTTAAAAAACATATATGGGAACACACTGTACCATGTATTTTTAAATTTAACAATATAATTGTTAAAATGGAGATCATCCCAAATCAACATTTATGGAAATACCTTATCCCTTTTTATGGTTGCATAGTCTTCCACTGAGTGGATATATCATGATCTAACCAGTTCTTTTCTTTTGGGGGCATTTAGATTACCCTATTATTACACATGATACTGCACTGATTACCTTTGTATAGGTCTCTGTGCTTGTAAGTATATCTTGGGAAGAAGCGAACTGCTTACTTCATGTTACCTCAACACTTTAGTTTGATCGAGGACTGTTTCATTGCCAAGAGTAGTACTGAGTGATCTCAGCAAAAAAAAGGGGGGATTTGGGAACACAGCAAAACAGTGGTTTTCAAAGTGTCATCTCCGGACCAGTAGCATTAGCATTACCTAGGAAGTCAAACTGCAAACTCTAAATCTTGTAAAGTCCAATAGCTGTAATTACCACTGTATTATAACTGGGGTACTCATTCAAACTGCAAATTCTTGGACCTTACCCACCCTATTCCTACTAAATCAGAAATCTGGGCAGGGCCAAGCAATTTGTATTTGAACAACCCTCTGGGTGATTCTGATGCAAGTTGAAGTCTGAGAACCACTACTTTAAGAGTGTGTAAGTAGATACAGCACCGGGCCCGAAAGCTACCAGGAACAAAGGGAGTTTCAGTGACCCCTAACTTCTTCCTCCTTTCTTAGACCACAGGAGCTCTCTCTTCCCAGGCAGAAGTTTTATTGTAATGTCAAATTTACCAAACCGTTTTTCCTTATGGTTTATAAGTTTTTGAATTCTCCACCTAAGAATATAAAAATAATAATTTTATTCCAGTTTTGTTTTTATCACTGATCCACCTGGAATTTATTTTGGTGCAAAAATAGAGATATAGTTTCATGGTTTACCAAAGAGCTAGTTAGTTCTCAAAACTGTGTTAGTGAACAATCCATTATTTTCCCAATGAATTGAAATTCTACTTTTATCAGATATTAAATTCCCATATGTACTGAGAGAGTCTGTTTCAGGTTCTCTATTTTACTTTACCAATGGGTCTGCCTAACTACGTGCCAATTCCAAACTGTTATAATTATGGTATCTTTATAGGGTAGCTCCCCCTTATCCACGGTTTCACTTTTTGTGGTTTCAGTTACCCACAGTCAACCACAGTCTGAAAATATTAAATGGAAAAGTCCAAAAATAAACAATTCTTAAGTTTTAAATTGTGCCCCAATCTGAGTAGCGTCATGAAATCTTCTGCCATCCCACTCCATCCTGCCCAGGACATGAATCATCCCTTTGTCCAGTGTATCCACACTGTATTTGCTACCTGCCAATTAGTCACTTAGTAGCCATCTCAGTTATCAGACGGACTGTCATGGTATCGCAGTACTTGTGTTCAAGTAACCCTTATTTTAAGTAATAATGGCCCCAAAGTGCAAGAGTAGCAATGCTGCCAGTTTAGATATGCCAAAGGGAAGCCGTAAAGTGCTTCCTGTAAGTGAAAGTTCTCGATGTAATAAGGAAAGAAAAAAATCGTATGCTTAGGTCGCTAAGATCTACAGTAACTTTTTTTTTTTTGGTGAGATCAGCCCTGTGCTAACATCTGCCAATACTCCTCTTTTTTTTTACTGAGGAAGACTGGCCCTGGGCTAACATCCGTGCCCATCTTCCTCCACTTTATATGGGATGCCTCCACAGCATGGCTTGCCAAGCGGTGCGTCAGTGCGCACCCGGGATCCGAACCGGCAAACCCCGGGCCAACGCAGCGGAGTACGCACACTTAATCGCTTGCGCCACTGGGCCGGCCCCAACATTTTTAATGGTACGTTGTTATAATTATTCTATTTTATTATTAGTTATGGTTGTTAATCTCTTAATGTGCCTAGTTTATAAGTTAAACTTTATCATAGGTATGTATATATAGGCAAAAACATAGCATATATAGGGTTCAACACTATCTCAGGTTTCAAGCATTCACTGGGGGTCTTGGAATGTATCTTCTGTGAATGGTGGGCACTACTGTAACACCTTTTTACAGTGGGTGGGGCTAATGACTCTTTTATCCCAAAACATTCCGAGCTACATTTGACTGTATTTTTTTAAAATTATTTTTGTAATTAAAAAAAGTTATTTATTTTTATCGAGGTATAACTGACATATCATTATATTAGTTTCAGGTGTACAACATAATGATTTGATACTTGTATATACTGCAAAATGATCACCACAATAAGTCCAGTTAATATCCATCACCGTACATATTACAAAAATTTTTTTCTTGTGATGAGAACCTCCAAGATCCACTCTCCTAGCTACTTTCAAATATACAATACAGTATTACTAACTATAATCACCATGCTGTACATTGCATTTCCATGACATTTATTTTATAACTGGAAACTTGTACCTTTTGTAATTTATTTTTAATTTATGCAGGTATATTTTATATTTTTCTATGTTGTTATTTTAAACTATGTAAAAACGTTTATTTTCTTCCCAAAGAAATAGTTCCTACATGATATCAGTTCTGTCATTTATGTTTTCTTATTAATTCATAACTGCTTTTAGTTTTAATTTCTTCCTTTTGTTTTCTTTAGATTTATTTTGCTGTTGTTTACCTCATTACTTGAGATGAATGTCTCACATACTTTTATTCTTTTTTGGTTAGTAATTTAACAGTCTCAGGCTAAGAACTTCTAAGAGTATTGTTTTAGTAAAAATCAATAGGTTTTGATCAATATACTTTAATTATCATTATTTTCTAGAAATTATGCAATTTCAGTTTTGATTTCCTTTTAGTACAAGAATAAAGAAAGATTTAAATTTTCAGTGATAGGTTTTAACTGGGGTTTGTTTTCTATTTTTGTTATTAATTTCAAGTTGTCAAAGAATACAACCCGAACCGTTTCTACTACGTGAAACTTCCTCTATTTTGTATGTGGGACTCCCACCACAGGATGGCTTGATGAGTAGCGTGTAGGTCTACGTGCAGAATCCGAACCTGCGAATCCTGAGCTGCTGAAGCGGAGCGCGTGAACTTAACCACTACGGCACTGGGCCGGCCCCCTGAAGTTGTTCTTTGTGGCTACTTTTAAAACAAATATTCTATGGATACATTCATTTCACCCTCTCTACATAGTTATAGACAGTTTGACATACCACTTAGATCTGACTTATTAAATGTAAATAGTTCTCTACATTCCTACTTTATAGTGAGCTGGCCGATTTACCATGAATGAGGAGGGGTACAAATCACTTATTATTATTGCATTTCTATGTATTTCTCCTTACATTTTCCACAGCTGTTACATGATACATTCTGGGGTTTTTTTGGGGGGGGGGGCGTGTACAATGATTAAAGAAAGCACTTCTTTGTGAATTGTAAACTTCTTTACTACAAATGTTCTCATTTATCCCATTTAATGCTATTTGTTTTAAATTCATTGTCTGATATGAACATTATTATACTTCATTTTCATTTGCTTTTCCTAGTATGCCTGCGCAAATTGTTTTATTTTTAATCTCTTTGAGTTTCCTTTGCTTTACAGGTGATTTTCTTAGATAGAGTTGGTTTTATTTGATTTTTTAAAATAGATGTGACTTCCCTTTTGCACCATGATGGAAGAGCTGATACTACACATAAAACTGGATAAAATATATGAAACATGCAGACCTTAGAAAACACATAGCACAGCACTATGATTACTGACATAAGGGTTGAAAAAAACAAGGGGAACTCTATGGTTTTCTGGTTTTCTTCCTGGTAGCACTTTTTTTTTTTTTTTTGTGAGGAAGACTGGCTCTGAGCTAACATCCACTGCCAATCCTCCTCTTTTTGGTGAGAAAGATTAGCCCTGAGCTAAGATCTGTGCCCATCTTCCTCTATTTTGTATTTAGGATGGCACCACTACAGCATGGCTTGATGAGTGGTGCGTAGGTCCGCGCTCGGGATCTGAACCTGTGAAACCGGGCTGCCAAAGTGGAGTGTGCGAACTTAACCTCTACGCCACCGGGCTGGCCCCACTGGCAAGACTTTTGAGAGCACATAGCAAGAAGAGGAAACCCAAAGTATAATGCCTTGATCTTGGTGGGTTGAGAAGACCGAGATTAGAGGCTGAGGGAGGTTTGCAGAACACGTTACCTTTAAAGGAAGAAGCTATATAGAGAAAGAACTGCAGAAGTCTGCACAGGGGCTCCTTAAGTTTTTCACTGAATACTAAGTTGTAAATGTGTAGGGCAAACCTCTCGCGGGCCCAGGAAATAAAAATTATCAGAGAAAGAACTACTACTGGGGAGTGTAAACATTGCAAAAACGTTTTATGAGGCTGGGAAATGTTCACGTTCTGACTAGACAGACTGGAGAGAGACTGGTGTATACATAGTGAATTCATTAGAAATCCCAAAGGTGCCATGTCTTAGGAGTAGGACTAAATTGGCTGTAGGGTAGATGATACATTAGAAACATACCTGGAAAAAAGTCTAAAAACAAGCATCAAAAAGATCAGATGATTCAAAAGTAATTTAACAGACTGCCAAAAGTAAACTCAACATTCCTTTAAAGGAAGACCACAAAATTCAGAAATTCAATAACATAACACTCAAAATGTTCAGCATTTAATTAAAAAAATGCAAATCATGTAAACAAACAGGAAAATTTGACCCAGAACTAAACATATCAGAAAGGAATAATACCAATTTTACACCAACTCCTCCTGAAAATATAAAAGAAGCAAAAACTCACATTGAGGCCAGTATTACCAAGTTCCCAAAGCCAAACAAAGACACTATGAGAAAACTGCAGACCAACATCCACCATGAACATAAGCACAAAAATCCTTAGCAAAATATCAGCAAATCATATCCATCCATATATAAAAGGCATAGAGATTAGAAAGAAATAAAATTATCTGTAAGTGCAGATGACATAATTTTCTACAAAATCCCAAATAATCTAGAAAAAAGCTACTTAAACTAATCAGTGACTTTAGAAAGGATACAGGATGCAAGGTCAGTATACCAAAATCAATTATATTCTTACCTACTAGGAATGAACAACTAGAAATCGAAATTTGAAAACTCAGCATCTTTACAACAGCACCAAAAAACCATGCTATATTTAGGGATGAATCTAATAAGTATAATACTTATATGCCAAAAACTACCAAAAAATAACGAGAGAACTCAACAAAGACCTAAATAAATGGAAAGATATTCCTTGGTTACTGGCTAAAAGAGTCAATATTGTTAAAATGTCTATTTTCCTAACATTGATTTTACAGATTTAAGGAAATCCTAGTCAAAATTCCAGCAAGATTTCTGGTGAAATCACGAGCTGATTCTAAAATATGAATGGAAACGCAAAGGATTAAGAATAGCCAAAACAGTTTTAAAAAGAAAGGCAAAGTTGGAGGACTCATACTTCTCATGATTTCTAGAATTACTATAAAGGTACAGGAATCAAGACAATGAAGTATTGGTCAAAGACACCTAGATCAATGAAACAGAAAAGTGAGTTTGGAAATAGACCTACATATACACGGTCAATTTATTTTTGTTAAAGCTGTCAAGGAAATTTAATCGTGAAGGATGGTCTTTTCATAAATGATGTTAGAATAACTGCACATCCACTACAGAACAATGAACGTTGAACCTATATTTCACACTATACACAATAATTAACTTAAAATGGATAATGGACCTAAAGGCAAAAACTGTAAAATGTTTTGAAAATAATAGGAGAAACTTTGTGACACTGATGTATGCAAAGATTTCTTAGGACACAGAAAACTCTAATCATAAAAGGAAAAACTGATAAACTGGACCTTATCAGAATTTAAAATGTCTCTTGCAAAGACACTGTTAAGAAAATGAAAACACAAGCAACACATTGGGAGAAAATATTTACAAAATACACATGTGAAAAAGGATTTATTTCTTGAAAATATAAATAACTTTCATAAGTCAATCATAATAAGCAAATACCTCTATTTTTAAAACTGCACGAGATGTGAACAGACACTATACCAAAGAAAAGATATGAATAACAAATAAATGTATGAAAAGATGTTCAACATGATTAATAACTAGGGAAACGCAAATTACAACCACAATGAAATACCAATACATACCCACTAGAATGGCTTTTAAAAAAATGACAAAACCAAGTGGTGATAAGGACACAAAACAACAAAATCCTTTTGTTGTTTTGCATGTGCAAAATAGAACAGTCATTTTGGAAAGCAGTTTGAAAACCACTTGGCAGTTTCTTACAAAGTTAAAAAGATCCTTAACAAAGAAACCAGTGTTCATTTCCTTGGCATCTATCCAAGAGAAATAAAAACTGTTCACATAAATAGCTGCACATAAATATTTACAGTGGTTTTATTCATAATTGCCCCAAACTGGAAAAACCCAAATGTCCTTCAACTGGTATAGGGATAATCAAACTGCGGTACATCCAAACACTGGAATACTACTCAGTAATAAAAAGCTATGAGCTACTGATACAGGCAACTATAATGATGAATCTTTTCTTTTTTTGAATTCTGTATTTATTTGTCCCAAGAAATTTGTTTACCACATATAGATACATCTATTAACAATATTTAGTATTTTTTTTAATTGAGGTAACATTGGTTTATAACATTATATAGATTTCAGGTGTACGTCATTATAATTCGACTTCTGTATACACTACATTGTGTTCACTACCAAGTCTAGTTTCCACCCATCACTGTACAAATGTCCCCTTTCACCCATTTTGCCCTCTCCCCACCTCCCTTCCCCTCCAGTAACCACCAGTTTGTTCTCCATATATATGTGTTTGTTGTTGTTTTGTCCACATGAGTGAAATCATACAGTATTTGTCTTTCTCCATCTGATGTATTTCACTTAGCATAATACTCTCAAGGTCCATCCATGTTGTCACAAATGGTAAGATTTCATCTTCTTTTATGGCTGAGCAGCATTCCATTGTATATATTTACCACATCTTCTTTATCCATTCATCCATCGATGGGCACTTAGGTTGTTTCCATGTCTTGGTTATTGTAAATAATACTGCAAAGAACATAGGTGTGCACATATCTTTTCAAATTAATGTTTTGCATAAATGCCCAGCAGTGGAATAGCTGGATCATATGGTAGTTCTATTCTTAATTTTTTGAGGAATCTCCATACTGTTTTCCATAGTGGCTGCACCAGTTTACATTCCCACCAGTAGTGTACAAGGGTTTCCTTTTCTCTATATCCTCTCCAACACTTGTTGTTTCTTGTCTTTTTAATAATAGCCATTCTGATGGGCATGAGATGATATCTCATTGTGGTTTTGATTTGCATTTCCCTAATAATTAGTGATGTCGACTGTCTTTTCATGTGCCTACTGGCCATCTTTATATCTTCTTTGGAAAAATATTCAGATCTGCCCATTTGTTAATTGAGTTGTTTGTTTTTTTGTTGTTGAGTTGTATGAGTTCTTTATATATTTTGGATATTAACCCCTTATTGAATATATGATTTGCAAATATCTTCTCCCAATTGGTCAGTTGTCTTCTCGTTTTGTTGCTAGTTTGCTGTGCAGAAGCTTTTTAGCTTGATGTATTCCCATTTGTTTATTTTTTTCTTTTGTTTCCCTTGCCTGGTGAGACATGGTATTCAAAAAGATACTGCTATGACATGTCGAAGAGCGTACTACCTATGTTTTCTTCTAGGAGTTTCATGGTTTCAGGTCTTACATTGAAATCTTTAATCCATTTTGAGTTAACTTTTGTGTATAGTGTAAGATAGTAGTCTAGTTTCATTCTTTTGCATGTGTCTGTCCCAACACCATTTACTGAAGAGACTTTCCTTTCTCCAGTGTATGTTCTTGGCTCTTTTGTTGAAAACTAGCCATCCATATATGTGTGGGTTTATTTCTAGGCTCTCAATTCTGTTCAGTTGATCTGTGTGTCTGCTTTTCTGCCAACAGTATGTTATTTTGGTTACTACAGCTTTGTAGTATACTTTGACAGCAGTGAGTGCGATGCCTCCAGCTTTGCTCTTTTTTCTCAGGATTGCTTTGGCTATTCAGAGTCTTCTGTTGTTCCATATAAATTTTAAGATTCTTTGTTCTATTTCCATGAAAAATGTCATTGGGATTTTGATAGGGATTGCACTGAAACTGTAGATTATTTTAGGTAATATGGACATTTTAACTATGTTAATTCCTCCATTGTGGATAAATCTTAAATGTCTTATGGTAACTAAAAGAAACCAGACTTAAAAAGCTACATTCTACATGATTCTATTCATATTGTATTCTAGAAAAGGCAAGACTATAGAGACAGACTGAACATATCAATGGTTGCCGGGGATTGGGGTTAAGGGAGGGAATGACTACAAAGGAACATAAGAGAAATTTTTGAATTGAAGGATCACTTCTAGTATTGACTATAGTACACATGTATTGTGTTTGTCAAACTATACTTCAAAAAACTTGACTTAAAAAGACAGATAAGGCAAATTAAGTCACAAAGACCTTGAATGCTAAACAGACAATCAAACAAAAAACAAAAGCCAACAAGTAAATAATTAAGAAAAAAACAAACCTAGGTTAGTATTAAAGTCAAGTAGAAAAAAAATGGTGGAATAGATAAATTCTGTGACTGTACTCATTTCCTAGAGCATTAGGAATGTAATGTGTAAGGAGGAAATCTGAGGAAGATTAAGTAATCTCATGGAAATATAAACAGATACTACACACAAAAATACTACACAAAATCCAGAGAAAAATTTGTCCTGATATTTGAAATATTGATAAAGAGAAAAGCTGAAATAACTAATTTAAGAGTAGAGCTGTGTTCTGTCCAGGTAGGAACACTGGAGGGTGGGAAATAGCAAATTCACTGGCACTTTGGTGGCACTTCAAATTCTGGTCTTCTCCAATGTGCCTGCATTATTTACTTCTCAGGGTTCTCAAATGGCTATTCCATTCATCCTGATAAGGTTTTATAGCTTCATTCAGTGGGAGAGACAGAGTAGAGTGTGCCTGCTCCATCTTACCTGGAACCAGAACCTCTCTAGTTAGATATTAAAAAGTCATCTCAAACTGAAAATATCCAATGCCAAACTCCTAATCCTCTCACTACTTTTCCCAATTCAGCAAATAGCAACCCCACCCTTCTTAGTTGCTCAGTGAGCAAAAATCTTCGAATCTTCCTTGATTTCTTTTCCTTTCATACCTCACATTTAGTCCATCTGCAAAGCCTATGAGTTTTACACCTTTAGAATATATTCATAATCTGACCATTTGTCACCAACTTTACTGATAGCACCTGGTCTTCCATCTTGATACCAACTTTACTGATACCACCATCATCTTTCACCTTGATTAACAAAACATTTATTTAATTTTTAAAATTAGCTTTTCATGTAATTTAAAAATATTTGAGGGCCTAACATATGCCAACTACTGTTATAAATGGTGAGGTTATGGCAGTAATCAAAACAACTAAAAATCTCTCTCCTCATAGAGCTTATTTGGTAGCAGAAAATTACTTCCAGCACAAAATGATTATTATTTCAATAGCTTCTTAACTGATTTCCCTGCTTCTGCCCTTGTCTTCCTACAGCCCTCTCTCATCACTGAGTCTAAGGTGATTCTTTCAAAAGGGAAGTCAGATGACGCCATACCTCTGCTCAAATTTCTCTAATGGTATATCATTGCGGAATAAAAGCCTATGTCTCTAGAGTGGCTTTCAGGATCTCACACAATCTGGTTTTACCCACTGACCTCACTTCCTGTACTGTCCTGCTCACTCTGCTTCAGCCTCACTGGCTTCTTGGCTATTCTTTGCACACGTCAGACACTGTCCAGCTTCAGGACCTTGGTACTTACAGGGTCATCTGTCCACAGGCTTTTCCTCTAGATACATGCGTGACTTGCTCCCATAGCTACTTTAGGTCTTTTCTCAAATGTCACCATCTTAGTGAGAAGTTCTCTGACTACCCAATTAAAAATTGCAACTCTTAATCTTGTCCCCTAGTACTCCTTAGATCCCTTCTCTACCTACTTTTCTCCATATCACTTATTATTGTCTGACAGATCTATATTTCATGTTTCTGCTTACTGTCTATCTCCCCCACCATAATAGAAGCTCCATAAAGGCATGCATTTTGATTTGCTGGGTTTTTTTTTTTTCCTTCACTACTATAAAACCAGTGCCTGGCATACAATGGATGTTTAACACATCTTTGTTGAACAAACATCCTTAGCCATCTTTATAAAATCCAGTTAAGAACCATGGTATGTTAGAGCTGGATGTGACTTTCAAGTCTTCTAGTCCTGTCTTTGTCAGTACACACTACAGATAATCTGGGTGGGACATGATAATTGTTTTTATATCTATTACTAAGAATTGCTCTCCTTCCATCTACATGATCATCAGTAAGTGTGTTCTGTTGTTTCCCTACTGACCTCACCTGCCATACATTATCCATCTGCCATCATCTGGCAGGCCAGGGACAAATGGGCAAATGAGGAAACTGAGAGGTTAAGTGACTTGTCAGGTTAAAGGGTGAGACAGTGGCAGAATTGGGACTCACTTTTAAGTCTCCTAACTTAACAGTACAGTACTCTGTCTTCCTTATGCCCCACTGTCCCTCCAGAGTTTGCAATGCTGAGTTGCTAGCTTCAATTATTTTCTAAAATATGAGTTAGTTTCTACAACATGAGGTAAGGTCTTCATATATGAGTAACAGAGATCTAGAATAAGAAAATTATATTGATAAAACTTCTCCAACTCAAAAATCTCAAAACACTATATACAATCAATGAAATTATTTGGGTTTAAAATGTGGATCCACAAGTCCTGGAATTATATCTATCAGCCATTTAGTACAAATATTTTGGTATGAATTGTTTATAACATCATTAAATTCAAGTTAAGTGATGAGGAAATAGCAATTTTAATAAAGAAATGTTCATTGGAAAACACTGAGGAAAGAGGAAAAATAGAGTGGGAGGCAGGTGCCAAAGAGATGCTTCCTGACTCTGCAGGTTTGCCTTGTTCCTGGAATGGAGAAAAACTCCTCCAAACAGCATCCCATACCACTGAAAGGCGACTCTCCTGCAGAGCCACAGGATGGCATAAGTTTCTGCTGTTAGAATTACAGTATATTAATTAGGGGAGACACCTTGCTTAGGTCCTTTATAACATCCGTAGGGATAACTTGATGACCATTTCAGAATCATTGCTCTCGTCTCCACTAAGCCATCCATCAACATAAATGGGTTTATATAACAAACACACTTTACACAGTACTACACTGGGCATAAATAATAGGGAGATATTCAGCTTTGATCCTCAGGAACAAATAAGCTATATGTGCACACGTTATACCTTAACAAGCTGAGTGATCTCAAATTGAAAAATTTTAAATAGGGGATTCTCGATTACCTTAATTTCATGGGAAATTGGTGGTTTTACTTTTAGCCAATAATTACTTATTTATTGTGAAAGCACAAACAGAAAATATGACCCCATACCTCATGGAGGATAAAAAACAACAAAAAAAACACAAGTTAACTTGTAAAACATCAGACAAGTGACTACAAACTCAATTTTAGAAAATGGGTCACCAAAGTAGATCTTAGATTTATTAACACAAAAAGGAATAGCTAAATTCACTGAAGTGGCTGCAGAAAGTAGATCTCCTGATTCCTACATCCAGTGATCTTCCCATGTTACCTCTTGCCTGCACTTTTTCTCTGTCTCACATAGTTGCCCAATCCTTGGCCTCACTTCCTAATCATGCAATCTAGGATCCAGGAATAAACATTTCAAAGATAAGAAGTATCTTTGAAACTAACTCCAAATTAGTACTTTGGATTCTGTCACCCTTCATCCTCCCACCTTGCCAATTTCCAATCTTTGATAAAACACAACATTTATTTTCTCTATTCTTGACCATAGGCTATAGATATAAAGCATTTTAGGAGAAATTTAGGAATACTAGCAGGATATTTCCACTACAAGTTACAGCTCCTCAAACTCAGTAAGGCCCCTCATTTATAGAAACAACCCAGCAGCACTGGGAACAGGGATACGAACAAAACATGGCAGCCCTCACAGTTCTCCACTGTTTGACCTTGGCCATCTCCCTCACAGTTATGCCACCACACCTCACTAGTCCCTTGATCTCCTCAACTTCCTCTCCATCTATCAGGCCCCTCCTCCTGTCTCCACGTCCTTCTCTGTCCAATTTAAAATCTATGGTCTTTACTTGAAACTCCTTCTCCATGATCCATCTGTTACATTTGTATGGCATATAGCTAGGTAGCTGATTGGCTGCTCAGAGTAATCCTCCAAACATGACGACCGCTCCAAGTATAAAATCAGTTACTCCTCAATCTCAGTGGTGCCCTCAACCCTACCTAGCATTTTCTCAAGCTGTTCCTAGTCAGCTTACTCAGTTTCATCACAGTGCCTATTTGAAATTTTCTTTGATGACCTCAAACTTCCCAACCTGCCATTTCCCACCTTCATTCTCAACGTGTGGCCACGGTTCCTACTCGGTAACCTTCAGACAGAAGTCTCCCATTTTCCAATCATCTAACCTACAAAATTACCCACACTCACACCCATCTTTTCCATCTCCTATCTTAATAAAGTTGAAGATGAGTCCCTCCTACTTAACCATCTATTTGCTATTTCCTAAATCTCCTTTCCAGATTGGTTACCTCCTCTATGATGTTCAGACTTACATATATATAGCTGCTTGGTCATTGGACTTCATCACCTGGATATCCCACAAGCACCTGACAGGCAACATGTCCAACACTGAACTCACTTTTTCCGCAAACATGCTCCTGCTGTGCTCTCCATCTCAGTTGCCCAAGCAAAACTCGGAGTATTATTCAACTCCTCTATCTCCTCATCTCAACTGACATTCTCCTCCTCCATCCAACAAATACCATCTTATACTTTGTGATCCACCCATTTTCTCCCCATTTTCATTCTATCCAGGCCACCATCATCTCTGACCCATCTGACTGCATTGCCCTTCTGTCCCCAGTCAGGCCTTTCTTCAGTCCCCTCTCTACACCACACCCTGAATGTGCTCCTGCAATTAAAATCTGATCCTGGGACTCCTCTGCTTACAATCCTTTAGCGACTTGCTTGAGGACAAAGTTTAAACTCCTAACTGGATTAGCAAGTCTCCTCCCTACCTCACCTACATCTCCTTACCAAACTTCCAACCCCCATTCCTGCCCTTCTAATCGTTATTTAGGTCCAACAAAGTGACAACTCCTTCCTAACTTCCATTTTCTCTCCATACACCAACTCTTTAATCTCTTGTAGTACTTTTCTTACATTCTTTAACATTTGTCTCTATTGACAAAACCCAACATCTGGCAACTTTCTTCTTCCCTGGCCTCTGTGATAATATGCATTTGTCCAGCTCCTCCCCTATATCTCTAATGTTCTTCTTCTATTATAGACACTCTCTACACTGCAGATGCTCATTAAATACCTAATGACTCTTTGCATGAGAGAACTTTCAAAAAAAGGGGGGAAACTGTAATCTATTCATTCACAAATGTTTATTAAGAACTTATTTTATATGCCAGGTCCTATTCTAGGTGCTGGGGACATAACAATGAACAAGATAAAGTCCCCGCCTTCCTGGAGCTTCTATTATAGTGGGGGAGCCAGAATGTAAACCAATAAATACATAATAAATCATAAATGCTATTAAGAAAAACAAAGTAGGTAAGGGGATCATTAACCACAAATGATGTGAAGGAACAGGCCATGGGAACATGTTGGGGTGGGTTAGTGGAGACAGTAAAGAAGGAAACAGCAAGTGCAAGGTAGGAACAAACTTGACTCGTCCAGGAATAGCAAGGAGACCAGTGTGACAAGGCAGGGGACTGGAAGAAGAGGTTGGAAAGCTGACCAGGGGCCATGTAGGATCTCACAGGCCACGGCAAGGAAGGACTTTGGATGCTGTTCCAAGTGTGATGGTGTTATAGACTGAATGATTGTGTCCCTGCAAAATTCATATGTTAAATCCTAACAACCAATGCAATGGTATTTGGACGTGGGGCCTTTGAGAGGTGATTAGTTCTGTCCTCATGAATGGGATCAGCGTCCTTATAAACCAGACCCCACAGAGCTCCCTTGCCCCTTCCACCACGTGAGGACACGGGGGAAGGCGGCCATCTATGAACCAGGAAGCTGGATTTCACCAAACAATGAATCTGCCAGTGCTTTGATCTTGGACTCCTCAGAGTCCAGAACTGTGAGAAATAAATTTCTGTTGTTTATAAACCACGCAGTCTATGGTATTCTGTTACAGTAGACCAAACAGACTAAAACAGACGGGATGCTTTTGGAGGCTTTTGAGTAGGAAACTGCTATAATTCTATTTCTATTTAAAAGGGGCTACTCCTCATGCTATGTGGAGAAGAGGCTGTAGTGGGACTAGGATGAAAACAGGGAGACCAGTTAGGGGACATAGGCGACAGTCAAGGTGAGAGGTGATAGAAGTCCTGGACTAGGGTGAGTTGGCCTGGTGGAGTGGAAAACAAGTGGGGAGGTTCTAGATGTCTTTCGAAGATGGCGCCATTGTGATTTGTCGATAGATGTGGGATAAGAGGGAAATAAAGGCATCCAGATGATTCCTAGGTTTTAGGCGAGCAAGCAGATGGATGCTGGTGTCACTATTTACAGACGGGAGAAGACAGAAAGCAGAGCAGTTTTTAGGAGAAAATCAAGAACGTAGCTTTGGCAATGTTAAGTTAAGAGTCTTGTGGATTTCCAAGTGGTGGTTAGGCAGCTGGATATGTGAGTTTAGATCTCATAAGAAAAAGCAGAGGCTAGAGACACACTTTTGGGATTCATGAACTTAGAAATGATATTTAAAGCCACAGGACTTGTAAGACCACTTAGAGAGAGACAGAGAGCGAGAAAAGAAGAGGTCTCAGAACCTCTTCTGGTCTGCCAACATCTGGGCAGACCAGAATGAATCCTGAGCCATGCCAACATCTAGCAGTTGGGAAGAGAAAAATGAGCTAATAAAGGAGATTGAAAAGAAATAGCCAGTGGAAGTAGGAGAAAAATCAGAATGGGGTATTCTGGAAATCAAGTAAAAAGAGTATGTCAAGAAGGAGGCAGAAATCAATGGTTTCAAAGATGAAAGGCTGAGTAACAAAAGGAATGAAAATTGACCGCTGTATTTAGCAACATGGGAATAAATGTGGTTAGGTGGAACGGGGCAGAGAGTCGGGGGGCAACAGCCTGAAAGTGGTGGGTTTAAGAGAGTGGAAGCTAAAGAAATGGAATCGCACTGCCCCTCTGCCCTTCATATAAGGAGTTTACTCTAATGGGTAGTGAAAAATAGGAAATACCTGGAGAAGGATGTATGCTCAAGGTTGGGGGTTTTATGTTTGTTTCTTATTCCTTCAGATAAGAGAGATTACAGCATGTTCAAATGCTAATAATAACATAGTAGAGGGGGAAATTAATAATCAGGGATAAATAGATATAACTGCAGGAACAAATTCTTTGTGTAGGCACTCTGCCAGTGCCTAAGCAGAGAGATAAGGGTCCGTCTTGGAGGTGAGAAGGGACAGATGCAAGAAGACAGAAAGATCTGCTTGTGGGAATGTGAGGAAGTTCTCTTGTATGTTCTCAGTGAAATAAACAGTGAGGGTATGGCTGGGGGGGCGGGGCGGGGAGGTGTGTGGATAGGCGTGTTGGATGTTTAAGCAGTCAGGAATACAATAGGGCTGCTAGACAGTGCCGAGGGCCCACTTGCAGCCACGGAAAGTGAGTTCAGTAAGCATGGTTGTTTTTTTCCTGCCACTTTCAGCTGCTCACTTACAAACACGAGTAGGGTTGGGGTTTTGCTAGTCAAATAACAGAGGGATGAAGAGGCAACGGTGCTGTGGATAAATGCATCGGAGTAATTAAAATGAGGAAGCACAGAATGAGCTGGGGAATTGAGGACATTAGTGGAATAAATGACAATGAAAAAGCAGTGGGATAAATGAACTGGAAGTCAAGCTGGAGTTGGAGATATGATAATAAAAGGAGTGGAAACAAGTTAGAGAGTAGCATGTTTGAGGTGGAATTTTTTGAGGTGGTACAATTACTAGAAATAAAAAGATTCCAGATGTGATCATGAGAGTAGGAGGCTGGAGGCGAGGAGGTAGAGGAGTAACTGGAGAGTAGAGGCAGAAACTACCCGTTCCATAAATAATACTGACTTTATGAGCCACCTGGAGGTTAGAGGGAATATTTTCTACTTATCAACTAAATCAGCTTTACAGATTCAAATTGATGCTAATTCTTAGCATATGTATAGACTTTGGTGATTCACAGGGGAACTAACCTTTATTGAAGACGCTTGTTTTAGATACTTCATATAAGTCATTTTCTTTTATACTTACATCAGTTCTGGGAGGTAATTATTATGTCTCCATTTTACAGATGAAGCAGTTGCAGCTCAAAGATGGTTAAGCAACTTGCCCAAGGTTACAGAGCTATGAAGATGGTGGGGTCAGGATTAAAACCTAGGGCTGCCTGGACAAAAAATTGAAGATTCTTCTTACTTCTTAATTGGTGTCCTTCAAGAAAACCTAATTCTTCTTAAATATAACCTCACTGACAAGAGGAAATACACCTCTCTTGTTCTAAGGATTGTGGAATCTGGTCTTTCACTTCACGATCTAGCTAAAACACTGAGACCTTGGTAAATCAGCTACTGATATAAATCTCTATATAAACGGTGTTCATATTTCTACAGAATTGTACTGAAAGGATTCAGAACAAGGGAGAATTTTCCTACTTTTTCCTTTGAACATCTCAAGCTCTTCTGAGCCTGATATTAAAGTTGGTAATTGGAGCCGATAATTTTTTTATTCCTTCTAAAGTGATCTAACTTTGTGTATCTAAAGCAAACAGTGCATTCAATTTTAGGAGGAAAAAATCTACAGCTAAAGCACAGATAAGCCAGTCAGCTTAGAAATAATACTAAAACCTTTATAAAATCAATTATCCATGTGTTCTTTTAATCAAAATAAGATGATAGAGATTTAAATTTGGTCTAAGCCTTAAAATCTGAGTACATATACCCAAAAGATAAGAAAAGCAATTATTTCTTATAAGATCATTTTGAAAATGGTAAATATTAATTTGGTTAATTATTTCAATGGATTGTATTACTAAACCTATCTCAACAGTTATAGTCTTATCTGACATGGGACCCTTAGTAAGTTTTTTTCTGTCAAAAAATGAAAGGTAAGAAATCAAATATGGCCATTACTGGAAGTACAGATAACTATTAACAGCATATATAAGGATCAAAGATCACAATATGTGTATTTTACAGACAAAATCTTTGAGTTGATATTTCCATAATGCTGAAAACTTCTGCCCTGACCCATGCACAATCTCACTGGATCTTTCTGGTGGTCAGGGCAGCAGTGCAGTGAATGACTCTAAACCACAATGAGAAAAACCCATCTAGGACTCCACCCAGCAGAGCTGCAACTCCCAGACTGAGAAATACTGAAAACCATTCCTTGGTGATAATTGCTCTACTTCGTCTTTCAGCAAAAAGTACTATTAATGCCCACTCGCACATGTAACTGTTTTAAATGTTGCAGAACACAGATTAAACAGGCATAGGTCCCACCAGCTAAAGTTAAGAATTTAAACACTGTCCTGAGCTACAAGAAGTCTATACATAAACCAATTTGAATTTTAAAGAATATCAAATAATGCAGGATGGATTTCAGCTACTATGCTGAAATTCAAGTGATAATTTTCCCCAAAGACAAAGAGATGATTTGTTATCCAGAGAGAAGAAACAAAATGCATATTCATACTTACTGGAGGTCTTATTTTGGCACAATGAGCTTCTACGAAGAGTTTTATAAGCTGCTAATAAAATACTCAAATAAGTATTGCAACAAAATAAGGCTCATGCTGACTTCTTTTCATGTTTTCTATGCCCTTATTCCCATGCTGCTGAACATTATGATATTTACAGATATAGATCACTTTTAGCCTCACTGAGCTTCAACAGCATATAGCCAGCATTTTTCAGAGCTTACAATGGTTCAGGCATGGGGCTAAGTATATATTCATTAACATATTTAATCCCTTTAACAGCCAAATGAAGTATTATTACGTTTATTTTACATTTGAGGAAACTACGTCTCAGAGAAGTTACACAACTTGCCAAAGATAGCTAGTAAGATATGGAGAGGGAGATGCAAGCCTAAAACATGTGGGCTTAGCCACTATGCCAAGTGCTTTGTAACGATTTATTCGATCAGCAGAAAGTAAGGTCTAGAAAACAGAGGAAAGAATTTAGAAACAGAAAAGCTGCATGTTTCTCCTTTTATGAAAACAATTACACTATGTTACTTAACCAGTTAGAATTGCGTTTGGTTGCAACTAAGAAAAAAAATAAAACTGAGCAGTGTCTTAAATATGCGGTTTATTTTTGTCTCATGTAACCAGAAGTCTGAAGTATGTGACTGCTGGCTTTGGTTCTGCAGCTTAAAGATGTCAGATTCTCTCTGGCATTCACTTGTAGATGCAAAAGGGCTGCTGCATCTACAGCCATCACATAGCAAAAAAGAGAAAGTGGTAAGAGGAAAGGGTGGGGCCTATGCCAGGAAAGCAACTCTTTTACATAAATTTCCAGCAGCTGACTGGAGATTAAATATGATTGGTCAGAACTGTGTCACACTGCACACCTGAAGGTGAGTATAGTACCATTCCAAAAATAACAACAAAAAAATCCAACAAACTCCAAATCAGAGTTATTTTGGTAAGGAAGAAAGGGCAAATTGACATTAGGTGGGTAGATAGCACTGTCTGTCACATTTAACAGGAAAAGAATTTGGTATAGTTGAGTTTCTTTATAAATGATGTATAATACATCACATATAAATAACTTTGCAAGAGAGAAGATATATTTAATTACTTTAGTCGTAAAATACAGACAGGGTGATTGCCTACCAAGAATCTATTCTTGTCTTACTCCTTCCTAACAAACTTGATTTAGTTCAGCCATGCATGTCTCCCCAACAATATTCAGAAGGAAGTTGACAGCATCCCTTGCTCTAGAGGTCAGGGGTTCTCAAACATAGCATGCACCAGAATTATCTGGAGAGTTTTTAAAACCACAGATAGCTGGGCTCCACCCCTAGAGTTTCTGATTCAGTGGGTCGGAGGTAACCTAAGAATATTCATTTCTAACAAGTTCCCAGGGGGCGTTGATGCTGCTGGTCCAGAGCCACAATTTAAGAACCACTGCTCTAAAGGCACACCCCGATAGTCTAAGGTAAACAGATGATGATACTCCTCTTGCAAACTGTTCTTGGTCTGGGATAGGCACATGATCTAATTTGGTCCAATGGGACTGAAAGGAACTGTTGTTTTGTATTCCATGGAAGGTTTCATTCTCTCTTTCCTGCTAGGCTAGAACAAGGAAGGCTGTAGCCTCCAAATCATTTGTGATTACAAGAGAAAGAGCCTTAAGAAGCTGATGATGAGGTTAACACAGCGGAGATACAGACAGAATGTGAGTCCTTAATTGAGGCCCTTGAGTCGCAGTAACCCTAGACTTCAGCTATTTGAAATAATCAAGTTCCTTAATGCTTGAGCCAGTTTGAGGTAGGGTTTTCTATAATTTGTAGCCAAAAGTCTCCTGACTGATACAAAGGATAAACTTGATGTTTAAATGAAGAACAATTATACTTTATTTAAAGAAGGACACGAATAAATAAAATCTACATATAATCCAAGCTTCACTTTAGATATTGGTTTAAAATTTTCCTCTACACCAAGTTTTCATAATAATTGCTAATGAGTACCAAAATGAAAAGTTTCATTTTTTTTTCCCATCCAGCCTCTATCTAATGAACAGTAAAAAGACAAAGTAGGGGAAAGAAGTAAAAGTTCTAAATCATTTTATCCACCAAGTGAATAAATAGTCATCAAGTTGACTTGAAAGAAAAAAATTAGATTTTCTTGCTTTCTTATCTCCAGCTTCCAATTTCTCTAATATAGTCTCTACCTTGTGCCTCTCACTCCATCCACAGAGAGGCAAAGGAAGAGAATAAAAGAGAAGACCTTTAAATAATAGAAACTAACACAGTAATTTTATATTTTGTGGACTTCAGGGATTACTACAGCAATGATTTCTGGCTTAGGTAATTCCCAAGTTATAATGAAAATAGTATTTGTAATTCGTTATTTTTATTTGGGGAATTTTTTAACCAAAGACACCAGAGAATCTAAAATTTTAGAAAAATGTGGTATGACTTGTCACTAGTTAAGGAATGCAATGGGACAGGAAAGGACAGGGAAAACAAGAATTGAGATGGCATAGAAATCAGAACTCTGACTACTTATATATTCAAAAATAATTAGAGAAGCTGTGTAACAATAGACACCCACAGTAGCAACCATTTCCCTTCACGTGTTTGCCTAAATGCTTCTGTACCAAGGTGCTGGTTATCATCCACCTTGTCTTTCCTGTCCAGTCACCTTCTCACAAAGCAAAGCAGCCCGAGAAGCCTTCTTAATTAGAGCATTGTGCCAAACACAAATGAATTCTCGTTCCAGTATTAAGATGAAGGAATGGATATTAGCTTATAATGACTAAAGTGAGTATATTTCAATATTAGCACCATGAAAATATAAGTTTCAGTTGTGGTATTAAAGATGGTAATATTTACTTCATCCATAATTGAAAGACATGTTCAAAATAATTCATTTTGGGAGCACCATTATCTAGTATTCGCCTGAAACAAATTATGCAAATACTTACATCTCGTAATTTATTCAATTGCTTTCTAATTCCTCATTTTCTTAACTAAATTAGCTAAAACAAGAAATATATGACCAAAAAAATGAATGTCCATCATCCAAATTAGTGTACAATGAATTCATCTTTCAAACTATAAGATCCAAGATGGGCAGATTTCTATTCCTGCCTTAAAGGAATATTGCCTATATAAACAGATACGCAGGGGTTTTGGTGGTTTCATTTAGAGACTTGTGCCCCCACAGAAGCTCACACAAAACACACCAATGGCAAGCAGTTAATTCATTAATTAACCAAAGTATTTTTGAGGAAAAGATAGTACTAAACAATCCAGTATTGAATGTGCAATTGTGGTTGTTTGAGGTCCCTGTCTGCAAAATGTGTGGTGGAGACAAGCAATGCCTATGCTGTTTCTAATTATTCCAATTATCATGGCACACTATGAAAACTTGATTAATAACACTGAAGATATTGTTGTGGCAATTAGCCATATGGTTGTGGGACTTTATTCTGTCACGATTTAGCCATTAGCATCTACTTATGTTTGTCAGAACAGTGCATCCGTGACAAGTTGAAGTTCCGCTCACCTTGCCAAGTCCCCTGTGAGCAACACTAGAGAACTGTTTATTCCTAGGAGCCTCTTGCCTGAGTAAATTTTTCATGTGGCATCCGGTCTGACTGGGGACAAATGTCAAATAGCTTATGTGACGACCCATCAAGCTAAGCTTTCTCTGAAAAACCACTTAGTGACTTGTATGTCAAAACGAACTACTTGAAGAAAAGAATTTGGCCAGTAATAATTGGTCATCTATCTCGCCCCATATATTTCTATGATTAGTAATTCAGATAAATTGATCTTAATATATTGAAGTATAGAAATCTGTACGTATGGCATTGAAAAGGATATATGCAGGGGCCGGCCCGGTGGCGCAAGCTCTGCTGCGGCGGCCCAGGGTTCGCCGGTTCGGATCCCAGGTGCGCACCAACGCACTGCTTGTCAAGCCATGCTGTGGTGGCGTCCCATATAAAGTGGAGGAAGATGGGCACGGATGTTAGCCCAGGGCCAGTCTTCCTCAGCAAAAAGAGGAGGGTTGGCAACGGATGTTAGCTCAGGGCTGATCTTCCTCACACACACACAAAAAAAAGGATATATGCATACACACGCCCCATATAGCAGAAAATTTATCACCTATAATATTTTGCATCACATTTGCAGTGAATTTATCTAAGGGAACAGAGGAGATAATCCTCTTAATCATGGATGAGGAGATTATCTTAAGGAAAAAAAAGGCAAAGATGGTGTACCTAAAATTAATGCTAGAGAGAAAATAATCAAGGGTTTTGCAGCAGAAGACTAAAAAGATCAGTTAAGGAAAACAAAGCTTTACATTTAAAACAAAATGGATGTTAATGTGAGAAGTATAACACTTATCTGTTTATTTATTTGATATTTAGAAGATAAGGCTTTGAAATAATTGCTAGCAGGAGCCAATTTGCCAGACAGTTTTTCTTAGAAACCAGTGGGATGGTAAACAGTTCCCACTGTGTGTTTACAAACCCGTAAGGCCGCCCAGAGCTCCCAGATGGAAGTGGGAGCTATGGGAACACAAGAGGGGGCAAGAACCCTATGTTTCCATCTCACGCCTGGGTCTGGGTCCCCTCCACACTGGGAATGGGTCACAACATGAAGAGATCAGGTAGCTGCCAAGTTCTTGCCTGCAAACTTTCAGTTTGAGAAACTCACAATGAGGAACAATCAAAAAGCTTATGCTCCTGTTGCATGAAGAACCACATCAGGGCAAATGGGGCCTTCAGTCAACCAAGAGCCTAAGACACCCAAAGAAGCAGGTTCTCACCTAATTCTAGCTGTCACTATAAGCAGGGAGGCGGCAGCAGCAGTGCTGGGGTACAACCATGCTGAGTGGCTGGGCATACCCACGGCCTCTGAGTGAGGGGTAAGATTTCACTGGCCACTACACTAAAACCTGATTTGGAGTGAGCAGATGGAGAAAGTGCACATTTGACAAAAAGAAAGCACAGGCTAGGTTTGTCACTGTAACGGTAACAAAAGTAGCTCATTTCATGTTAGGAAACTGAGGACGGACAGGTCAACACATCCTGGAGACTGAGGAGTGTTGTCCTTTGCAGTCTCCACACTCTTCTCAGAAGAGCTGAAAGAGCAGTGGGATTAGAAAGAGGGATGGATACATCACCATAATGGAATCTGGAGTCTGGACAGAGGGAACCAGCTTCTTTCCCAGTGATCTGAGCAATTTTATCTAATTCAGAAGTATTTATAAAGTAAGTACAGTTGTGTGTCTAGTAGTGTATTTCTTCTGTTGGTTACCCATAGCTCCATTACTCGATCCTGCTGCTTCTCTGCTAATTTAATCAGTCACCACTGGATCAACTCCTTGGAGACACACTCCTGAACTGTAGGCACTGGCCTCTGTAACTTACAAGGCTCTGAAAATGTCACATTAATATTTACACAATTCCCTTAGTTTTGCATAGTGAATATATTACAATAATTTTATTTTTACAAAAATGTGCAAATATTTATTTTCTGTATTATTTCTATTATAAAATCGTATCTTCCTATAAAACATTTTGTCTTAAGTTATAATAAGTAACACTGGCTAACATTTATTTGAGTGATTACTGTGTTGAAAGCTTTACATGTAGCACTTCGTTTAATCTTGAACTCTTTAAAGGTATTCGCGCATTTTGCAGATGAGAAACTGCAGCTTAGAGATGCATAGAGTAAGCAGTGAAGTTGGGTTCAATTCTAGGCAAGCTGACTTACATTCTTAATCACTATTCTATAGTGTTTTCCAATAAATGGTATTTAAATGTAGTAAAACCTTTAAACCACCACATCGAAATGAAGCGAAGTGTCTGGGAAGATATTATTAATAGAATAGTACAAATTAATTGTAAAATGAATAGTCAAGCTGAAAATTACAGTAAGAAATCACTACTGAAACAGATACAGAGATTTGAACAGGCAACTCAATTTGTCCGACACAGAACTCCTCATTGTACCCCTCTCCTACCCCAACCTCGCTCTCCTCCTGTATCTGAGAGTGGAGTTAATGGTTCCTAGCCCTTAAGCCCTCCATCTCCCATCTCCAATCCTCGAGGGCCAAGATACACTATTCTCTGACTTACAGCTACCCTTCCCTCTTCAATTCCACTGCCAAAGACCTTATCTTTCCTCCCTGACACTCCATCAGTTTTCTAATCTGTCTCCCTGCTGCCATCCTATTTAGGCCTGTTCCGCTGCCAGAGAGATCTTTCTAAAACGCAAATCTGATCGATTCTGTCCTGCGCTGCTTATCTGATGAACACCTTAGTATGGCATCTAAAATCTCGACTGTCTGCTGAGATTCATTTTTGGCCACTTCCCCATATGCAGGGCACATTTTAGTCTTTTCCAGCACCAGACTACAAAGTCATGTTCTCTTCACTGCTTTTACACGTGACAGAAAGGCTTTGCCTCTCCCATGGATTTGGGGATCTTCTTCAAAACCTTTCTCCAATATCTCTTCTTGCTTGACCTGCCTCCTCACTATCATGAAGCACAGATGACCACTCATCTTCTAAGCTACCAGATCTACTTTCATTACTACACAAATCTTTCATATTTACATGTTTTATTACAGAACTAACTTCTTCTATACTCCACTATGAATTATTTTAGCTGTATTTCTAGAGTCAAGGTTGACTTTATTAAAATTATTTTTTTGTTATTACAAAGATAATCTGTATTTGTCTCAGAAAAGCTAGAAAATAAAAGCATAAGCAAAAAGAGAAAATGGAAAGATACCTATTATCTCATAGCCCAGAAATAATCTTGGATTATAGCTTTCCAATTCTATTTATACACACATGTAAGATAAACACATTTTATAATAAAAATATGCTCATAATGTGTGTATTATACTATAAACTTCTTTCTGTCAACAAATATTGTCTCTAAAGAGTGATTTCAAGTGGCTGAATAGTATTCCATTGTACAAATATACTGTTATCTGTTGAACTAGTCCTCTATTTTTTAGGCATTTAAATTTATAGAATTTTTCAGTATCAGAAATAATATTGCCAAAAAATCTTTAAAGCAAGATTTCTGTATATCATTAGTTACTTACTTTGAATACATTCATAGTAATGGAATTGGAGGGTTAAGGTTATGTACAGTTTTATGAATTCTGAAACAAACCATCATATTGATCCTTTCCATCAAACTTTCCCAACACACAGCATACATATTATTTTGGTTATACCTTTGCTAACCCAATAGAAAAATGACATATCACTGCTGCTTTAACTAGCATGGCTTTGATTACTGAGTTAAATTTTTTCATATGCTTATTAGTATATATGCACATATATACACATTCATATATATATATATCTCAAAATGTCTGAATTGTTTGCCCATTTCTCTATTCAGTTGTTAATTTTCTTATTTATTTGTAAGAGATTTTAATATATTAAGGACATTAATCCTTTGTAATAGAGTTGCACATATCTTTCCTAGTTTATTTGTTCTTCACTTGGTGTTTTCTCCCATACATTTAACATTTTTATTTACTAAAACCTCTTAATCTTCTTTATGGTTTTCTTGCTTTGAAATTACACATAGAAAGGCCTTCCCATACCCAAGAATACTTAATATTCAACTATTTTTTTCTAGATTTTTGCAGTTTTAGTTTTTACCTTTAAATCTTTATGGAATTAATTTCAACATATAAACTGAGGTGAGGACCTAATTTTTCTCAAATAGGTAATTGTCTAAAAATTATTTACTGAATAATTTTTCCTTCTCCATAAATGTGAAGTCACCTTTATCACGTTAATATATGTAAGCATATAGAACATATTCGATATCTATCTACTATTGCTATACACTAATTTTTATATTTACTTGAATCTATGGACTTTCTATTCTGTTCCATAGAACAGTCTGTTCATTTCTGTACTAGGTTGACAATGTATATAATTTAACCACCAATTAAAATTTACCTTTATTTATATACTTTTCTGTGTGTGTGTGTGTGTGTGTAAGATTAGCCCTGGGCTAACATCCATGCTCATATTCCTCTACTTTATATGGGACACCACCACAGCATGGCTTGACAAGTGGTGCGTACGTCCGAGCCGGGGATCCGAACCTGTGAACCCCAGGCTGCTGAAGCCGAGCACGCGAACTTAACTGCTATGCCACTGGGCCAGCCCCTACATACTTTTACATGTATCTTTTTACAACCTGGGATTGTTTCTGTTTTATGGTTTTGAAACAGGGTGGTATTTGGCCCAGAAGTCTGAAGACAAAAGTTTTAGACACAGCTCCATTAAGTACCAGCTATGGGTACTGGGGTAAGCTAGTCAGCTTCTGAGTCTCAGTGACATGGTTTTGTCCATCTCAGAGAGGAGCTGGGAGGGCATGTGAGATCAAGCACCTGAAAACTACTTGTTAAATGATGACTTTATATCTAAGTAAGCTTGGTTTAGTCTCTTACTTCTAAATAACCTGGTCTTTCAAAATTCTCCTTATTCACTTATTTTACTAAATATTCACTTCTTAAACTATTCCTGCTTCTTCTTAATATGGATAATTGAGAATTACTGTAAATGAATTTTTCTCAGCTCTAAATTAAATAAAAAATGGTGTTACAAGTTGAAATTATAAACCTAAATTTTTCTCCCAGTATTGTGGGGGGAAAAAAGTAACAATAAACGCCTTTTTTTTTTAACTTCCTGAGATGAAGCAACTAAGTTTTAAAAATATCAAAATCCAAACAATTCTACCACTTTTTAAAAACCAAATTAAGAAAGTCTAAGCTCAGAATTTTTTCTAGAGTTTAGATTTAAATCTAAATTATTCCTTGGTTGTAGCTCCCTTCACACTTATAATATCATCTTGAACTCTAACTTCTTCTCTGGGGAAGAGACAAGTAAAACTTAAATTTAAGAATTGTTAATCAAATTTCATATTTCCATATTGGATTTATTCCAAAATCAAGTAAGTCGGGCCGATAAAATAATTCCTCCTACAATTGCAACAGCACTGTGTATTTGCCGAAAACCCCCCTGGAACTATCACAACCACGCAGAATTCGTCTCCATAAAAAGTGTGGCATTGGTTAACTATATGCCTTCACTATCAATCTTTGACCCAATCCCCTGCTTGCTAATATACTAACCAAGTGATTTCTCTATTGTTAACGTGCATGCAAATCTCCTGAGAATATTGTTAAAATGTGAATTCAGAGCCGGCCCCTTGACCTAGTGGTTAAGTTCGGTGCGCTCTGCTTCAGCGGCCCGGATTCGGACCCCGGGCATGGACCTACACCACTTGTCAGCCATACTGTGGGGGAGACCCACATATAAAGTAGAGGAAGACTGGCACAGATGTTAGCTCAGGGCTCATCTTCCTCAAGCAAAAAACAAGGAAGATTGGCAACAGGAGTTAGCTCACCTTTAGTAAAATTCTCCCTGGTTGTCTTTTTTCTGATTTCACTTGCCACTCTCCATTTTAGACTCAATTTCATTTTTTGGGTCAATCTATAGCTACTGGCAACAGCTAATTATTCCAGCTGCAGGTGCAAATAATCAAGTCCCAGTGATCCCGCATCAGCCATTTTGGGGTACACGATCCATTCCTTCCAGATATACCTGCTTGCTACTTCACGGATTCAGCAGGTTGATAGTGAAAGAAACAGCTGTCTTCATTCTAAGTGGCTATCTATTAATAGCTTTGAAAAAAGTTTAAAATTAAAAGGTAAAACAAAACACTAACCATCAGATACTAGTACGCCTACATTGTAGACTGAAACATTTGGTTAGTAGTAACAGACTGGCAGGCTGAGTAACGTGGAATTTGCTTGAAAACTCTATCATTACCTTGCAAAATGGGTAGAGAGAGAAGGTATATTAAAACAGAGAAAGAGCGAGGGAAAGTAGTGGTGAACCAATCAAGAAGAGTTGGAAATGAGATGAACTGAATCTCATGGAAATTATTTGAAGCTGAAAGCTGTCTGCTTTCTTTTGGGTTCTATATATACAGCAGGGATTCATAAATGTCTTACAAGGTTTATCTTGCTTCAGTTACTCTATCAGTATATATCAGTGGCTTGCACACTTTGGTGTACATAGAATCACTTTCAGGACTTGTTAAAACAGATTCCTGGACCCCTCTCACAGTTTCTGATTTAGCAGAGACTGAAGAATCAGCATTCCTAACAATCTCCAAGATGCTGCTGCTTCAGAGACCATACTTAAGAACCACAGTATATGCTATTCTTAAAAACAGTTTCTGTGTATTCTTCTGTTTAAAACAACTAATTACTGTTTTAAAACTATCTGGGCTTTCATTTGAATGATACTTCACATTTTTACAGTATGGTGATTACAACTTTTCACCCAGTACAAAACACAAGTGAAAGAAGCTTACAATGTTGTTTTGTTTGACTGATATATACCAACGCCGAAAACTTTCGAGAGACTGGGGTTCCTAAAAATAAATGAGGGCAGGAAGATAATCAGCCGAGAGCTGAGAGGTTCCCAAATGAAAATTATTGTTTTGTCCTTTCCAGTAAATTCTTAATGTCTTCAGCTGCAGAATAGCTCATTTCTGAGGTTCTTTTTGGCCTCATGAGTTAATCACACCAGGAGGAGTCACTTTAACTCATATGCCTTTAGGAGTAATGATACGTTTAAATGATTAAACAATCAGGAAAAAAATGCATATCTCTATAATGAAAGCAGTTAGCACACAGATTCATGGTTTATACGAGTATCACAACTCATTTGTAAATAACATGTTCATTTTAGATATGTAAAGAGTTCTGTCATGCCCTGTGAAATAAATTATATTTTATTGGTGCCCGGGTGTTTCATAACTTTTATTTATTTGCTGCAAGAGTGGAGAATTAAGATAGAGTAGTTTATTTCACCAAAAGACTGACAAATGGCTCATTAGACACTTATGGAGCTGAAGCTAATTGTACAATTTTTTTGTTGTATTAATTGTCACTGCTTGCTTAACTTACACTGCTGGTCATCAATGCCCATTTCTCACCACTATCCCACTCTTGAAAAGAAAAGAAAAATGAAAAAAAAAGAAAAGAAAACAGAACTTAAAAATATAATTTGGGTTGAAGGAATGTGGGAGGAATGACACAGGATTAAAGTGATGGCCTTTCCCCACTGGGCCACCAATAACCATCAATCTCAAACAACAGTCACCTCACATCACCTAACAGCTTGAGTCACAGAGAGTCAGAGAGCCGCTTTTTTGTTATTCAGATTAAATATCATTTACATTATATACTTTTTTATTTTGCCAGAGACATAAGGTCAGAATTGATTGAATATGTACTACCTGCATATAATGATTTCTCGTTTTTTACAATCATGTGCTAACGCGGCACAGTAATGGCCTATGGATGAAGAGACAGATGTACGACCAGTCATTCGCTACACATTTGCATTAACAAATCATCATTTAATTGAAGCCCATCCAACAAGTTTATGCTACTTAAATAAAGTTCCTTTCAATAAAAGATGCCACAATGACACATGGTTGTTAACTACGAGGAAAAATTTTTTTAAATTATATTTATTTTTATGTCAAAGGCTTAGGTGTGCATTAGACAACCATTTATTAATTTTAATTTTGCTTGGAATAAACAACCTGACAAATAGCATATCAATCCAGGCTACTATGGAACAGCATCGTTCGCTTTTAGACAGAAACAGTAACACCACAGGTTTCTGCATTGCAGATTTTTCCATACCCTTCCCCCAAATATATTAAGGAACATGGCTTATACCAAAGCTATACAGGAGATATGTGTTAATATTTATGCCAATGCTCTAATATTAATATAAACCTAAAATCTTGCTACTATCAGGGAGGACTATTATTTTTAAAATAGCATAAATTTTCTAGGTGAATATTTAGGAAATTACCCAATAGACTCAAAATTTCTATGCTTCCTAAAAAAAAAATAAGTAGAGGAGGGCTGTTGTGCAAATACTGGTTCTCAACCTTGGTTTCACAAATATGGTTGCATTTACACCACTTTTAAGAATAATCTGTTTACATTTACCACATTAGCTAGTTCTTTTCTTTAGCAGAGAGAAAGCAAAAGAGAGAAGTAAAGAAGAAATCCCCTAGCTCTACCTGCCACCTACAACATTTCTCACCATCTTAAAACAAGGCTGGTTAAATATGGTAAGGGCGTTTTCTCCCACCCCTTTCCCAAGTCTTTATGTGAAAGTGATTTTTCTTTGTTCATGCTAAAGGTAAGGACACTCATTTAAAATCATTTTCTACCTACTCATAACCTAAATGCAGAGCATTATGCACTTTTTGAATAGATATGTATATATACATCTATTTCATGTCTGTATACAGACCTATGTGTGAGAACGAAGATGTTTTGAGGGCATTACTCTGACAGCTTCTAAGCTGACAAAAACTCATTTCATAAATGCATGTTTTATTTTGTCCAAAAAAAAAAAGGCCTTTCATTTTTCCCTGGATTTGTGAACATTAAGGATATGTAATATGTTTTATTTAAAATGGCAATAGAAATCGCTGAAGTGTTAAAATAAACTTTCTAATTCTTTTCTAAGTTGCGTTCTTTTAAAACAAGAGAGCAAGACTAGAGAAAAACAGGATAAAAATTTTTTTAATCTATACCACCCTAGGTTGCCTTGAGGTTCCTTTTACAGTCAACTGTAGAGACAGGTGAAATTTCACCTTGGTATAGAATTCAAACTAAATTATGGGATACAGAAATGTGTCATAAATCAACTTCAAATACTGAACAAAAGATAAATAACAGAAGATTTATATTCTGACATAAAGAACAGTCTCTAACTGCAATACAAAGCAAAAGGAAAAAAAATCCTACTGTGCTACTCCAGCAGGTTCTTCTTGCCCTTTATATGCTAACTCAGAACAGTAATTATGGATCTTGCAAGTTGACTTCTGTTTTCAAGAACTATGAGTTGTACATAAACATGCCTTTTCATAGAAACAATTACCATTAATCAAACCACTGAGAGCTAATACCACTCAAGTCCAACCTACCGCTGTGCCCAGCAATATATCAAACTGTCTGTTGTCAAACACACTAAACAAACTTAAACAGACTGTTTTCACTACAAATAACAGAAAAAAAATGCTTGCTAAGTAATTTTTAAATTCAAATTGTGCTCTCAGTAATCCATTCTGTCACTGGATTTTAATTTTAAGTATTCAATCATAGTCCAATGCAGACAGATCACTATTTGGCTCTGGAAAAAGAGAATCAGTGGCACTGATAAATGAAGCTACCTGCAAAAGACTTCGTATTACAATGAATTTCGTTAACCTCTGATAATTTACTACAGAAGTACACAAATATGTAACATATTTTACTTTTTAGGGGTTTGTAATGCTTCATTTCCCTGCAAAAACTCTTAGCATAAGAAAAGGTTTGATTGCTCCATAAGAGTCAGAAATAACAAAACTATTTCTATACCAAGTGTATAAGGCCCACAACTCCATTAGTTTATTTTATATTTACTTTAATTTTGAAATCAGTCTGAGAGACAATGACATGAGAAACTTTCTATGAAAATGGAAACCACTTAACTTCTGTTCACATAAGTATCAGACATTTATATCACCAACACATTTCAATACACAGCTATCTGTATGCAAAGCTGTCATCTATAAATATGGACTAAGTAACTGATTTGAAAGACATTTATTTTTCTAACTATACCTTTTCCTTTCCCTACTTTACTCAAATTCTTCTCTTTTATACTTATTAAAGCAAAAGGTAAGATTTTCATCCAAAGAGGTAAAGGCAAAATATTTTATAAATCAGCAAGTCAGCTCTGTTTACCAATTTCTAATCAGTGGAGAGGTCAAAGTATTTTATATAAGACGACGAGAAAAGCAAAGGGAACAGTGGAGTTTAACAAACAGATCAGGCATTTATTACCAGCAAGCTCCATTATGGATTTCTGAGCTTTGTAAGCAAAGCTCCCCCAAGTGTAATTAAATTTTTATTTATAATGGGTTTGTGACTGTTAACTTCATGTTGCCGATGCTTGTTTCCCCACACACGCTCATACACACCAATGTGAAATGGCATTCCACATTTACTACTAGACAGTACATATTGATGATGATTCTTATCATTTAAAATATCAAAATTGAACATTAGTACAAATATATTCATAAAACAACAAAAAAGGACACAGCGTGCAGTGGCCGAGACAGAACACATGCACATGAGCAGATCACTCTTTCACGGAATCAAATTATTTTTCATAGTTTTATGTAGTAAAGAACACTACAAATCTAGTATAGAAGGCTATAAGGATGCTACACAGCAGACTACATTTTTACTGCTGGCCATACCCAAGATTAGCATTAACTATAACTAGGAAAAATGTCTGAAGTCCACCCAACACCAATGTATTCTTATTCATTTGAGCAGTTTCTTCATTCACAAATCTCTCCTCCTGACAGGATTTATCACCTTTATTTTATCATTAATCCCATCCCCTTCTCACTTAGGTATAAACCCCTGTATACTTTACACCTTCTTTTAAATGCCTAATCCAAGTAACCACAGGAGAATCTCTTCTCCCCTTGAAAAACTGCAAATAAAGATGTCAGCTATTGAGTATATTTGTGGCGTCTCCAGCAGCTGCTGTTAAATACCAGCTGGTCTAGCTGATTAAAATTACCTCCGAGTTGGTATTATAAAGATGCCTGGGCAGCGTTGCTGTATTAATGGATTATTGAGTGAGCGATGAAAACCTTGGCCAGCTGATGCGTTTTATTACAGATAGGCTTTATGATGTGTAATCACTGTAATTTTTACAACTAGAGGAAATATGAAAAAAGGAGTAAAAAAAAATCCCCATAGAAACTGATTTAACTAGATTATTCCTACCATTCTGTTTCCTAGAAGGAATCAAAGTACATAATTACTGTGTATAAATATCCAGGTATGGACCTATACACACAATTTATCCATCCATCTAGTAGATACATCATCATCGATATAGACAAGCAGAGAAGGCACATGGACAAATGCAGTATGTGTACAATTTGTGTGAATAGATATTTACTATGTTGTCATCTGCCAAACCACCCAATTGGCTACAATGGGGTCACATGACCTAAAATAGTTTTGAGCTGTTCACCAGCTGGACAATAGCCGAAAATCCAAATCTGGCCAACTGGACTATGGTTTGCAATCCCAGGGACAGGACCATTTCGCTCCCTGTACCACTTCCCTTTAGTTGTTTTCTTATAAGCCAAGGTTTTTATACAACTATACCAAATTGTCTCTCAGATCCTCTAACCTCCAGCTTATGTTCAAAAGAAGGTATGGCAATTTATTGGCTCAGCTATTTTTATGGCTGCTACAGGAGCCAGGACCCTACTCTGTTGGTTTCCGTGGTCCTTCAAATGCCCTGTTCTATTTATGGCATTCTCAAGGCTCCTGTATGCTCCCAATTGTTGTTAAGAATGAACACTGACTCTCAGAAGGGTGTGGCAAATTAAAATGGCTCAAGTAGAGAACAAAACTCAGAAAAGTCATTCAAGTATGTCACTGAGTGAATTAGTGTCTTGTAGGAAAGGATAGCCATCTCAGACTGGATTCTCTCTTTTAGGAAATCCACAGTTTTACTTTAAAGTCATATTTAAGAACATAATGTTCATCAGCAAGTAGTATCAAGTGTATCCTTTTTGTTTTGCTATATGATGCTTAACATCAATTTTTCACACATTCATAACAAAATACATAAAGCATGTAACTAGAAAGTAATGCAACGGATTCTTTTTTAAACAAAGATACCAAAATTTATATATGAAATGACTCATTCAGAGCCCATGGTAGATTTTTTTGTATACCTTCCATAAAGGCTGAGTGGTGTGTTTTGAGGGTGAGTTTTATTCATGCAAGTAACTAACACTTCAAATTAGAGCTAAATGTGGTGAACAACGTGAGAAATAGGCGATACTTTGAGGTCAAAACCTTTTTTTTGGATTTTTTTGATTACACAGCCATGAGACAAGTTGCTAATGTCACTCCTACACTAGTAATGAGGATAATTCCAAAAAGGGAATTCCAGAAGTATTTTATGTAATAATGTTTCATTAAAATAAAGGTGTAATTTGTTAAAGCAACCATGCTTCAGAAGGACTACAGTCATTTTCAATATAAAAACACTGGTATGCTAGTTTAAAAAAATAAACTGATCACTGTTGGTTAAAAAGTTTGGTTTGTCTAGTCATTTGTGTTATTTTTAAAGATGTGCAACTTTAATATTGGACTCTGCCATTTTGTCCAATTTCTTAAGGCAACCCATCCATAAAATTTCTGATGGCTGGGGACTGTTGAGCCTCTGTTGAAACATCGGGGTGAAGGCACTCACCAATCCTAAACCATCTATTCTGCACTCTTTGATGGAGGATTTTTCCACTTGCTGATTCAAAATGTGTCCCCCACCCCCCCCAATTCTTCCTACTGGTTCTCATCTAGCCTTCTAGAGAGGCTGTTCCCTGTTCTAATTAACAATCCTCCAAATACCCAAACGATGCTAACATAAAGCACAACGCTTTATATCAGTAGGTGCTTAACAATAATTAGTGAATGCTGAATGAATGATGGCTTGAAACAGTTCTATTTTTTAAAAACCATTAAACTGAAAAAAACCAATCATAAAATTAATGAAATCAAGTAAAAGGCATAAAATAAAAAAAACTAAGAAAAAATGATAGACACAGCTTAATCAAATTTCCTTAATGTGAAAACTCATAAATCTAAGAACAGCTAGGAGAAGAGCCAAACTTGTGACCAACTAGAACAGAGCTGGCAACAACCAGAAGCAAAGAGGCCAGTCTTATGTGGGTCAGAAGCTGGCCGGGAGCAGTCGGGTAGCCGTGGGGACCCACTCTGGCTGTGAAGTGCTGGGCCAGGGTTTGCTGGGCTAGTCTTCCATTGTCTTGGGACCTTATTCCAGAATGCAGGGCTTGGGAAGCAAGCATTAAACCTCTGACTGTAGGACTGTTACAAGGAAATCAGTCAATCTTGTTTCTTCAGAGATCCTTAAAACAGTTTAAAAAAGGGTATGGGGGGTGATCAGTGTTGCCTGATAAAAAAGAAATAGTGAGACTATACAAAATCTAGATAAACAGTTTAAATGAATGGCTACCAAACATTAAAAACTTTCTCCGTGTTTCATGTGCCTCCCTTCCTTTTGTTTCTCCTCCTGTCTTTGTGTGCTAACACCAGCAGAATGCACTGGTTGGAGGTGGTGATGTAGTGAGGGGCAGGCAAGGAAGGGGATGCAGGAAGGAGGGGCAAAAAAGAAGAAAAGACTGCACAGGCAGAAAGCCAAGGTGGTGGAGGGGAGCCAGTAGGGGCCTATCAGACCAACTCTGGGCAGCACGGCAGAAAGGAGGTGTCCATTCTCCACCACCAGCAACATAACCTGTGGAAGAGGATAATCAGATAACTGATAGCTCGCGCACCTCATGTTTACTGTTGTTTTAAAACTGCATTTTCCACAAAAGAAAAGAGTAGGAGTGAAAAGTCAAAGACAAGAGGAAATTCACGTCAGGAGCCAGTGCACCCTGATTTGGCACTGTTGTCCTAAATATCAAGAGGCAGAGGCACTCCTCCTGCCTGGAGCTGAGCAAGCTTAGAAAAGACAGCTACTTATTGATGGGCTACACCAGAGCACAAGGCATTTGGTTTATGGGGACTCAGGACTCTAGAAAGAACCATTTCCCATTAATTTTCAATTTGAAGGAGCAATATTATTTATCATTTTTATTATTATTTAGAGGTATGAGGTCTTAACTAGAATTTTATGATCCTTGCTATGATTTATCATTATTTTTTAATTTAATGAACACTCAGAAAGTGTTTCCTATGTGCCAGTGTTTTAAGTGCTTTGCATACAGAAACTCCATGTGGCAACCCGACAAAGGAAGTACTCTTAACTCGACTTGAACTCAACTTTTGCAAGCATTCATTGCAACCCAGAACCTGATTGCAGTTTCTAGGTTGCAATGAATGAAGAGTTTAGCAATTTTAAGAGAGTATAGACAAGATACATTATAAATATTATTTTTCTCTAAAAATTTGTTTCAAATAAAATAAAAATCTTTTAATTATAAAGTGGTAATTTTAATGAACTAAACCTACAGTACATACACAGCATCATCATGATAAAATCCTACCCATTAAAATACATTTGTAATTCTGTTCCCACCTCCTCCTACCTCAGGTACAGAGATTTATCATCTTCATACTTGGGGACTGGTCAGCTAGAGGAACTAGACCTCTGGTTCTCCTCAGTGTCACTGCCTTGGCTGAATTCTGACAGTATCCACAATACTACAGTGTCACTAGTACTATTTTAAATTATTTAAATCCCATGGACTTAATTAGGTCAGAGGTTCTCTTTAATAAAAGTTGAACCTACTCAACATAGGTGTGACCTCTCAGCCTGTAACTCATTCTTTTCTTTCCAGTCCTAGTTTTTGACGCCTCTTAATCAGGGCTTACGTCTATTAAAATGATTATCTACTCTAAATTAAGATCTTTTAAAAGGTATAACATATTTTCTCCAACAAATTCCATGTAGTACAACATTTAATTTTAATAAGACTAATTAAATTTTTTTAAAGTCTGGGGATTTTTTTTAACCCCACATACCATTTATAGTTCAAGTTATAATAAAACCATTTGTATAAAAATATCATCTACGAAATCATACAAAAGTATCTAACAAATAATAATTGAAGTAAAATGAAAATAAAAGCATTACTTTTATTAGAGAAAGCAAATTTTAATGAAAGAAATTTTTAGAAACAAAATTTAAATATATAAGCCAAACTAAATTACAAACAATATTTCCTTTTCTGTACTTAAATTCTGACACAAATCTATTTAAAATTACAGAAATAAAAATAAGAAATTTGAGGCAATAGAGAAACACATGATGAAGAACCAAAAGTAGCCAAAAGTAAAAATAAGAAGTAAAGCACAACATGCTCTACCAGTGTTTCATCCATATCCAATTAGCAAAGGAAAAAGTTTTTCCTCGAGTTTATGGCAGAAGAGCTCTTATTTTTATCCTTTTTAAAGAGTGTAATAAATAATGAATTTTCTTAACTGATTCAGCAGACTTTATCACATAGCATCTTATGAAATTATGAGCTTGAAGAGGTTCTCTTCATTAAGTAAGCTCATCATTTTTCTAACATTTAGGTGAGAGAAGAACTAATGGTGAGAAGGCAAGATTCTTGGCATTGTAGGTCAGATGACATTATATCTAATGATAAAACACTGTCCTTAAAATAATTTTACAAAAGTCAGAAAAATAACTTAAAATTTTCACGCAAAATGCATAGTGATGATCTCAAATGTCTTAAAAGCCAGTTAAGACATACTTCTCTAGAAAACTTTGCCTTTACAAGCATCTGTTGGAAGTACTAATAGTTCCCATGAAAGGTTTTACACATATTAAGCAGAGTCCCTAGAGGTCAAAAATAAGGGTAGAAGCTTAAGTCTGGTCAGAGACCTATCAAAGACGCACACTGTAATCACTGATATGAGCGATACAAGTTTGGTCAATTACGAGGTGTACTTAATAATGGAGTATGATATCATACATGAATTACTGTATAGCAAAGGAAAGAGCCTATCAGGGCAATTAGCTATAGATATTCAATTTGCCTCTAGCTTACTTGGCTATGGAAAGAGTTGAAGAGTAAAAAAAACAATCAGAGGCCCATGAAATAAAGAAGTCAAGGATGAGAAGTAGGCAGAGAAACTGAAGAAGAGAGAATGATTAATAATGCCAAGATTTTTACCCACATTTAACTATTATTTCCCAGTAAGTCCTGAAATTTCTCCTTTATGCTTTAGAACCTACAGTTTTGATCTGAGGATAAAAATTATTTCCTGTCCAATCTAAATGTATTCTGCTGGCTAATAGACTCAAAGGCAATAATGGATTTACAGATACATCACTCTTGTTGTTAAACCAGACAGCTAAAAGAAGACTTCTTTGTCCTACTGTGATATAAAAACAACTCTGACAATCTATTTCTAGTGAAGTTTTCTTTTTTATGACCCTCATTAGATGCATTTTACACGTGTAAAGTTTTGGGGCAATATTTGTTTGTCCTGTATACTTATGTTCAGTTAAAGATATCACAACAATTGTAAAGTCATAATTTTATCAGGCTTCCTTCAGAGAATGATGATATAACCTGAAGTTGATACAGGTCTGGTTAGCGAGTTTAAGACCGGGGTTGGCAAAAGTGTTGTATTGTTTAAGATTTATATCTGAAAGACAAGGATGACTTTTAGCACCTGGAATGATGCTGGAGTGGGGAATATGTCATATCATAAATTATTCTGCCCTAGCAGTCTTCAGTACATCAGTATTTCTCAGGTGTGTCTAGTATGTCTTGTGTTTCAATCACCTTGATTCTTAACCAGAAACATAAATTTGAAAACTGTGAACTTAATTATATACTTGCAGGAAATTGTAGCAAAAGTATTATACATACTGATCTTATGAACTTTTTTAATAAATAAATACAGTTTAATAAATGAGGTCAGTTGCAGAGCTAAAAAGTTTATGATAAAAACTTCTTATGTGCTATATACTTATAAGCATTTTAACATTCATTGTAAATACTTTTTGCTAGAAGCTAGATATTTTGGAAGCATTTAAAACTATTCAAATATATTAAATGAAAATGCCATCGTTAGTTTTTTAGTTGTTTTCACTAGTCTAATATATTTACTAGGCTCTAAAACACTGTGGAAGAAGTCATTTAATTAGAAAAAATTTCCAACTATGGGCATAATTTTAAAAAGGAGCAAAGAAAAAAAAATCCTGGTCTATGTTAAACATTGCATTTTCAAATATATAAGTTACAGTCCTTTTAGCTACTGCATTCCAAGATCATATGGAAATCACTGGTTTCTCAAAGTTCATGAGCCTACTGTATGTAAAAGTTTTATAATCAAGTCTCTACATAACTATACACAAAACTAGAATCATAGTCCCTGAGTGTCAAAAAGTACCATGGAATAAACAAAACTAGTTGCTTGCCATAAATTAAAAGAAAATTGTGCCATTGGTATTGTGTTAAGAATACTGGGTGGTTAATTCTCAATCTCAGGTGTCTGGTCATTTTAAAGTAGTTTTAGATTCAGAAATAGAGAAATTTACAGTTATAGCTAGATCAACACTCCTCTTTCAGTAATTAACAGAACAATAGAAGCAAAAACTATAGATCTGAATAACACTATCAACCAGTTGATCAAACTGACATTTATAGAATATTACACTCAATGACAGAAGAAACATTCTTCTCTTGTGCACTTAGAATTAGTGCACTTAAAATTCCTTAGAATTAAGGAATATTCACTAAGATAGATCATATTAGAGCTAAAAAATTAGCTTTAACAAATTACAAAAAATAGAAATCATGCAAAGTATTTTCTTGGACCATAATGTAATTAACTAGTAATAAATAGCAAAAAGATATATGATAATCCCCAAATATTTGGAAAATAAGCAACAAACTTCTAAATAACCCATGGTATAAAGAAAAAGTCTTAAAGAAAATTTTAAAACACCTTGACCTGAAGCAAAATGAAACATACCATATTAAAATTTCAGGGATGCAGCTAAAGCAGTGCTTAGAGGGAAACTTAGTGCATTAAATACTTAAATTATAAAAGAATAAAAGTCTGAAATCATTAATCTGGGTTTCCACTTTAAATAACTTAAAAGACAAGAGCAAATAAAGACGAAGTAGGCAGAAGGCAGAAAATAATAAAGGTAAGAGCTGAAACCAGTGAAACTCAAAATGCGGAAAAGAAAGAGACAGAAAAAAAATCAGTCAAACCTAAAGCTCGTTCTTTGAAAACATGAACAAAATTGATAAGCCTCTAGCCAGAATGATCAATAAAAAAAGAGGTAAAATAAAAATTACCCATAGCAGGGACAAAAAGAGAATATATAATTATAGACATCACAGAAATTAAAAGGATAATAAGGAAATATGAACTTTGTTTTCATAAATTTGACTACTTAGATGAAATGGACAATTCGTTGAACAACATAAGCTAACAAAAAACACTCAAGAAATAAACGTGAATAGATATATACGTAGTAAAGAATTGAATTCATAGTTTAAAACCTTCCAACAAAAGACACTCCAAGCCAGATGGTTTCATTGGAAAATTCTATTACATATGTAAGAAAGAAGACAGAGGTCAATGAAACACAATACAGAGTCCAGAAATAAACCCATACAAATAAAAGCAACTTATTTTTGACAAAGGTGCAAAGCCAATTCAATAGAGAAAGGATAGTCTTTCAACAATGATACTAGAATAACTGGATATCCATATGCCAAAAATAAATAAATAACCTTGACCTATACTTCTCACCTTATGCAAAAATTAACTCAAAATGGATGACAGACTTAAATATAATACATAAAACTAGAAAACAATTAGAAGAAAAAATAATGTTTATGACGAGTTAAGCAAAGAGTTCTTCCATATGACAGCAAAAACACATTTGATTAAAAAGTTGATAAATTGGATTTCACAAAAACTGAAAATGTGTGCTTTATGAAAGACACAAGAAAGGAAAAGACAAGCCACAGACTGAGAGAGAACATTTGCGAATCACAAATATGAAAACAGACTTGTATCCAGAATATACAAAGAACTCTCAAAACTCAGTACTAAGAAAAGAAGCCAATTTATAAAAAGGGCAAAAGATGTGAGCCATTTGAACTATTATTTTAATTAAACTTTGAGATAATTGTATATTCACATGCAGTTGTAAGAAATAGTACAGAGATTCTGTGAACCCAGTTTCTCCAATCGTAACATCTTGTAACACTATAGCACAGTATCACAACCAGGACACAAAACCATTGATACACTCATAATATAGAAATGTTCCATTACCACAAGGATCTTTCCTATGCTCTTTTACAGCCACACCTACTTCCTTCCTGCCTCTCTTTTTTTTAGTCTGTTAATTTTGTTGATCTTTACAAAGAAATAGTTTTGTTTCATTTTTTTCTATTGTTATCTTTTTAATTATATTGATTTCAATTCTTACTATTATTCCTTCCTTCTGCTTGCTTTGAGTTTATTTTGCTCTTCTTTTTCTAACTTCTTGAGGTGGAACCTTAGATTAGTAATTTGACTTTTCCTCTTTTCTAATGTAAGCATTTAGTGCAATAAATTTCCCTCTTAGCACTCCTTTAGCCTGACCCACAAATTTTGATATGAAGTATTTTCATTTCACTCAGTCAACGTATTTTTTTTCTTTCTCTTGAGACTTCCTTTTTGATCCAGGGATTATTTAGAAATGTGTTATTTAGTTTCCAAGCATTTGGAAATTCTCCTGTTATTTCTACTTTGATTCCACTGTGTTTAGAGAACACACTCTGTATGACAACAATTCTTTTAAATTTGTTCAAGTTTGCTTCATGACCCAGAATATACTCTATCTGGATATATGTTCTGTGGACACTTGAAAAGAATGTGTATTATACTATTATTGGATGGAGTGTTTTATAACTGTCAATTAGATTTTGTTTGATGATCTTGCTGTCGAATTCTTTTACATACTTGGCTATTTTCTATCTAGTTGTTCAATCAATTATTGATAGTCTCCAACTATAAATGTGGATTTGCCTATTTTTCCTTTCAGTTCTATCAGTTTTTGGCTCACATATTTTGCAGCTCTGTTGTTTAGTGCATACACATTTAGGATTGCTATGTCTTTTTGGTGAACTGATCCTTTTATCATTATGTAATGTCCCTTTTTGTCCTTGGTAATTCTCTGTGCTCTGAAGTCTACATTATTTGATATTAATATAACCACTCCTGCTTTCTTTTGATTAATGTTTGCATGATATATCTTTTTCCAACCTCTTACTCTACCCATATCACTGTATTTAAAGTGAGTTTCTTGTATACAGCACATAGTTGGGTCATGTTTATAAATCTGCTAAGTTCAGTCCTTTAATTGGTATATTTAGACCATTCACACTGACAGATTCATGGAAAATGAAAATCAGAGACGACTATTATTTCTGGAAGTTTGGAAGAAAAGAGGAGATAAGTATGGCTGCTGGAGGAGGAGGGTCAAAGGAGGGTTTTTTGTTGTGTTGTTTAATTTTATTTTTTTCTTAGAGAAGAAACCAGCAAAGAGGAAGAGTTTAAAAATATTGGAGATAAAATACCTAATGGCTTGTGGTCACAAAGGACAGGAAAATAGGCAACTCCAGAGTACACAAAGAGAGTGAACACAGGTATAAACTACAGGACACCAAATAAGGTGAGGTTCAGCCTGGCGGCAAGGGAGAAAGACATTGAGATGGTCAGGTCTGACGGCGTACAGATTGGGCAGACTGCTTGAGAACATACATAAAAGGAGGGACAACAGGGCAGTGCATTGGATGCTTTGAAACTGTAGTGGCTCCAATCCAAAATGCCCCTCACTCTCCCAAGTAGCATGTAGCATTTTGGGTTATTACCAGATCATAGATTCTATCTGTAAAATATCTCTTCAAACTGCCTCTCCTCCACTGCTATTATCAATTCTTATTCAGACAATTGCAAAGCCCTCCTAACCGGTATCCTAGTTTCCAGTCTTGCCTCTCTCAAATACATAAACTACAATGATTTATTTTAAATGCCAATTAGACCAAATCACTTACTGCTTTACATTCTCAAAAGACAGTTACACATGTGTGGATGTTCTTTAAGATTTGATCTTCTTCTTTCACCTTACTAGCAACTTCAATTAGCATCATGTAGCATGTGGACTATCAAATCGATACTTCCAAATCTCTCTCCAAAGCTCTAGAACCACATAATTCAATTGTCTACTGGATATCCATGGTCTCACAGAAACTCCAAACTCAACACATCCATAACTGAATTCCTCTTTCCCTTGAACTTTCTTTCTCTATTGTTAATTATCTCTGTGACTTTTACTACCATTGACATTGCTGTCCAAATTATCTTTGATTCTTCCCTCTCCCTTGCTCCCATATTCAATTAATTAAAAAGTCCTGACAATTCTAGCAACTTGGTATCTTCCAACTACTTCCACTTATCTCTATCCTCTCTGCTTTTAGCTTGTTTCAAGCCACCATCATCGCTCTTCTAGAATATAGCACTTACTACTTTTGTAACTAATCACTGCTTTCCCAGTCTTACTTCTCCCTTCAATCTCTTCACCACTGTGCAACCAATGCAATCCTACCAAACCACAAATATGATCACAAAATCATTATGTTCAATGGCACCCCCCCCGACCCTAGAGTAAAGATCTAGACCATTGTCGTCCACTAGAACTTTCTATAATGATTGGAATGTTCTATATGTGTTGTCCAATAGAGTAGCCACTAATCACTTGTGGCTGGCTACTGAGCACTTGAAATAGGGACAGTGTGGCTGAAGAACTAAATTTTTACTTTTATTTAATTTTAATTAAATTTTATAGCTACATGTGGCTAGTTACCTATTAGCACAGATCTAGATTGTTCTTAGCATGACTTTTTAGTTCCCATGTCCTGGCATTGACTCATTTTTCTCTCACACGAAATCTATTCGTGAGCCACTTCAGCCATTTTTTCAGGTCATTGCTAGTCGAGTTTCTGTTATTTGCAGCCAAATGCATTCCTGATACAGTGTTCCCATTTGTGCTCCCACAGCATGCTGTGAATGAACGAACTTGCTATAATTATTATATCAAAATAATGTTTTTACATATATCACATTAGATAATCATTAATAATAGCTATCCTGACTACCTAGATGTGACTTTAATAGGAAACAGAGTAAATATTAAAGCCACGATTTAATCTAAGTCTATGTTATTTCAAATCTCATTTCTTTCTATGCAATGTTTTGAGCTCCTTGTGAACAAGTGCTTAACCTTTACTAGGAATTAAAATATTTGTTACGTTATACTGGGAGGTATAATGGAGAGATGAACGAAATCTGCCATGGAATAAACTGCCTGTGATGGTACCAAACTCCCAACAAGGGATTTGTCAAGTTGAGATATTCAATTGTTTAATATGGATGTTACAACTGAGATTGAAGCATTCCATGATTAGCTAGAAGAGTGACTTTCAAGACCCTGAGATGCTGGGATTCTGCACAGGGCCAATGACAAAGCCCTGTGGCATGCTACCAGAGACCTCACTCCACGTGGGCCACAATGCAGTCATCCATACTCTATGAAAAGGGTTGTTACACAAAGTTGCATTCCAGCCTAAATGTAATATCATTCAGTCTATAAATTTTCCATTTTGAGCAAAAGAATATTACAAGAAAATGGTGAAATCAAAATATTCAGCCAAAAGGTTTTCTTTAATCTGGTGATTGGACAGAAAAAAATGCAGTTCTATTGTATCCTAATTGTTCTCATGAAAACATGCTAGTTCCATATAAAAACAATTTCCCTTTTTAAGGAATTAGTTTATCTATCTTTTTTAAAGTTCTAAAACATTGTTAGATTGAGGTAAACACATTTTATTGCAATGTAGATGTTAGAGGATTTTATTCATATTAAATATTCTTGTCAAGTCCTCCATTTTCCTTAAGTCCTCAAAGATTACTGACAGTGGTTCAAATACGTCTTCAAAGTGTTTCAGTTTTCTGGATGTTGACATATGTGCTCATTCTCAGTAATTAAGTACATTCTTATTCTTGCCCTCACATTTTTTTGTCTTATAAAATCAATTTATGATCAATAGACAACTGAGAAAATAAAAAGTATAAAGAAAATAAACATCATCCATATTCCCTCTCAGAGACAATGACTGTTAACATGCTTCCGGTCTAATTTTCATATAAAAACTTACATAATTTTTTAAACTAGGAAAATAAATTATATGTGGTTTTTCTTCAAGATTTTTCATTTAGCATATATTGTAAGCATTATCTCTTGGGATTACATAGTTCACAAATACAATACTTAAATTATGGCATAATATTTCATCAAATGGATTTAGTCACCCTATTATTATTTCCTTTATTACTATAAATGTATTAGTTCTCATTTCATATCAGAAATAACACTGTGATAAAAATCTTTATACACAGACCTCTGCTCCCTGATTCTCTTAAAGTGTCTATATGCTTAAAAGTAGAATCATGAGTCAAGGAGCCCAAGTTTATCAGGTATTTGACTCATTTTCCCAATTGCCTCCCAAATTGATTATATCAACATTGAGTAAAATTTTCTCTAATCCTTATCAATCTAATGAAAATTATATTTTATTATTTAATTTATAACTCTTTAAATATTTGAATAATTGAAATCTTTTCACTATATTTATTGGCCATTGTTATTTTTTTTTCCTATGCATTGTTTGTTCATTTTATTTTTCTACTTTATGGGTTAAGTGGTTTCTTACTAATTTTAAGGGTTTATATTATACATAAGGAATAAAGATTTGCTTTTTATTCTTTATATATTTTCTTTATACACGCTGCAATTTTTTAAAAACCAGTTTGTCTTTGCATTGAATTTTACTGGAGTGAAATTTTGGGGTAGTCAAATTATAAACTTACCCTGTCAAATGTCTTTCACTGCTATTTTTCTTAGCAAATTCATGGTCATTGGAAGACTGATTATATATTCATGTATGTTTTTGACTAATTATTTAGAGTTTTAATTTTTTTAATACTTATTGGTTGATGTTTCTCAAAACAGCAAATTTTCTGTCAATGATATTTTGAATAATCAGTTCCTTATGTAATTGATTTGTGATCTTTCTTTCCTCTGTTTTTACCTCCTTCCCATTCATCTATCCACTCAAAAATATTTACTGAATGCATACTATGTACCAGGTTCTGTTAAGGAGGCGTCTGGGATATATTAATGAACAACACAGACAAACTCCTTGCTGTCATAGATCTTACACATAAAATTCAAAGTTATTATAATTGAATGTTTTATAAATAAAGAATACTCTCTTTCAATGCTTTTGTTTCAAAGTATATTTTTTGATATTACTATTGCCATTCTTGTATTCCTTTTACCAAACCATATCAATTTATTTTAGCTGTCTCTTTTAAGTAGCATATAGTTGGATCTGTCTATAAGCCAGTTGAGAATGTTTGTCTTTTATCAGGAGAGCTTAAAGCATTTATGTATAGTACTATACCTATTGTTTGACAGTATTACTTGTCATCTTGTTTTATGCTTCCTTTGTAAGTACTCTTGTTATTTTCTTTTGTTATTCTTATTACTACTACTTAGTGAGTCTTATGAGTCAGGCAATTGTACTTAGCATATAAAAGTCAATGACAATGAACATTTTTTTGAGTGTTTACAGTGTGCCAAGTATTGTGCTCTAAATGATTTTTTTCATTGAATCCTCACAATCCCATTGCACAGATACTATTTTACAGTAATTTTATAAAACATTCTTTAGTGATTAGAAACATCAGTGAAATAAGTATTTATTTGATTTCCTCCACGTGTGCTGATGAATTATGTAAACTTTTATACTCTTTCCCACACTGAATTATTCACTAGAATTAAGTAGATCTAAGATCCAAATAAATATATGTCTTATTTTTACTGCTCTTCAGATGATTATTTTTGATAATTGCATTCAGCTGTATACACATAACCTATCTTACTGGTTACACTGCTTTCTAGCAGTCCTCTAAGATCTGCTGTGACTGGGCACAACTTTTCCTTCTTGCCCTCTGTCTATCTTAAAATTCATGATTACTTTGTCAGTACAGATTCTGTTTCTTCTATTTCATCAATTAACTCTTTTTGTAGGTCAGGTTTAAGATTAAAGTAGCAAAGCTCCCCCACCCCCCACAACTTCCTTATTTTTCTATCCACCAGTCTGACCTAAATAAGGCCAGTATTGGACTTGGACAAGAAGATTTAAGCCTTAGGCGGTGGCTTATTATTTTAGCTATACTTTTGCTGCTGGTACCTCTGTATGGAAGATCCTGAGCTCTCTGTCCCGATTCTTGGCAAGGCTGTGGGCCTTAGGCTCTTCAGTGCCCTTGATGTTCCATTTCCTCCTTACCAGGCTGGTTTCTCATCACTACTAACAAGACTCCTCTGATGCCAGGCCTTATTTGCCTGGTCTTTGTTGCTTATCTGGTCACCCTGAGTTTGGCTCATGGCCAATCTGACACATAGTACCTTTGGCCAATCTAACACATAGTACACATAGTATTAGTTTCCTACCACACTCCTAGTCCTAGTCAAATGAGAGTGTGAACGTAGGCTAAGGGGTCAAAGTCTGGCTCAGCTTCTTGGGAGCCAGTCAATCTAAAAAAGTCTTTATAAGCCTTAATTTCCTCATCTACAAAATGGGGATAATAATAGTACCTACTCCCAATGTGTTGTGAGGATAAATAAGATAATCTATGTATAGCCTTTACTACAATGCTTAGCCGACAGGAAACACTCAATAAATATTAACAATTATTAATCATTATTTTGAATAATTTAATTTATTATCCTTCCCCATAATTCTTAATTATGCTAATGCTTCAAATAGAAGGGGAAAAAAACCAACTTTTTCAAATGGAGTAATTCTGAGGGAATACTCAGTGGTGTATGACAACAAGGTATCATCGGATCCTCATCTCCTAATCCCTCATTCTGTTTTTTACGTTTAATGTATAATATAAAGCTCATTGAAAAGAAGAGAGTATTTCCATTAATGTATAATATAAAGCCCACTGAAAAGAAAAGCATATTTCGATTAATGTATAATATAAAGCTCACTGAAAAGGATATTTCAATTAATGTATAATATAAAGCTCACTGAAAAGAAAAGAATATTTCTATCATTAACTTTGTTTAGAATAGGAAGCTATTGGCTTAAACTGTTGAGAGAAAGAATTTTTAAGGTGGGTAATTACATTGACTTTGATGACTGAGAATTATATTTCTTACCATATGGTTATACTTCAAATGTAGGTTTAAAAAAACTTAGTAGTCATACATAATTACACTGTCATGTGTGTTAGAACAAATATACTATGATATAAATATTTTAAAATTATATCACAAAATTTAGCAGATTATTTATCAATAACCAAGAAACTTCTCAATTAAATTACTGTGAACCACCATAGCAAAACAACTGCTAATCCAGAAAATAGGAAATAGGGGAAATGGAAGATGTATAATAAACATTTGGGAGATATGGAATTTATCCCATGAGTGTTGTAAAGAGCTCATAATTTAAGAATGCCAAAGCCCAAGTGTGTTATGAGGGTCTTTCCTCAAAAGTGACATTAATTGCATATCCCACAGATGCTTATTATGTATTCTATTTATATCAAAGTATAAAATGTAGGCAAAAATATACAGATTCAATATATTTAAAGGTGATGATAAAATACAGTTACTCTGGCCTAGCAAAAATTGTTATTTTTAAACTTCAATTTTTGATGTCTTTATAAAACAGTATTATAGTATTAAGTGAAAACAGTATTGAATCTTTATATTTGAATCTGTTGTGATTAAGGGTCTTTTGGACTCACAAGTACGTACTCAAGGATGCAATCGTAATACTAATATTTTAGAGGCTTTTGCACAAAAATAACCCCCTTAGGTGATAAAATCACAGGACATACTTATTTTCATACTAAAAATAAAGATACCAAAAAAAACAACACTCTTAAAAATTACCTTGGAAAGTTGGAAATAATGTAGTCAATGTTTTACTTTGGAAATTAGCGTGCATTAACAGGCCCCCACAGAACTTAATTTTTAAAAAGTCTAATACCCATCAATTCAAGATGTTCATTATTTGCATTAAAGCAAGGGAAACAAAAGACAACTTAAGGTGTTCATTATTTGAATTAAAGCAAGGGAAACTTCATTCTAAGTGCAACAGGAGTAATGTTTCATAAAGTCAATGAAAAACACAGTGTAAAATTACTTTTAGGAAAATTATTTTATAATATCACAAAGTATTGAACATTTAATTGCAAATTAACTTTGTTTAACCTAAATAGTAAGTTGATTTAACATTTCCTAACAGAAAAACCAGCTACAATTATACAGGGGATAATGCACTTAAATACATAAAATAATAGCATTAATAAGCAAGTTACTATATAACATTCAAGATTTCATGGGCACATATTCCCATATTTCAAGATAAATAGCATCAATTTATTTAAAATTACTATAAGCTAGTTTGGAATGACTTTAGCCAGTGTTAGTACAATTAATATTTTTACACTAATTATTAATTCTAATTTTGTTAAATAAATTTATTAGCAAAATGCAACACCCATGTTTTCACATGGCACATCTGCCACATCAGGAGACTTCCACACACATTCTCTTACAAAAACCAGGACAAAAACTACTTTTAAAAGTGGAGTAGCTGCAAAATCTTTTCCTTAATGATAATTATAACCCTATTAGAAAGCAGATTTAAATAAATTTTAATGTACCACGCAACTGCTAAGGATTTACTAAAATTAGAAACCTAGACTCAATATGGGGTATAATTTCATTTTACTAACACTTTCCCCACCATGTAAACATACATTTATGATTTACTCCTCATTCTACACAAGTTGTTGGTATTGGTAACATTTTTCCATCGGTGCATTCATTGTTGACATTTTTACCATATTGTTTTCTAATTTTGCTAGAACATTTAGTATACAAGAAAATATATTTTGTTTGAAAATCAAAATTCTGTAAAAAAAAAAAAACAGTTGGCATGCAAAAGCACATTTCAGATCATACAATTATGGATTCTGATGTCATCCTGAAGAAGAGGAGTTTTTATTAACTGAAAATTGATAATTTTATATTTGTTCACTTGATGATAATTTACTCAAAGTGTAAACAAATTATTTTCAAGTATTAATATTGAATGTAAGCCTAAATTATCAACTTTCTTCCAACTAGAATAGAGAGTAGCATCAACAATTATTTAGACTAATATTACTTGTATAACATAGAACAAAACAAAATTTTTCAATTCATTTCTATGAGATTCAAACCTACAACATTTATTAGATTCAAGGACATAAAATTATTGTGCCAAATTGTTATGATCTGTTTCTAAAAGTTTACTCTCAACTTCTATACTATTCTCTTTAGAAGCACTGGTCTAAAGGTTAGCTATTATGTACTTAAGTAGAAGCCTGTATGCCTTTAGTGAAGAAAACAGACAAAGCCGCAGCCAGAGATGGACAGGTTCATGAGTCACATAGTACATCACAAAGCCATGATATTCTAATGAAGTAATGGTAATGACAGATAATGATAACAAAAGCATTGCCAACATATATTAAATGTTTACTACATACTGAGCGCTATGATTTTTGTACATTGTGATTTAATTCTCAAAGGCACCCTATGAAGTAGGTACCACTATGTTGATTTTTATGTTTTTGCTGAGTAAGATTAGCCCTGAACTAACATCTGTTGCCAATCTTCCTCTCTTTTGCTTGAGGAAGATTAGTCCCGAGCTAACATCTGCACCAGTCTTCTTCTATTTTGTATGTGGGTCGCTGCCACAGCATGACTTGATGAGTGGTGTAGGCCTGCCCCCAGGATCCGAACCTGCTAACCTGGGCCACTGAAGTGGAATGTGTGGAACCTGAACCACTATGCTATGGGGCTAGCCCCAGTACTGCTATTTTTAATCTCCATTTCACAGATGAAAAAACCAGGGCTCGAAGTGGTTAAACAGATCTGTTTCATTTCCAAGCCTGTGCTTCTAACTGCTATTTTATATTATAGTCATTATATTCTTTGGCCCCAAAGTTTCTAACAGTCATCAATAGGAAATATACAAATGAGTAGTACAGCTTAGGGTAGCATAAAGACATAGGAAAATTCAGCTAGATTGGCCTTTTGTGTGCCCCCACAAATAGAAATAATAAAATCAAATTTAAGAAATGAAATAAGGAAAATCCTTGTACTATAAAATGTAGTACAGACCAATTGAGAGAATGAGTGACTTCTTCAAAGATTAAAAAATATATACATTTTTAGATAATGCAGATGAGATTGTACACAAAAATAATGAGATAAGTGAGTCAGCTATGGTTACCACAAGCCATGGTACTGATAGTACTGCTAAAAAATAAAGTTGAAAAGAGTAATTATGTCATGGATCAAGGAATTTTATTGGGAAGGTGCTGGTCAGATGTCAAAGAAGGTCTATGAATCAATATGATGAAGAGAAAGCTGATAAAAGCCAATGTCTGAAAAGGAAACTAGAACACAATGGGTACAAATCATTGTACTCAAGTCCATGCCACCACCATCGCAATGTAAAGCACCCACTTGGACAAAGAGGTAATAAACAATAAAGCATTTCAAAGAAATGATAAACATGTCCAACATTCATTTCTTTCCCCAATATTGAAGACCAATTTCTAGACTTTAGCAAACAATTTTTGAGGGCGTAAAATGGGCTTTTGTATTTGAATACACCAATTCTTGGAGTGCACAGTGGAGAGGAATACAGAATTTAACTCCTGACTGCTACCAGCTATTTTAAAATAAATTTTATGTCTATAATCACAAACATATTATCTAGACTTATAAGTGTAAATGGCAATTCATTAATAACAGTGCTGCCCACACTCACGTTACCCACAAATTTCTCATCTCCAGTGGGAATGATGGAGCTGCTCTCAATGATGAACTCAAACTTAAGTCACAGAAATGAAAATAAGCATTATTGAAACAGGAAAGTAGATGTCTTCAAGCACAGTTCAGGGCTTTCAAAGAAAGACAGCCGAGTTGTTATTAGTGAAAGACTTGGTGTAACATGAGAATATAAATAAAACACTCACTGATATTCTTTTCTTTGGGCTAAATAAACGGCCTCTGCTCTGATCCGAAACTTTTGCCTTGTCTGAGATTCTCTGTAATTCAAATAACGAATTCATATTTATCAAGCATTTACTACGTACATCTCAATAATATCCTCCCAATTTTCCATGTTCTACCTAATTGAGAGATGGGATTTGCAGGAAATAGCTACCAAGGAACTATCCAGCACTAGAAATAAATTTTCTATTGTTTCAATATAAAGGATCCTTTTGTTGTCTGTAGCACTACAAAACTAATTCATATTTATTAAAACCACTATCTTTCTAATTTGCCTACTCACCTTATAAGCCACTGAATTATATACATGCAAACACCCACACATCTAAGGCTCCCTATTCTTCTGCTGTAGCATGTTACAGAAGTTACACGGCTGAAGAAGATTAATATACTATGTTCACTGTGAGGGGCATTTATCTTACTTTTAGAAATGCACTTCTGAGGGTAGAGTAGATGACTACACAATAAAACGGAAAGAACATGGATATCTCACAGGATTGTTCGGGTTTGGGGCTGACTTCATGTGTGTATGACCTGTGCAATCCTGCACTTCTTAGAATGCTTTAATGATCTGCATTTGTCACCTTGAAATTCTTATTAATTTTTTTTTAAAAGGGGCCATTCATTTTTATTTTACACTGGGATCTGCAGATTATGAAGGCAATCCTGCCTGGATTTGAATTATTATGCACTGTTTAAAATGTGTAAACTTAGTAAGCCTTAGTTTCATCCTCTGTAACAAAGAGGTAGCTCTCAATTAACAAGGTTGTTGGGAGTATCAGATGAAATATCATATGTGAAAGTAGTGAGTACAGAGCCTGGCACATACGACATAAAAGAGATATGAAATGAAATGGAGCTGGAACAGTCCTTGCTCTTACTTGTACAGATCTGAGACATACAGAAACCACCATAAATCAAAATTAAGTGTAGCTGAAATTTAAACTTTAATACTTACAACCCATATATCTGTGGTGCAATTTCTAGTCTGTTCAAGTGCATGTAAAGCTCAATATCATGCTTCTTCAGTAGGTGATCCTGGATCTGGTTGACTTTAGTAACAATAGCAACTGTTGGCCCTAAATCCTGTGGTCTAGCAAAGGGGATGGGAGTCATCAGTGTTTCTTTCCCCTAAAAACAGGAAAAATGGAACATGTATTATTTCAATATGAAATTAATAAATATATAGACATCACTCTTGAATGTATTTATCAATGGGAATTTAAATAAGAACAAAGAACTACTTTAATCATTTCATGATAAATGAATGTGGAATCATATGCTGATCTTCATATAGATGATTGTGCTCATAAAGTAAAGGCCAGGATATGCCTTCTAAAATATTTTCTACTTGTATTCCCTTGACTAGTTTCTCTGGCGACATTAAATATTACAATATAATTTCGGCAGAAGAAGTGGTAGCCACTAGTCTGCTTGCCCATGGCCAGTTTGTTTGTCTAATCAGCCACAGTACACTAAATGGAAGACTCTGATGAAAACGTATTTCTTGTGGCATAAAACTTAAACATGAAAAACAGTAAATGAAACCTGTTTTACTTCGAGCTCTCAAAACTATAAAAAAGTCAAGAAATAAAGGAAACTAATACTAGAAAAGATGTTCTCTAACTGTCCTTTTATCAATTTAAATAGCTGAAGAGAAAGATCTGAAAACTCTCCAGACCAAAAATACAGTTGACTTAAAAAAAAAATCCACGTGGGCCACCTACAACTTCCCTTCCTGCCACCACATTTCGCACATTGAGAAAGACATATCTGTAACTCCTTGTAATGCTTTCATGAAAACTTCAACTACCTCCTCAAGTCTGATGATTTCCCCTAATACATCATGTCTGACCTTTCTTCTGATGTTCAGTCCTCAATTTCTACCTCTCTCCAGCATTGGGATTTATGGTATCACTCTCTCGTGATTGTCTGCCTACCACTCATCCTAGCTCAAATTCTTATTTCTGCTTCACAAATGCTGCTTTTTCATACAGTCCTGGTCTTAGTTTTATTCTCTACTTACACGCAATTCCTTAAGTGACTGCAGTCACACATAGCGCTTCAACCAATACCCATTTTCCAAAGACTTCCTAAATCTGTATTTATAACCTAGAACTCTCTTGAGTGCTTCCCATAGATTCAAATGTTGGCAAGGAATTAGATTGCCAAAAGGGTCTCTAACTCAGCAGGCCCATAACTGAGCTTATCATCATCTGCTCAAAAATGTGTTCATCCTTTCCCCCCGCCTACCCCAACCCATCCTCCAATAAGAACACCTAGTTTGCCAGTTTTAGCTTCTCAGAACTGCTCAGAGGACTCGGATACATCTCCCCTTCTACAGTTCTAATGTAACAACCTGATTCAGAGCCCTAATCATTTCTTTCCTCCTAACTGGTCTCACTGCCCAGTCTGCTTTTAGCGTTTTTTAAATCCATCTTCCAAAATGCCTGGTGATCTATCTAAAGCAGATATTAGATTATACCGAATTGCCCTCCTTAAACCTTTTTTAATAGCTCTCCATCATTTTCACTCAGGGGGGAAAAAACACACAGAACAAATTCTTTAGCCAGCTCTACAAGTCCTTTCAATATCTGGCCGGTCTCTACTCTCAATGTGCTTCCAGATCCTGGGGATGCCATTTTTTCACCTGAAATATGAGACTCTAAAAGGAATATCATATTTTCATCACTGGACCAGATTCAAGGGCACAAAGTTAAAGAAGGTAAAGCTCTTGCCCTTTTAGTCTGGAGGGGAAGACTACAGAGAAGAAAATTTAGAATTCCACCTAAGAGCAGGGACTAATCATGGTGGTAGAATGCACAGACAAGAGAAGGGGCATGTGTTAGTACAAGGGAAAATTTCCTGGAAGGGGTTCCATCTGTCTTTCCAGGATCATTTCAGGTCTTAAAAAGAAATGCAATCCTTTATACTTCCCACAGTGTCTGCCCCAGTGTATCTAGGTCCAAAGGATATAAGACCATATTAATTTTTATAGCTCAATTAGTTTGTGTTAATTTGTATAAAGAGGAGAAAAGAAAACCTCTATATTGGGGTCATTTATTATAAAAATGGTACATCCAAGACATCTTTTTCTGATTTTGTAATATTTAGCATTTGCTTTAAATGATAGGATCCTTTAATTAAAAAATATTTCAATTCTTATTAAAAATTTTTTCCTAATATTAACTTAAAACATTGTTTTTTGGAATTCATGTTAATTGTAAGATACCATTCACATTGAAAAGACAGTGTTTGCTCTGAAGCCAAATTTCCTTTAAAAATTAAAAATTGTATGTGTTTTGGTCATGTAGTTTTTCCTTAATGAAGAACCTTGTGTGGCTAGGTACCAGAAAGTGTGGGGTAGAAGCACTGAGCTCAGATTAGGTTTCTAACAAGCACGTGGAAAACAGATCACTCTATGTAGTCATCTTCTAAGGGTCTTGAATAAACATATTCTATAGAGATACAATTGCTGGCTTTGGAGAAAACTGATCCTAAATTAACGTGTTAAAAAACGTTTAACTTAGGGGCTGGCCCCATGGCATAGTGGTTAAGTTCCACATGCTCCACATCAGCAGCCCGGGTTTGGCTCCTGGGCGTGGACCTATACTACTTGTTAGCCATGCTGTGGCAGTGACCCACAAATAAAACAGAAGAAGACTGGCACAGATGTTAGCTCAGCGCTAATCTTCTTCAAGCAAAAAATGAGGAAGATTGGCAACAGATGTTAGCTCAGGGCAAATCTTCCTCAGCCAAAAAAATATATATATATATATGTTTAACTTAGTGAAATCATGCAACAATTTCTAGTTTGAATAAGTTGTCATTAAATCAACAGCACATGTAGCCCATTTTTGAAATATTTAATAGAGACTTATGTGTAGTCTAAGAACTACAGGCTTGAAAAGATTTTTCCTGTGCTCAGAATACTTATAACAAAATCTGTTAAGAATTAGGAAACTCAGAAGCAATGCTCATGATCACTTAAATGCTAAACAGTTTAGCTTACCTAATAGTAAACTCAAAAGAGAAGACAAAGTTAACGTAAAATACTTCCTTAGCATCAGAATTTCTTATAAGAATGCTATTTGCATTCAACAAATATGATCAAATGGGACAGCTACAACTACCAATAAAACCAGAAAATCTTTCTAACCATTTATTAATACTCAAAATGTGGTCTGCAGATCAGTGCCAGTCCACAAACAGTTACAGGAATGCAGCGAGATCACGCTTTTGTATCATTATGTAAACCAATGCATTGCTTCCTTCATCAAGAAAGTCTTATTTTGAAAAGTATGTCTGCTGAACTAGGCAGCAAGCATAGTGATATAACTAAAGTTTCAGAGGAACTAGAAGAACTGTATGAAAGAATGGCATATTGATTTCTCAAACTTCTTTTCATAAAGGTGACAGAATCATGAAGTAGAATAAAAAGGGAAGAATGAAAAAGGGATTCCCTAGACACGCTTTTTAGGAATGTATTATTCATTGATATATGCAAGTAATTAATGTGAATGTTCAAAAGTCACATTTATGTGTTCCTTGATAAAATGAATGTCTTTGTGTTGTCTTAGCCATTTTCATGAACTTGACTTAGCGATATCAACATGAATAGGTAAAACTGAAAAATGGTAACCCTCACATCTTTATCATTCAATTTCTCAGATACTGTAGTTATCTGAGAGTTACAAATGGACCGCTATATGAAATTATCATGATGCTTTTATTAAAATGTATTCAAATACTCTCTGCTCAAAATTTTGATGTTCACCTAAGTCTGACTTCATCAAATCATCTGCCAAGAATATAAAGTTATTGTTCCAAAACATAAAGTAGTTCGTGACATATGCTTACAGCAAATTTCACCTTTAATAACCCTTATAGAATGTAACATGTTGATATATTGCAGAAGGAAGACTTTATGTAGGCTAGGGGTCTGCAAACTTTCTCTGTAAAGAGCCGCACAGTAAACATTTTAGGCTTTAAAGGTCATACAGTCTGTATTGCAACTATGTAACTCTGCCATTGGAACAAGCAAGCAGCCACAGACAATAAGTAAACAAATGGGCATGGCTGTATCCCAATAAAATATTTTTTATGGACATAGAAACTTGAATTCCATATAATTTTCATATGTCACAAAATATTATTTTTCTTTTGATATTTTTTTTCAATCATTTAAAAATATAAAAGCCATTCTTAACTCGCAAGCTGTATAAAAACAGATGGCAGGCCAAATTGGCCTACCAAAGGTTTGCCCTGACCCAGACAAAAGGCATAAATATCATTAGTTATCCATTTCATTTTTTAGAGGATGGAATGAAGTGACTGAGTAATACATGGTTTCTAACCAGAAGGCAAAGAATTATATCAATATAAAAGTAATTAATCATATAGAAAATAATGTATTAAAATCTTTTAACAACATCCCTTGCAAAAGAATTTGCAATTTTTCCAATATTATGTAATAATAATGAAAAGTCCATAATGATCTCTAAGTTAGCATATACGTTTGCTTAAAATGATAGTTAATATATCAATTCCACTCTGAGAGATACACCAAGAGAACTGAAAACATATGGTCACACAAAAGTTTGTACACAAATATTCATAGCAACATTATTCTTAATAGCCAAAAAGTGAAAAGAACCCAAATGTCCATCAACTGATATATGGATAAACAAAATGTGGTATATCCATACAATGAAATACTATTTGGCCATGAAAAAGAATGAAGTACTGATGCATGCTACAACACAGATAAACACTGAAAACATTATACTAAGTGAAAGGAGCCAGTCACAAAGGCCACGTATTATATAATTCCATTTACAGGAAATGTCCAGAATAGGCAGGTCCAGAGAGATATAAAGTAGATTACTGACATCAGAGGCTGTGGGGACGGGGAACTGGGGACTGACTATTAAGGGGTATGGGATTTCCTTTTGGGTGATGAAAATGTTTTGGAATTAGATAGTGAGGATATTTGCACAATCTTGTGACTATACTAAAAACCACAAAATTGTACACTTTAAAAAGGTGAATGTTATGGTACATTAACTATATCACAATAAAAATTATAGCTAAAAAATAAGGATAAGAGAGAGTAAGCATAAATGGTATTGATGTTAAATGTGAAAATTCAATAGAGATGCATTAGTAAAAGTAAAACAACCTATTTGATACAGTGTTATCTATGCACTTCAGTAACAATCTGTCTATTAACTAACTAGGATAGCAACAGATCAAGTAGATAAATGCACTTATCACTCAAAATTTATTATAATTTTTTTAAGTAGTTATATTGCATGGATAATATACACACATATAAAAGAAAGTTTCTATTTAGTTATACAAAATTTTTTATATTACCTTTGTATATCTGCCAATATTATTAGAGATATGGTTTAGATTCTCAGTTCAATCTTATTCCATAGGTATTTTTACGTTTTCAATTTTTTACAGTAATTATAACAGCTTTTATTCTCTGATTATATTCGTTACTTACTGAAATCATTTGTTCCCTCAAATATGGTAAAAAGATTTAGACTATAAGATTTACCTTTTGACCATCATGCTCAAAAGTAGAAAACCAAGGTTCAGCAGTTTCCATAAGTTGTGAGAACATTGCACTAAAAATTAGAAAAATAACATAATACTAATGTTAAACCTTCATTAAAGTAAAGATGGTATAAAAAAATGAAAATAATAGAAAGTTTTATACTTACTAGGCATCATGTTCCAGATACTCAGGGTTCAAGAGAATTTTCATTTCCTCACTTAAAAAAGTAATACAAGCAAGCAATCAAAATGTGTAATTTTTGAATTGAAGGAGATGCAGAGATTGCCTCTTTTTATATTCATAAGCCAACTTTCATACAATGAGCAAATGAAAAAAGTTTGCCTTTTTTAATAAAAAAGAGTAATTCTAATAACAAACGAAATCCTTTCTTTCCATGAAGATCAAAAACAAATTAGCTGTCTTGTCTATACTACAATGAAGTAAATATCTAACTATTCCAAATAACAAATACAGAATGCGACAATATATTCCTTGAATGTGCCTAATCTAGAATAAATTGATTACTCCATAATATATCACTTGTTGTCCAACATAAAACAAAGAAATATATAGTTACTAGCCAAATATACCATATCAAGACATTAATTTATTTCTTTTAACATCTTCTATTTTTATTGTATTTTAACATCAATTAATCAGTGATAGCACCTCTTCCAAATCTATTTTAGTGTTGCTTTTACTTTTTAATGAATTGAAATAGCTAAACAAGTATGTCCAACTTATTTAAAGCTATTTTCAATCATCTAAACTTTCCAGTGAAGTATATTCTGGATACATGTTTTAAAAAAGATAAAACTGGCATGATAACAGGATCCTAATACTAACTTCACTCATCATATTTTAGAAGAACTAAAGCAAAGGCAATTAAGATATGGTTACTATAGTCATATCCAATAAACTTAGGAAAATTAGAGAAACTCAAAAGGAACTAGAAAATACTAATCTATAATATAGTAAACAAAAGTTAATTTAACAAAGGCCCTAATATATGTTCAGCAAAATGGATGGTCATATTCGATTAATGAAGTCATATAAACGCATGAAATGTTATGTGTTAATTTTTTATTTTCTGCATATAGATGGGCTAGCCTATGGAATGCTCCTGACAAAGTTTTATAATCCCACAGCTCTTCCTTCCTGAAATGTTTCCCGGCTGCCTCTCTGGCCCATCAATTAGGGTATCTTAAGTTAGAAAATAAATTCTAACAATTAGCCTAAGTTAAATATAATTACTAAAGTTATTTGCTAGAAAGAATAAATTAACGTTATCTCAAAAATATGAGAAGTCATTTTTGTTTATTCATAGATGGGGTTCTTTGTGCTACTCTTCTCCTATTTATGAACTGAACTGATTCAAACCTGGTGAGGAGAAAGTATCTCACAGACAAGATCCTCAAGCAGCTGGCAGTCAAAGAATGGGTCATTAGAAGATGGTATATATGAATATTATCAATCATTAGCACTTTGCCCCTACAACAAAAACTTCCTCTCCTTGGTCTGTTAGTTATACATCCTCCTTCAATACAGATCTAAGATTTGCAAAGACCTTTATGATTCCAAGTCTGCCCCATAGCTGAACTGGGATTACAACTATTAAGTGGAATTAACAATCAGCCACATGAAACACAACCAAATGTTTACAATTTACAAAAGTACCTTCAATTTAAAAGATTTCGAGGTAAAAAAGATTATAGCAGGGCTGAAAAAACAGATGGAGCTCATATAAAAACTTGCCTTGGTTGTGCAGACTCACTGGCATGAAGAAAAGCTTGGTGGTCACAGTGGAGGGTAAAGATTATAGGCGCTAACAGCTCGTGCATACCCTGAAACATAAGAGCAAAAGAAATAAAGGGGTAGATGTTGAGAGTCAACTAGTGGACAGAACAAGCTCAGTTAAACGCTTCTTCAACTGATCCCTGCCACCAACATTTCCAGATTCTACAGAAAGGCATACAAATGAAGAGCCACAACTGAGATTTATCTACTTTTAGAATTTGATTCCAATTCAACCACAGCACGCACTCTTCTTTAAAACACGGAGAGCAGTCCTCTTTTCAACGACACAACAAACAATAAATTGGCATGGTAGACAACCCTGCACCTGTCAGTTGCTTCAAGATCTGTACTCATAAATATGAATTTCATTTACGCAAATTATAATCATGAGCTACAGTATAAAGATCTACGGTAAGAAGGGCAACTAAGAACTGTAGACCTAAGGAAATTACAACCAATGTTTTCATTATATAATGGGTCAAAATTAGGATGTCTGTAGATTTACGAAGAGCTGAAGTCAGCTAGTTGGAAACGTTAGATAATAAAAGAAACAACCTTTAGCAGATACGACAGAAAACAAAGTTTATAAAGTATGATTTTCAACATGTTTAATCAGAAGACTATCATATATTTTTTCCCTGTATATTTCAATGACAAGATTACTTTTCAATTTATTTAGTGATTTCACCAACATGATTTTCTTTTTCCTTATATTTATGTTCACCTGTGGATTACATGAATAGGCATAAAAACAAAAAGCTGTATTAGTTACTAAGTTGTGTTTAAAAGAATATTATAAAAATCCATTATTTATCCTTTATTGTGCAGAAATAAAGTATTCCACACTAGTGACTTGCCTTGTTAAATGAGATTTTTCCCCCTTAAGCATCAAGAAACATATTTTAGCAAGTTAAAAATAGATTATACTCCTTTCTGCCTCTTAAAGTGAGTAAATTATCATTTTCCTTTTGCTTAATTAATACGGATGATCTTTTACTAAAAAACAAGACAAAACAACACCTTTACAGAAAATAAAAATAAAATATGGAAGCACAGAGAAGAGAAAGTTGTTGCTGGGGGAATTAGAGCCAACCTCTTGTGATGGAAGGACAGTCACCGAGCCCCCCGCACGGTCTAGTAGTGCTGTGCTATTCTTAGGAAGCTAATTGTTATCACAAAATAATAAGAAAGTAAAGTCTATCAGAGTTCATTTATAAGTTATCAATGACATTTTTACAAAATAACGTATGATCTATTGACAATTTACTTGTGATTTAGGACAAAAAACTACACATTACTTCAATCTTTTTAGGCAACCATTTCCTTACTAAGCAAACCTGAAAAGAACATGGGAGAGACCCAGAAAGAATGGAATTAAGTGTTGCTAAGTATGTTTTAAAATCATCATGAGGGGTTTATTCTCCTGAAATAATTTCAAGTTATTCCAAAAACCAAGAGCCATAATTTTAATTATCAAAGTAATAGCTACTTATTGTAGGAAACTACAGAAAAGCAAAAATAAAAAAGAAAAGGAGGAGGGAAACACTAAAAAACAAAGGAAAGAAAAAAACGAAACACTGTGATAGATACCCTTGTGGTATTCTTTTTGCCTATTTCTGATAGTTTCCTCAGGATAAAGTCCCTAGAAGTAAAATTGCTGGGTAAGTGAGTCAAGACCTTTGTTCAAGTCTCTGATATGTACAACCATCCTGCCCTTCAGAAAGAATTCCCTCACCTTAGAACACGAAAATCACATCTCACACATTCTCATCTGTTTGTAGTGTTTTTTAAGAGATCCTGTCAAATTGTTGTTTTAGCTTATTTAAATGCTAGTGATACTGAATGCAAAAATTTTAATGGTCATTTTTATTTAATGAATTTCTCATTTTCTTCTAATGAAGTATTTAGTACTTCCTTTTTCCTGATGATATATAATAGTTCTTCACCAATTCAAGATACTCTTAGTCATTTTTGTTACAAATACTTTCCCACATTTATCATTTGTCTTTTAATTTTGATGATATGTCATAGGGAAGCTATCTATTTTAAAATAGTCAAATCGATAAATCATCCTTCATAGTTTCTTGTTTTGCTTTCATGCCTAAAAAGACCCTCCTCACACTGAGATTAGGTAAGTTTATAGTTTCCTTTTTTACAGTTAATTCTTTACTGATTTGGTATTTAACTTTGCCTTGAAGAATAAATACCTATTTTTTCTCTCCAAAAGAGTTAAACTAATTTATTGAATAGTCACCATTTAAGGAATAACCCATTTTCTCCCAAGAGTTCTGAAATATTTTTACCATAGACTGATATTTAGCTCTCTCTTTTTTTAACAGTTATCAGTTATTCCATTGGTTTGTATTCTGTTTTTTTTATTTGAGGAAGATTGGCCCTGAGCTAATATCTGTTGCCAGTCTTCTTCTTTTTTCTTTATTTTCTCCTCAAAGCCCCAGTACATAGTTGTATATCCCAATTGTAGGTCTTTCTATTTCTTCTACGTGGGACGCTGCCTCAGCATGGCCTAGTGAGCAGTGAGTAGGTTCACGCCCAGGATGCGAACAAGTGAACCCAGGGCCCCGGAAGCAGAATGCGCAAACTTAACTACTGCGCCACCGGGCCAGCCCTGGTTTGTATATTCTTAACAAGAACTTTAAGTACTGCAATGACTTGAGCTGTAAAATATTCTATTCCTTCATATTTTCTACTCTTTTTCTCAAAATTATCTTGCCTATTCTAACTTAATTTTTTCATCCAAATAAACTTCAGTATCATTTAGTTACATAAAGTGCTAAATAAAATACTGTAACTTTTATTGACATTGCATTAAAATTAATTTGAAGAAAACAGATACTTTTAAGAACACCAGATTTTCCAATCCAAAAATTTGTATAACTGCATAGTTTTTATTAGATTTATTACTAGGTTTTTGTTTGGTGATGGTGGTGATCTTCTGAATGGGTCTTTTTCCCACAATATACTTTCTAACTAATTATGGATGGTTTAATAAGAAAGAATTCTTGTGTAAACACATCTTCCCACCTTCTTTAAATGTTCTCTTCCCTCCAGTTTCTGTGATACTACTCTCTCCAGATTCTCCATTTGCTTATGCATCATTTGCCTTCATTTATTCCCGAAATTGTTTATTAACTACCTACGATGTGCTGGGAACACAGAAGTGAATGAAGTGGGCAAGTTTCTAACCATTACGGAGCTTACAGTCTAGAGAGAAAGACACAATAATAAAATGAGGACAGAAGTGACTATACAATTAAAAACTGTGATAAGCGATTCGTGTGTGTATATACATACACACATATATACACAAAAAACCAGCCCTACTACAGGTCAGCACACGGCGACTGAATGAATGAAATATCTACCACTCAGTATAGCAACACACCAGTAAAAGTTGAACTGAAATATGAAAAATGGAAAAGAATAACACTAAATCATATTTCAACATTTCATATCAATAAATAAAGATGTTCTCTCTACAATGGAAATTAAGAGTCCTCTGAATACCATTAAGACAATCTTTTACAAATTCAGTGTTGACTTCCAACTAAACTAGGGATATTTTCTCAAAAAGACTTGAAAGAGATTGTTGGTTTTGCTCTCAATTCTAAACTGGTAAAACCTGGTTAAAAGTGGCAAGTGTATAGACATCCTTAAAGGAAAACAAAACTATCTAGAAAGAACGATCAAAACTTCAATACACTGTAAATTTGACAAGGCAAGACAAAAAATAATGTATTGTCACTATACATCTTGGTTCCCAAAATGTGTATTTTGCTTCTATCTACATTGTCAGCATTTCTGCTTGCTTAAAGCCTTTATCACTGCTGGATCGTTAGTAGTCACTGCACTCCAAACTCATGCCAGTTGAAAATAAAGGTAACGAAGTTTTCTTCATCAACAGCCTGTAGGCTCACAAAATTGAACCTGTTCTTTTATCTGCCTGTGTTCATTTAGCCCACCAAGCAGTCTTTATTAAAGCTGAGGCATCAGGCAGTCAAAGTTCATTAATACCATTTATATAATCTCTGCAGTTTCAATTAACTCAGCAAGACATTCTACTACATGATAACAGTCTCATTAATTCAATAAAATCCCATAACTATTAACAATATGGTCGATGTTAAACGGGGTGTCACCTAGTACAAAATAATAGCTTTAACAGCTTGTGATGAAACTCAAGGTTTTTTCTTAAATTTGATCTGGCTAAATATTCAGTCCTTCTACAGCAAGGTATTATTTCTATGTAAAGAATCTATAGGATTTTAAACATGTATAGGGAGTAATTAAATCTTATTCAGTTATACTCAGCAGTAAGTTAATAATACGTTCTTATTCAGTATTTGATAGACTTTGTCTAAATTATCAAGAATCTGATCTTCCATATTCCTGTCTACTCAAAAGCAGTGGGCCACATACATCACAAATGATGGAGTGTGCAACTATTATGTTTTGTTCCTTGTCTGAGGAATTTGTTTCCATTATTATAAGACTTCCTTGATCTAGTTTTTTCTTTCTCTAAAGAAAAAGGAAAAACAAATGTATAACTTGGGATAATTCTATTCTGACTTTATTCACTATCATCAAATCTTTTTTTACTGTGAGGTATTTTCAAATATTTGAAAGAGAAGAGGGGACAATGAGGAGGTAGGCTTGATGACAAAAGCCAACACAATAAGGAGAGGAGAACAGAAAAATAGAAATAAACCTGGGTCACTGATGAAGAGTCTGAGCTACTGAACTAATGCTGCAGAACAATTTTGCCCTCAGACTTCTTGTAAAGTATGTTAATAATACCCTTAGAGTTTAAGTCATTTTGAATAGCATTTTCTGTTATTTGCTTCCAAAAATTCTACACTGATAGACTTATTTTCTCCCAATCTCCTTTTCAGTTTGTTTGTTTTCGGTCTTTGGACTTTGTATCTAACTTTGGTATAGCCTATCTTGCTTGGGAAGGCCATTCCTACCCTGAGATTATAAAAAACCTTCCTAAATTTTTTATAGTATTTTCATATAACTTTAGTTTTTACATTTAAATCTTTACTCCATCTGGAATTTATTCTCCAAAAAAGGCATAATTTAATATTTTTTCTAGATGGAAAGCCAAATATGGCAAGTCAATATCCTTTTCCCATTGAATGAAAACGTCTTAGATTATCATATTAAGATCTCATATATAATTGGACCTGTTCTTAGTTTGTTCCACTGATCTATTTGTCGCTTCTCACACTGCCATCGCATTGGTTTGATCAAAGAACCTTTACAGAAGTTTTCATATCTCCCTTTTCCATTCTCCCCTTCCCCTAGGGGAAGGGCAATTCCACCATATTTAACAATGATGATAATAACAACCACAACCACCAACATGAACCCTTAGTGAGCACTATATATTTTTAACTCTACAAAGTTAATACTATTATTGACCTCATCTTACAGATAACGAAACTAAGGATTAGAAAAGTTAAATAAATGTCTAAGATTATGTAGCTAGCAAACGGTGGAGCTAAGATTCAAATAAAGGGATCTGAGTATAGACTTAGTGCTCTTAGCCACTAAGCTATATTATCACCATTAAAGTTATTGTAAAGCTTTTTGGCACTAAATTTAAAATAACTGTGCCCAGTTTTTAAAAAGCTCATTTCTTACTTAGATGATCACTGGAACGATAATACATTTATATATTAATTTGGGAAGAAGTAATATTTTTATTTAATGTCTTCCCATCTAAAAACATGCTATCAGTTTTCTATTTAACTTTTGCCTTATAACCTTCAGTTACATTTATAGTGTTTTTCATATAGCTTTTGTAGCTATATTGTTAAATTTATTCTACACATTTTATAGTTTTGGTTGCCATTATGCATGGCATATATTTTTTCCATTTCCCATTCTAAAAGGTGATTATCACCATGTAATTAATATAAAGACATATTACATATGTTAAAACTAAGATACAATTAGTTCCCTAGGGTATTCTATGTATACAATAACAAATGCATTATTTAGCACAATTGTAATATTACTTGGTTTATTACCTTTAAATCAATAAAGTTTACTTCACATTAAATATATTGCTCTCATCATACAGGTGTTTTCTGTTATATTTCATTGAAATTAGGTAGTCAACATTTGGACATACGTCATAAGTTTTGACTGTTAGAGAATTTATTAATTTAGTTTGAATTCTCACTTAATATACATTTGGAGAAGTACAGAAAAATATCGAGCTCTGTGTATTTTTATTGGAACACCATAAGCTTAAGTAGAAACCTAGATACTTCTTTATATATTAATAATTTACATTTCAATAAAAATAAACATAATCCAACAGTCTCCTTCGCTTTAGTAATGGGATGAATCAAATATCAGGATCACAAAGAATATTATATAAATTTCAAAAAAGTTAAAGGGACTTTCCAAAGTTGTATTACCGGTAAATTTTAAAGAGTAAAAGGACATTATCTGTTACGTGGCATGTCACATATTTACAAATGCTGTGCTTACAAACAATATTTATACATACAACACTAAAAAGTTTTATTACTAGATTGGCTTCAAAGATGCTGTGTATAAACAAACTCCCAAAAGTTGAAAGAAAAGACTGAACGCCTTATAGAAGACAATTTGGTGGAATGTCTTATAATAAGGAAGAAGCATATGTGCTTCAATGAGCTTACTTTTCTCACCATGCAGCTGACAAGCAGCTCCTTGATTGCTTTACTATTATGATACAACTTTGGATACAATAAAGGCTACATTATTGCTCTATCATTTGTCAAGCTGTATAGAAAATTTTGAGTCAATGGATGCCACCTGTACGATATTTTCATTACCTGTTTATAAAGCAACTGCTCGTTTTCTCTAGCATAACAGAAAAGAACATCTGTAAGAATTTTTCTCACGTTTTCTTGTTGGAAAAACTGCATTTCAGGAAACCTGAAAAAAGAAAACACAGGATTGAAACTGACTATCACAATTTCAACAATTACCCTCAAACTCTCATCTCTGAGAGGTGCCCAGGGCTGCTTTAGGTTTTAGTACAAGCCTGTATTTGTCGTGCAACTTATGCCACTGGTGGACTGATATGTTAGGGAAAAAAGAGTGAGAAAAGGAAAATTATTATGTCACAGAGGGAAATGACACCCTTCAACATCTAAATATTTCAAATGTCTTCACATGGTTAAAGTCATCACATGGTGAATACAATTGTTTTTAAGCAAAGTGAATCATAGCCTACTTATTTGGGGTGGGGAATTGCTTTGTTTTAGCCTGCAAATTTTTTTTTTTTTTTTGGTGAAGAAGATTGGCTCTGAGCTAACATCTGTTGCCAATCTTCCTCTTTTTGCTTGAGGAAGATTCACCCTGAGCTAACATCTGTGCCAATCTTCCTCTATTTTAGATGTGGGATGCCACCACAGCATGGCTTGACAAGCAGTGTGTAGGTCTGTGCCCGGGATCTGAACCCCACGAACCCCGGGCCACTGAAGCGGAGCACACAAACTTAACCACTACGTCACCAGGCCGGCTCCATAGACTATGATGTTTTAAGTACCAACTTTTTGAAGATATCATTATCCCTTTTTTTTGATGCAAATATCAGGATTTAAATTATTATACATGACCATGCTATTAGCTTTATCTGATTAAAATGTAGACTTCAAATGAAACAAGTTAGTCAGATTACCTAAATGCTTTCTGGATCAAAAATTCTACCAGGTGCTTTGAGGGAATGTGAAATAGAAAATGGGCAGAGTATCCACTTGAAAGGAGCTTAAATAATTGTTTATATGCAATAACATACAATTGCAACAACCCAGAGAGTAACTACATAGCAATGCAATACACAGTGAATATATAAGGGATGAGAGAACGTCATGTGGAAGTAAACCATCAAATGAGTTCAATCACAAAAGGTCTGAACAAGAACTTTTAGGAGAGGAGGAACATAGAACATCAGTGGGAAAGGTAATCAAATCAGACGGACAGATATGAAGGCATAGCAGGCAATGAGTATTCCAAGTGTATAGCATAGTATGGTAATTAATAATCAGAAAGAAACGCGGCAGGTCTGGAAAGAGCTTTGAATGCCGAATTTACAACTGAGCAAAATCAAGAGTGACTCTACATTTTTGAATAGTGAAGTAGCAAAGAAAACAGTATTTGAGAAACTCTAAATGGGAATAAGCCTGCAAGAAGAGAGATTACAGGAAGGAGATAAGAGGACATTATAATAAAGCAAAATGGAAAAATTACAAACCTGAGAAGAAAGGCCTATGTTCAAATTCATGTTGCAAAACTGCCAGCTGTGTAACCTTGAGTAAATGACTGCTTAACTTCCTCATCTATTAAGTAGGGATAATAATACTGATCTCGTGATCAAGATGAGATAATGCGAAAGCACCAAGATCAGTGTCTGGCAAGTAGCAGATGTTCAAGGATAGAGGCCATTATTAGCCTCTGAGTATTGGTACTGTAGGTGATGAAGACCTGTATAAGAGAATATGTGGGAGACTGAAGAGGAAGAGTACTTAACACATGGAGGCATGGGGCATTCTCGAAACAGAAAGACACTCTTTAATGAGTATTTGAAAGAGCAATCATGGTTATTTTACTTCATATTCTAATGGTTTACTGCCTCCTATTTCTAGAGACCTCGGCTGTTTCACGTTTTATTCTGATCCTCCTTTGGCTCCCTGTGCGAGTTTTAACTTACTCTTCAGTCCAGGGTGACTGGGTGAACTACACAGGAGTTTGTGAAGCATCTGTTTTCTGGTCCTAATTTTTAAAATAAATTAAAGCCTATTTTACTTTCATCTGTTCATTTGACTTTTGCTTGCAATTCCCTTTCATGTACAATTGTACCCGAACACAGATATTTGATCTTTTCTGTAGCAGTCAGGAGGCCTCTCTTTTGGGGACCAGTAATAAACAACCCACGGATCTGAGCAAGATTACCTCACATCTCTGCATAAGTTTTTTTATTGGTGAGGAGGATTAGCCCTGAACTAACATCTGTTGCCAATCCTCCTCTTTTTGCTGAGGAAGGTTGGCCCTGGGCTAACATCCATGCCCATCTTCCTCTACTTTACATGTGGGACGCCTGCCACAGCATGGCTTGATAAGCGGTGTCAAGGTCCACACCCGGGATCTAAACCTGCAAACCTTCATGTGCTGCTGAAGGGGAGCACATGAATTTAACCACTACATCACTGGGCCAGCCCTCTGCATAAGTCTTAATGAGATGACCCTAAATAAATCTTAGTATCGACAGTCCCTACTCAGGCACGGGAGTTCAACTAGGCACAAGTGACCTTAGCTCCTAAAGAAGAGAGAAATTAACCTGAAAGTAAATTCAGAGCAAGAATAATATACCATAGAAGCCAAAGAAGTTCCAGAAAGATGTCAAACACACTGAAGTAGGAAAGAAACACAAAAGCTTTTAAAGTGACTTATCTGGGACAACAGAAAGTTGCTAAAGCCCTTAGAAAGTCAAATATCCTAAATTAAAGCAATCAGGATGAAAGACAGGTAAGTAGTTAATAAATTGCTGAAGAGAAATTTCTTGGGAAAACTTAGCCACTAAGGTAAAAATAAAATAATCCTATTGAGAGGTGAAATTGTTTCCTCTTCTAATCCCCATTAGATGACTTAAATCTAGCCCTGTCTTTAAGTAGGCTTCACATCCCATGATTTAGATCACAGGTTTAATGACTTCGTGTGTCCCCTTCCTTAACTATTCTTTGGCAATTTTCTATGTACCCTGGCACAATCAAATTCTGTGTAGCTCTTGCAGTCTGAATGGATTATGGGAGAAAGTACTAAAAACTGCAACATTCACTTTGTAACAAATATCCATGAACTATATTGTAAGAATTTAATACCTAACTACTAAAAATGTAAATTATATTACATACCAATTCATAGTTTCATTTAAATGCATACTAACCACTTGCAAGATTAAAAACTAGAGATCTACAAGAATTAAATTGCAGGTAGATAATTTAAATTACCCACTTTTAGCAAATACCCAATCAACCGAAAATGTGTATTAGGCAGACATAGCATATCTATGCAATAGCGCACCATCTACAACTCTATTTTACAATGCTAAAGGGCCAATTTATGAAGTTTCATGATATCCTCCTTTTTAGAAAAGTATGACTTGTTCTATAAATTCTGATGAAGAATCCATAGCATCAAATAAGTAAGGGAGAAAGATATAGAAAAGTACTGAAAAAGAAATAAAAGTTAATGCTGTTTCACAAGTTGGATAAAGAACTGACATTCAGAGAAGTTTTAAGCTGAAAGAGTCTTTGGAGATTATTCCATCCAACTCAGAAGGTAAGAGGTAAGGACCCTGAAGCAGAGACATTAACACCTGCCCCAGTGTATCTGGGTAGTTAGCAGGGCAGTAGTACTTTCCAATTGCTTCACTAATCAGTTATAAATGAGTTGGAGACACGCATTTAGGTAAAATTCCATAAGTTTAGATTTACACAGACGAACTCCTAGGTCATAAGGTTGATGAATATACCTGAATAATAACCTATTTCCTAGAACAAATATTTGATTGTCATATTATCAGGCTTCAAACCAGAAAACATACCATCTATAACAATCAGAAATAGGAGGGGGAAAACTATACTGAGTAGCTTTTCTAGGAATAGTAATAATCAGTTTTTGATGATACATTTTAAGTTTCAAAATAGCTTCCCTACCATCCATTACACTTCTAAGGTTTTTCACTCCACGCCATCTGGTGTTGACTCAGGATAGGTAAAGTAATTCGAACATCAGTCTAACCCAATAGCACTGGAAAGGCAAATCCGCTTTTGAAACAATAATAAAAATCACAGAACACAGACCCAAACTAGAGTCAACGATTGTTAAGATTTTGGAAAATCAATAGTGACTCTACAGCTTCACACAAAAAAGAGACATGGTAGTAACTTCAGTAAAGATGAGGTAGACAAAAGCATTTAGCATTAAAACTACAGAGGTTTATGATTCATTCTAGACAAAATATCTAATAGGAAAGAAAAGAAAAAAAAAATCCCACTAAACAGAGACCAAGGACAAATTTTGTTATTACCAGAAAATGAAGGTCCAAGTGAAGTAATTTGTGCATTTGGCCAGAAAATGAAAACGGAGATGGTAAATAAGTGAAGGGTTAAACTCTGATAGAGATAAAAAGCAAAGAGAAAGTAATATTAAAGTATTCCATGATGAAACTCAGACTAATACCGTCTAAGATTTTTACTTGATGGAAGAAAAAGTGATATTTCAGTTTTACCTTAATTGATCCATGTTTAAAATACAGCAGTTTTTCTCTCAAGATGTGTAAAAGAACTTGGATTTAGACAAATTTTACATACTGCAAAATAATACTAAGAGATATAAAAGCTTGGTATGAGTTTTATTTCACATCTTGAAATAAACCGAACTTCACAGGCAATACAGTTTTCACTATAAGCTTAAAAAAAAAAATTTCATTATGGAAAATTCAAATATTTAAAAGAAGAGACTATAGTAGACTGAACCCCAATATATCATCACCCAGCTTCATCACCAATTAATTCTTATTTTATATATACTCCTCCCTCAATTCTGCATTTTGAAGCAAATCTGAGATATCACTACACTTATAAATATCGCAGTGTGTATCTCTAAAAGACAAGGACTCTTAATTTAAAAAACATAATCACAGTATCATTATAACACTACTTATAATAAAAATAATAATCTATTAATTAAATCAAATATCCAGTCAATGTTCAAATTTCTCTAAAACTTTTTCAGTTTGTTCAAATCAAGATCCAAGAAATGCCTCTACATTGCAATTTGTTGATATCTCTCTTAAGACTCTTTACTCTAGATTTTCCTTCCTCTCTCTCTTTTTTTTTTTGCAGTGTATTTATTAAAGCAACCAGGTTCTTCATGCTGTAGAAACTCCCCACATTCTGAACTTTACTTATTGTTCCTCCATTTTGTTATTTAACACATTCCTCTTCCCCCTGTATTTCCTATAAACTGGTAGTTAGATGTAGACTTCATCAGATTCAGCCTCAACTTTTCAACAAAATTCTTCCTGGGTGCTATGATGGTTTTAGTACACAAATTCTTTGACACTCCTCCCACGAAAAGGTGGAGAGGTGACGAACTCTCCTTCATTTGAATATGTGCTGGCCTCAGTGACTAGCTTTTCCCAAAGAGAATGTAGTGTAAATGATGCTGTAACAGAGCTTTTGTCTGCCTCTCTGTCTGGACACCATCTAGGAACCCAGACGCCATGCTGCTAGAAAGTCACGCAGCTACACGGAAAGGCCATGTGGAGACGTTCTAGCCACAGCTCCAGAGAAGGTCTCTGCCGAGAGACCGCTTCAACAGCCAGACATGAGAGTGGACAAGCCTTCAGATCATTCCAGCGCCCAACTTTCAAGCTGGCCTGGCCAACACCACATGGAACAGACAAAATGTCCCCCAGCCCTGCTCAAGTTGTAGATTCATCAACAAAACAAATTCTGTGGTTGTTCTAAGCTTTGGGATGGTAGAAAACTGGAACAGTTGGTGCGCTGTACTTCCATCAGGAGGCACATATTGTTAGCTTCTCTCTCTTCTTGTGATGCTAGCAGCCATTGAGGATCGTTGCCTAGACCTATTAATTCATTGGAGATTTTAAAATGGCAAAACTATAATTCTATCATTTTTTTCTTCCTTTATTATCTAAAATACATATATAAATAAAAATTTCCCTTCATCAATTTTTAGTTATCCTGAAATACAGATCACGATAATTTTGAAAAATCTTGTTCACTTCCATTACATTTGATCATGCAAACTTGTTGTGGACATCTAAGATCTATGAACGATAGAATGGCCACTAATCCTGTCACAAAAGCAGTTAATGACAACCAGACAATTAATTCTATTTGCTTTCTGGATACCTTCTCATGTGTCTGTAGTGTATAGGAATCAATCAGGAAGTGAGGGATGGAGGACAACACCACCAGCTTTAAAGTCCCAATAACCAAGAACCCAGGTGGCTGATGGGAGTTAACTGGAAAGATATTCAATAGGGCAATAGTCTGTCATAGTACAGACACACAATAAAGGGAAGCCAGGCAAATACCTGGGCTGCCTATAACACAGAGTTCCTCAGACAACAAAGAGACAAAAAGAATATTTCCTAAGCAAGAAAAGGGTTAAGAAAAGAGTGAAATGATAAAGGGCTTTGTCACTGCATTATAGTACATAATTAGGTAATTAGAAGTATTAAAACAGACAATGCATTGGGCCCAGATGAATTAGTGAAGATGCAAGTATTCAATAAGATGCCCCAAGAGGAAAAATAAAGCCCTTGGTGAAGGTTTATAATCATGCAGTAGGACAGAGACGCACAGAAGGACTTGAAGGAACAATAACTGATGTTATGCCAATACTTCAAAAATAGAATTTCAAAACAAGCATTCATCCTAAATTTAAAATGAGCTGATGAAAACTCCCTAGGATACTATTAAACACCAAAATTATATAATACCTTACTCTGGTCTACTGTTTTATTAAAGAAGAACTGAAAAATCAAACAAAAACCATAGAGAGGAACAATCTGATATAGAATGAAAGCAGACATACCAGATATGTTTTCTTCCTGTGCTTGCTATTTTGGTTGATGATTTCACTGTTCTCCCTATTCAACCAAATCTGCCTTCTCTTCTCTGCAGGCATACAGCTGGATTTAATATCTCAGCTTTCTCTGCAGTCACCTGTGGCATGTGACTGAGTGCTAGCCAATGCACTGAGAGTGAAACTGATGTGTGACCACACAACCGCCCCCCCACCACCAATCAGGCCCCACACACATTTCCCTTTCTAGCTGGATAGAATGGAAAAGGTCATCTGGAAGACTGGGGATGCCTCATGTGGGCTGTGGTGGTTTTAAAAATACACCTGCAAATTCTTTAACACCCCTCACCTTCCTTCTTGGATTGCCTGCTCTTGGATTGCCTGCTCTGGGGGAAGTATCCTCTGGAGAAGGACACCTAAGCAGTCCCATGGAGAGAACCACAGGGAGGGGAACCTATATGCATCCTCCAGCCCTAGTCAAGCCTGCAGATGACTGCAGCTCCGGCTGACACCTGACTGCAACCTCACGCACAGGAGACTCCTAAGTCAGAACCTTCTAGCTGAGCTGCTCCCAAATTCCTAATACACTGCAATTATGAAATAATAAATTATTATTTTTCCAAGTCATTAAGTTTTGGTTGATTTATTATGTAGCAACAGATAACAGTATAGCTTTTGATACCTGAAACTGGGATGCTGTTAAAAAACCCATAAATATGTGGTAGAAGCGTCTAGGGTACTGGACAGAAGCCAGAAAGACCTTGCATAGAGCATCAGTGAAAGACTAACGGGTATGAAAGAGAGTGTTAGCAAAAGACAGACAGCCCATGAGGAGGCTGCCGGTGTGGGCTTAAATGAAAGGGAGGAAAATATCATAGGAAAAATGGAGAAAAAGGGTTCCTTATTACGTAGTGGCAACATGGCAGCCTCTAGTTATATGAAAAATAGAAAATGTAGCTAATAAACTGGGTGATCTACCTAAAGAGTATCCAACCAGAGTGCTGAAGGTGCTGCTGGGTTTATACCTGTTACTTCAAGCAGAATGGAAGAGGAGAAAAGCAAAAGGAAGAACTGCTAAACATAAAGGTGCTAGGACATGCTAGGTTTGAAAATAAAACTTTTTACCATTCTCAGTTTCTCTAGTCAGCAAATGATGCTAACATAAAGAGACTGCTCTCAGCAAAGACCAAATCTAGAACACGCTCAGAAAAACAAGGTTTAAAGATGAAACCAAGGGTGTGAAAGTAAAATCCATCGTTAAGATCTCAGAAAGCTCTGAAGTGGTGCCTCAGAGAACCCTTCTGTCAAACAAGATGCCCTGTAAAGACTTAAAAAGCATGCCACACAGAGCCTTCAGCAGTTAGAGGTCAGGGATGCTGCTAAACATGCTACACTGCACATCATAGCCTCTCACAATAAAGAATTAATTGGTCCTGGGCCAGCCCCGTGGCTTGGTGGTTGGGTGCGCATGCTCCGCTGCTGGCGGTCCGGGTTCGGATCCCGGGCGCACACCGACGCGCTGCTTCTCCGGCCATGCTGAGGCTGCGTCCCACATACAGCAGCTAGGAGGACGTGCAGCTATGACGTACAACTATCTACTGGGGCTTTGGGGGGAAAATAAATAAATAAATAAAATCTTTTAAAAAAAAAGAATTAATTGGTCCAAAATGTCAACACTCCCAAGGTTGAGAAAGTCTGCATAGAGTATATGAACCCAGATGGCAGAAACAGTATCTACTTACTTAGTCTCCATCTCTTTCTAAATAAGATTTGAGATAACTGACTCATGTTCTGATTGATTTACAGAGTGCCTTGCATACAGAAAGTACTCGATAAATGTTTCTTGAATTGAAAAAGTGTTAAATCTAGGCAAACAAGATTAACATAAAATATTATACAGTAGTAGAAAGTCCTAGAGTCCCACGTATTATTTCCATTTCCACATTAACAAGTTACATTTTCTTAAGTTATATTCTTTCTGAGCTTCAACTTGCCATGTTTGCAAAATAAAAGGATTTAATTAGATGACTACCAATGACACAAATGCCAATCACGGGTGCAAGTACTGAGGAATATGAAGATACAAAACATAAGAACTATGCACTCAAGAAAATCTAGGAGAGAAATCTAGACATTTTACAGACATTTTTAAAGGAAGATAATTACAACAAAATGTGCAAGACCTATAAAAGAACAGAAGAGGCACTATTTTCTTTACCAGGATCCTCAACTTCTAGAACAGGAGCTGGTATATAGTAATTTCTCAAGTAGTGTTTGTTTAATGAATAAATACATCTACAAACTATAAACAGAAAAACCAATGAAAAATGAAAATAAAACTATGGACTCAGGGCCTGGAGGTGGGAAGGTGAAGCATAAGCAAGGCCAGACCAGAGTTCTGCAGTCTTTAATTTGTTTTTGCAATTAATAAAGACAAGAGCAACATACAACTTTCATAGGCCATACAGTGGAGGTGAGCACTGACTTAAAAAAAGCAAAGAAAAGAAAGTATGAATCTGTTGTGATGACAAGAGGTAGGATGCAGCCTAAGAGACCAGCGGAAAAATCTCCAAGAGTCTAACATGGAAGGTGGGGTTTGGAAATCACCACACAGGTGAGAGGATTAAGCAGAGGGTTAAGATGACAGGAGATAACCAATGAATGCATAATGGGAAAGGGCAGGTGGGGCTGGAGTGTCAGGAGGTAGTATCTGTCACCATCTAAACAGAAGTTTCTATCAAAGGTTCTTTCTAGTTCTCCAATGCCCTGAGTTACATAGCAAGCCCTCTACCCCAATGCTTCCCCTCCTCAAAAAATAAATACACAAATAAATAAAATAAAATCTTTCTACTTACACCATAAAGGTGAAAAAAATAGGGGAAAAAATATAGGTAGATAGATACATGCACTTTAAGAGTAAGACTTTGTCACAACCAGAAATACAGACTGTATTTTGCAGTTTTTCAACAATTAAGAAAAAATTCAAAGCATTTACCCTTGAAGTACCAAAGTACAGTAAAGCCTTGCTTAACGATGGGGACACATTCTGAGAAATGCATGGTTAGGCAATTTCATTGTTGTGCGAACTTCACAGAGCGTACTCACAAACCTAGACGGGATAGCCTACCACACACCTAGGCTACATGGTACTAATCTCGTGGGCCCACCGTCAACGTCTGCAATGTCGTTATGTGGTGCATGACTGTAGCGTCAATTCCATGTCTGCTTGAAAGTTCTGAAAAGATCATGTTACACTACTGAACAAGCTATGCCTACTGGGAATATTTCAGGATGAGGTGTTACTTTATTACCCACTGGACTTTTAACCTTCTCATAATCAATATGTGAACCTACAACTAGAAATAGGGCTAAAAGATCTGGCTTAATTTAAAACAAAGAGGATCTCGAAAGCAAAAACTCTATTGGTCAGCAGCTCAGGGTGATATACCTGTGCTGCCACTCCGTACAGCACTGCTCCGAAATTCCAAAGATCAGGAGCAACAGGATGATAACTGAAGCACTACAACTGTCTGCTCTGCAGCAAATACACCTGTATTTCCACTCAAATAACAAAAAAAATTTTTAAGTTTAAAAATATCCCGTAAATTGGAGTTAACGTGTGGTAAGAATTTGCATTCATAAATGGAACAGAAATGGGAAAAACACATGTTAAAAACGGGCACAGTACAGGAAAATACATATTTCTAAATATATATATGAAACCATAATAATCAAATATTTTGTTTTTACCCTAAATGTTGTCAAATGAGGAAGGACTACAGGCTATTTGATAGAAGAATTGTTTCTTGTATTCCTGAAAATCTGTTTTTCCCCCTTTTTAATATTTAAGAAACACACACACAGGTTGCCGACAACTCTCAGAGAGCGGCTTGTGTTGTAGTTTTCACTTTCTCGGCTGTGAACAAGTGCATATGTGAGGGCTGGTCGTGCATGCACAAGCATGTACTGTGCCTGCATTAAATAAAATCACAACACAACACCAAGTACATCCACTCACTCATGTGTGCCTGCAGTCCACCTCGAGGAGACTGAAAATATAAATACAAGCTGCTATTTTGGTGTGATCACACGAATATGGCAGCTTGTGTGGTTTTTTTTTCTCTTTAACATTTTAACACTGGGCAGATTGTCTGCATTAACACACACCAAAATCAATTCTGCTCTGAAATTGCTTGTAAAATCTTCCTTCCCTGAGGAATTTGTTTTTTATTTAAGTAAAAAATGGGCTTGGAGGAAACTGTGTAAAAGATGCCAACATTTAGGACATCTTAACTTTGTCAAGTGCGTCAATCCATGTTGAACGAGAGTGCTGGTGGTATTTCTCCCAAAATGGGAACTGTGGAGAAGACGGACTTTAAATAGGAAGGAAAAAAAATCAATAAGTTAACTTTGTAAAATCATTTTTGTGTATCGTTAATATAGAAAAAAATTTTCAAAGTAGTAACATAATAACTAAATTAGACCAAAAACTCAGATAAGACATCTATACTATAAAAATTCATGGAAGTTTCTTAAGGGCAGAGAATGGAAATAAAAAGTAAATACTTAGCACAGGCCATATCTAAAAGGTCACTTTGAATAAAAAATAAAATGCAGGGGCCAGCCCCATGGCTTAGCGGTTAAGTGCGTGTGCTCCGCTACTGGCGGCCCAGGTTTGGATCCCAGGCGCGCACCAACGCACCGCTTGTCCGGCCATGCTGAGGCGGCGTCCCACATACAGCAACTGGAAAGATGTGCAACTATGACATACAACTATCTACTGGGGCTTTGGGGAAAAAAAGGAGGAGGATTGGCAATAGATGTTAGCTCAGGGCCAGTCTTCCTCAGCAAAAAGAAAAGTTGAGGATTGGCATGGATGTTAGCTCAGGGCTGATCTTCCTCACAGAAAAATAAATAAATAAATAAAATGCAGCTATTATATCATATACAAAAACATAACAAATTAGCTATTCAGTGCTGTCCAACAAAACTTTCTATAATGAGAGAAATGTTCTACATCTATGCTGTCCCATACAGTAACCATTAGCACTTGAAACGTGGCTATTGCGAATAAAGACTTAATTTTTAACTTTAATCTTAATTTAAATTTAAATAGTCACATGTGCCTGGAGACTACCAAACTGGACAGCCCACATCTATAGTTTTAAAAAGAGAATTTTAGCAATTATTAATGAATCTACAAAATGTCAAACAACAAGATAAAAAAATTGAGGAGACAAAGTTTGCTTAAATATATGTCTAAAGCTTGGCCCATATGTAAACTATAAACAAAAGGAAGCATTAAAATTAGAAAGTTAGATCTTTAAAGTTCTAACCATATCATGGAGATTCAAGTAGGAAAGAAAGTAATTATACCTGATGAATGAGCTGTCTGAAGTGCTAACTGCAATAACCCTAAAATAACCAGAAACATAAAAGACCAAAACCTGAAGATGACGACTAGCATACCCAATAGGCAATGAGATAAACTTTTAAACATAGTCAAAGTCTCAATGACAGAAGTAAGTCAAAGACTTTTAATCATTTAATTCAAGAGAGAGGGAGAACATATTTGAAGAAAAAAACGATACTATTTGGCAATAGCTTATAAATATGTTAATTTGCAAATGATGTTATAGACACTATAAATATACTTTTAGAAAAGACCTTGATAGACCAAATAACAGACTTCTTTGGCATTTCTAATACGGAGATGATATTTTATTCTGAACTCAATATTTCCCATCATTTAAAATAATACTGAATTTCATTTAATGTTACAGTCTTTGAAGCATGGCAAAATTGGTCGGAATGGACAAGATTTCAAGTTCTGAATTAGAAATGCTGTAAATTGGAAGCTCCTTGATTTACCTTTTGATTATCAATTTTTTCAGTAATAAAAATGAGAACAGTAACAACCTCATTAGGTTGACATAAGGAACAATTAATTGAAATGAATACAAAACCCTTTGAGGCAAAAAAGGGTTAGTAGAATAAAAGAATATTAAAATTAGTTGAAAGAAGAGGTAATATTTAATACAGTGACATACCCAGATCAAATCAATTCAATAATGACGGCAACAACACAGTTTATGAGATGAAATTATCTTGTTTCAACTCAGACTAGAAGGCTGATAATAGTGGTTTTTTTTAAGTGTGCTTATGTCTCTGAAGACTGAAAATGTTCGAGAATGTTATTACTAAAATTGAACAACAGTGATCATCAGTGATAAGATTCACAATCAATGAGCATTTATTAAGCATCAGTTTGTGAGATAAAAACGAGATTAGGTCCATGCCCTCCAGGGGCTTACCACTAGGTTTGCAAGATGAGACCAGGCTAACACCAGAGCTCTTGAACATACTGTTTCTATTTTAGCACGAGTTATCTTGCACTGTAACTTTTTTTGTGTGGCTGCTTTCTCTATTAGACTTTGAGCTTCTTAAGGGTCCACGCCATATTTATCTTGGCATCTCCAGTGCCTAGCACCCTGAGGAGATTAATATAAATATATTGAATACACTGGCAGATTGAATACATTGGCAGGTCTAAATAAACATAAGACCAAACAAAATTAAGTAATATCATCATTCTATTAGAACAAAGAATAGGCACAGATATTTTTCCAATTGTAAAGACTGGAAAATGCTTCATGAACAGAGTGGTAATAAACTCAGGCCTTGAAGGATGAGTTGTCAGGAATCCAACAGGGAGCAGTGGGGGGAAGTAGCATTCCAGCAGAGGAGAGGCTGAGTAACGCAAAGCAGGGAAAATGGAAGTACAAAACCTGTTCAGGGAATAATGCCAGAGCGCTGGTCTACAAGGGAACTGTGGAGGGACTTCAGGGTTCTGGTTCTGCACAAGGAGCTTGGACGTCACTACTCCAACCAGATAACAAGTAAAAAGCTAAGTGGACGAAAAAATCAACAACTCTTCTTGGATCCATAACAGAAGAGAGGGCAAAGGCCAATCTGCTGCCCCCAAGATTGGAGAGACAGACAGGCGAATACTGGGAGTTGTAACTTACAAGAAAAGAGAATCACAAGCAAAACCACCAGCAGGAACCAGTGCCAGGGTAGGCCAACCTGAACTGTAATTGCTGGAAGCTCAGTGTGGACAACTATGAGCGAAAAACTCCAGGGGACCCAATCATAGGGAGGCCTACACAGTATTGTGAGGTTTCCTCCCAGAGCTTGGCCAGGTTTCCACAGTAAATAACAGACAAAAATTCTCTCAGCTTCCAGGAGGCGGAGAGGAAAAGGAGTCATTTTGAACAGAGCACTCTGTTCTTTTTAACAAGGCCTGCCCTCAGGGAAAACCAGTTAACCCTAGACTAACCTGCTGGGGTATTAATAGACCCTAATTGACTAGGGGGAAGGGAAATACCCAACTTCAGCCCACTCTAGCCATCTTGTCCCATCTAAGGGGAAGTGGGTGGGGGCACCTGAGAAATACTCATCAAATTCACAGTCCAGAGGCACAGGCTCACTAAAATACTGAGACCTAACCATAGGACTAAAGAATACTTCCCCTCTGCCCTCACCTTATCACCACATTACTCAAGGCCCAGTTACAGCAGATACATCACTTTTAGCCAGTACATCATGTCTGGCTATCAAGAAAAAATTACAAGGCGTACCAAAAACCAAAAAGCACAATTTGAAGAGATGGAGCAAGCATTAGAACCAGACACGGCAGGAATGTTCAAATGATGAGGTCAGGAATTTACAACATCTATGATTAATATGTTAAAGGCTCTAATGGGTAAAGTAGACAGCACCCAAGAACAGATGGGCAATGTAAGCAGAGAGATGAAAATCCTAAGAGAAAAATAAAAAATAAATGCTAGAGAGAAAAAAACACTATAACAGAAATGAAGAATGCCTTTGATGGGCTTATTAGTAGACTGGACATGGCTGAGGAAAGAATCTCTGAGCTAGAGGACATATTACAGAATCTTTGAAAACTGAAAAGCAAAGAGAACAAAGACTGCAAGAAAACAGAACAGAAAATCTAAGGACTGTGAGACAACTACTAAAGGAATAACATACATATAATGGGAATATCACAAGGAGAAGAGAGAGAGAAACAGAAGAAATATTTGAAAAATTATTGATTGAGAAATTCCCCAAATTAATGCCCGACACCAAACCACAGACCCAGGAAGCTCAGAGAACACCATGCAGGATAAATGCCAAAAGAACTACACCTAGACATATCATTTTCAAACTACAGAAAATCAAAGATAAAGAAAAAATCCTTGAAGAGAAAAAAAAACACCTTACCTATAGAGCAACAAAGATAAGAATTACATCCAAGTTCTTCTCAGAAACCATGCAAGCAAGAAGAGAGTGGAGTGAAATATTTAAAGTGTTGAGAGAAAAAAACGCCAACTTGGAATTCTGTATCCTGGGAAATTATCCTTCAAAAGTGAAGGAGAAATAAAGACTTTCTCAGACAAACAAAAATTGAGGGAATTTGTTGCCAGTAGACTGCCTCACAAGAAATTATTTTAAAAGTTGTTTAGAGAAAAGGAAAATAATGTAGGTCAGAAACTCAGATCTACATAAAGGAAGAGCATAAGAAGGAATAAGTGAAAGTAAAATGAAAACTTTTATTTCTCTTATACTTAATTGCTATAACAGTTTGTTCAAAATAATAATACCAGGGCCGGCCCCATGGCTTAGCAGTTAAGTGCGCGTGCTCCGCTACTGGCGGCCCGGGTTCGGATCCCGCGCACACACCAACTCACCACTTCTCCAACCATGCTGAGGCCGCGTCCCACATACAGCAACTAGAAGGATGTGCAACTATGACATACAACTATCTACTGGGGCTTCGAGGGAAAAAAAAGGAGGAAGATTAGCAATAGATGTTAGCTCAGAGCCGGTCTTCCTCAGCAAAAAGAGGAGGATTAGCATGGATGTTAGCTCAGGGCTGATCTTCCTCACAAAAAAAATAATAATAATAATAATACCAACAGTGTATTCAACTATGTATGCTTATGTGTGTGTATATATACTTACATACATAAATATATATATGCTTATGTACACTTGTATATAAGTGAAATGAATGACAGAAATGATACAAGAGATAGAGCAAAGAATTAGGATTACTTTGTTATTATAAGGTACTCACACTATCTGGGAAGTGGTATAGTGCTATTTGAAAGTGGATCTCGATTAGCTTAAATATATATTGCAAATTCTAGGGAAACCACTAAAAAAAGTAAAAATAGAAGTATAATCAATGTGCTAAGAGAGAAAATGGAATAATATAAAATGCTGAATTAAAACTATGACAGGCAGAAAGGGTGAAAGACAGAAGTAGGAACAAAGAACAAGAGTAACAAATAGAAAACAGTAACAAATATGATAGATATTAATCCAACTATATCAATAATCACTTTGAATGTCAATGGTCAAAATGCACCAACTGAAAGAGGTTGTCAGAGTGGATCAAAAAACAAGACCCAACTATATGTTGCTTACAAGAAAACTCACTTTAAATGTAAAGATGGAGAAAAATATACCATGCTGACACTAATTAAAAGATTTAAAAAGGCATTACATAATGATAAAGGAGGCAATTCTTCAAGGAGACATAACAATCTTTAACATGTATGTGCCTAACAACAGAGTGTCAAACTATGTGAGGCAAAAACTAACAAAACTGCAAAGAGAAATAAATGAATCCACTACCATGGTTGGTAACTTCAACACCCCTCTATCAGAAATGGACAGATCTGGCAAGCAGAAAATCAGTAAGGACATAGTTGAATTCATCATCATCATCAATCAACGGGATATAATGGACATCTATAGACTACTTCATCCAACAACAGCAGAATACACATTCTTCTCAAGCTCACATAGAACATTCACCAAGACAGGCCACATTCTGGACCATAAAACACACCTTAACAAATTTAACAGAATAGAAAGCATGCAATGTCTGCTCTCAGACCACAATGGAATTAAACTAGAAATCAATAACAGAAAGATAACTGGAAAACCCTAACAGGGAACTGTGTGTGTTAGGGCGGCTGGGTAAGTCCATTCTTCTGCAGACCACAGAGAGACATAGAAAGTTTTAGATGAGGCAAGTAGCATGACTAGAAATGTGATTTGAGAAAAATGGGCTGCAACACATGGAATGGACTGAAAGAGAAAGGTAACAGATTCAAAGAGAACAATTAAACAAGAGACTCTAGGTAGGAGGTAGAAAGGGCCTGACATAGAGCAGTACAAACGGAACTGAACTGATTAACGTGAGAACACTACATGTAATGACCCGCTAATGGTATTTTAAAATATAAAATGTGTATCTTCAACCTACCTACTCCTAACAAATTCATTACTATAGCTTTACTCTAAGTCACTAACATAACTTAGAAAACTGCAATAGACTCCTAGCTGCTTTTCCAGCTTCTATTCTTGCCTCAACCTTTACCCCACAGCACAGCAGCCAGAATTATCTTTTTATGTATCACACCTCTGGTCAATATCCTCCAATGGCTTCCCATTGAAATTGGAATAAAACCCAAAGTCCTTACTATGATCTAATGCCTGCCTGTCCGGCATCTGATTTCCCTACTTAAATCACTTGCCTCCTGCCATAGCTACCTTCCTTTTGTTCCTCTAAACACTGAGCTCATTTTCACTGAGGGGCTTTGCACCAGCTGTTCCCTCTGCTTGGAACGTTCTTCCCCTAGATCTTTACATGGCTGGCTTTAAAAAATTTTTTCATATCTCAGCTCAAATGCCAACTTCTCAGAGCTGCATTTTCGGATCACTGTTCCTCAAGTAGCCATCCCTCAAGCCATCCTATTACCCTGCTTTACTTCTTCACAGCAATTACCACCCTCTACAATGATCCTCTTTAGTTATCCATGCTTATTGTTCCCCTCTACCTGCCACCTCCACTGCTAAAATGTACACTCTGTGAGAGCAGGACCTTCTCTGCCTTATTCACCACTCTGTCCCCCCAATGCAAAGGATAAACCTGAAACATCGTAGACATTCACTAAATATACATTTAAAAAAACAAAATTCTTATCACAGATGCTAGTGAACAAGTAACATTGTGTAACATTCACTGAGCTGTACTTCTCCCTTTCTTCTCCTATTGTAATATGAGCTGCTTTACAGACTGGATTGAAAACCATGGATTTTAGATCCTGTAGTGCCTTATAAAGAGAATGTATTACCCAAAGTAGTAAAATTATTCAAACTATTCAGCTTTTATGATTAGGCAATTTGGTAGCTTTAAAATAAGACTGACAGTCTTACCTTATAAGCTAAGTTTCTTGCGACAAAAGTATAGAGATGGCAAGGAGACTTACTCTAAATGTGGGGAGAGCCTTCTAGGGAAGAAGATCTGTAGCCTCCCCCAACTAGGCTATGAACTAGAAGGCCTCCTAGACGCCTTCCCTGAATCCCAAGTTTGCCAATTTAATTAAAATGTACTAGTGGAGACAAATTATAAGGGAAAAAAATTAGCCATATATGTGTGTTATACATACACATAGACATTTTTATAAGAAAAATACATTAAAAATATAAAACCAAATAGTTAAAAGAACACAGCTTTCAAGAAATAACACTTTCTCAAACAGCAAAGCAAAAATGTTTGAGCTAAGTAACCAAAATGATGAACAGGCTCCCAAAGCCACTCCCGAGTTGGTCTGGCTATCCAAGTTTTTTTTTCCCCTTGCCTGTTTGCTATTTCTGTTAACCCATCTGGCCCAGATGGCCTCTGAGTGCGTGACTGCCCAGTGCCATGGGGCCTCCATTTCCATTTGATAACAGTAGAGAGATTGAGTACCATCCTTCTTATTAGCCACTTCAAGCTGAAGCTGCCAAGTTTTCTAAGATAACTTCCTAGCATTTCTTAAAAGAGATAACTTTACCGCTTGGTTAGCAATATCTACTGTGCATTTTGTTTTTATGAGGGCTGTTTTACTGCCACTGATTACCTACTTACTTACATGATTGACAAGGAAATTCATTCTTTTGTTTTATTCAACAGTTATTTATTGAGTGCCTCCTGTGCACCAACACAACGGCATTCTACTTTCTGAAACCATATCTAGGGAGATCAAGCACTCCTACCCAACACCTCTGAGAGTAGCTTCCCTATAATTCATTACTCCTGGCTTAACTGGCTAACTTAAGCTCATCAAAATGATCCCATACCTCCCACGCCCCCAACCTGCTACCATTTCCAGGTATCTACAGTTTTGTTGTACTCTGAACCCATGATTCCTCTGAATTATTTTCACTTTAAAAGAGAAAATTTCATTTGTTAAATGTGTAGTATAACCATAACAGCGGTCCACGTCAGCTGATTGTTCTGTTTTTGGGACCCAGAAAGAGATGAATGTCAGAGAGCCAGGGGCTTTGACACTGTAATAGATCTAGGAGGAGCTGAACCAGGAGTGGAGCACAGGGACTCGGAAGAAGGCACTAGCGATACCCAGGACTCCACATATACCTGGCTCATCCTAGATCCTAACGATTAAATTAACTTGACTTATATTTATGTAATGGTTTATAATCTAAAGTGTAGACGTATCTAATTTATAATCTACAACAACTCTGTAAGGTGGTTACTATTATCCTCATTTTACAGAAAAGGACTGAGGGGGAAAGGACGTGCATTGAAAGGAATTTGCCCAAGATTGTAACATATGTTGCTAGAACTTACCCTAAAATCTTCCTACACAAATTCCATATACTTCTCGCTACAGGACCCAGAAAGATGAGGTGCAATATATAAAAGCTATGGATATTAACTATGTGTTAAATAAGAAACTACTCTTGCGCATGGTAAATACTGAGTAGGTTGAGAGAAGAGGTGTTTGCAAACCTGAATGGCTTCAAGCGGAAAAGAAATAAGGAAGATAAAAATAATAGTTATCATTTAAAAAGTAATTTGGTTAGAAAGGGATTCAAAGGTACAAAGCAAAAGATAAATTTTTCTCCAATATTATGACTACATAATATAACCTTAATCAGAAGCACATGACTTCAAATAATTGTTGGCAATTGAAAAACTGATTAAATATTATTTTAAGATTATCAATATTATAAATATAGTAATTTATTTTGAAAAAGGGAATACAGAAATCTATAGTTTAAGAATAGAAATCATCGTTATTATCAAAATCTGGCCAAAATAACTTTCTTATTAATACAAGTAGAATACTGCATTCAATCAAGGCTCCTCTATGGATTTTGTATTTTGCTAAAATTACAAAGAGGTAACACCAATATGAATTATTGAAAGTAACTTGTAAATAGTTGTACATACGTTCTTTTGACATCTTGTTCAATCATTGATCGAAGTTCTTTATCTTGGAAGAATTTGTTCCAAAGACTCTGAAATAAGGAGAACAATCTATTTAAAATAATCTCACACCTTTGCTTGACTTTTATGATCTATATTTAATGATTTAAATCATTAAATTTATCCTTCTCTGAGTTACCATTTCACATGGCAGATAGGAAACCTGAGATTGGAATAATTTTTATTAAAATTTAGTTTAATCTCGAAACACATCCTCATTCTAACAACAACTTTTCCAGTGATATTATTGTATATATTCTAAATTTTTCTATTATCTATATAAAGTGAATGATACTTTTACTGCTATACACCCACTACTACCCATAGCACAACAAAAAGGTGTGCTTGGATTACAGCAGGGCCATAAGCCAACTCGTCTCAACTTGAACCTGACCTGAATTCCCAACGCACTAAGATATGCAATGTTTTCTACAAAGATTGGTTTTTTAATCAAATAGATTTTTATGTAGTTTTTAAAATGTAAATTTTGTAAAGTTTTGAAAATTTCTTAACATTTTATGCTGTTATATCATAAGACTATATTATAATAACTATAGGTATCAGGAAAAGAAATGCTAGTATTATATAGTAACTGGAAAAAAATTTATGTTAGGAGGGAAACAGAAATTAGAGCAGCAATTGAAGAAGTTATACAATACCTCTAAAGCAGTAATTATTCCTAGTCTTTTCTGGAATAGGAGTGGAAATACGCCTGATCTTCCTGATTTTTGAAAACTTCTTCATAGACTTACTAGTTACTTTTCTTCTAGAAGTGAGTCCAACCAAGTGAACCCTTCTCTATTTTTATCATCAAGGAGGCTTTCCTTAGCCTCCCCACTCCCACTGTAACCTTGATAAAACAGTTCTACCCTCATCTTTATGCTCTATTTTACCCTTAGTTCTTATAGACCCTGGGACGACTCCTCTGTAAAGCCATTCCACAGAAACCCAGATCATAAACTTCCTATAACACAGTATGTACACAGCATGGAATAATTCCCATCAGGTTTTAGGTGGTATAGCATGTGGGGTAAAAAAAAATAGTTGGTATAAAATAACATTACTTTCACGGTGATTGATAACCAGTCTCAAAAGTATATTCTTATGGGCAAAAGAGGCTGAGATATAAATAAAGAGGAACTTTACCCCTTCATCCTGTGAAAGGGGATTATTGATCATCAAGTCCTGCTGCCCAACAACCTTCCTCGGGTTTGTGATGTGCTGGTAAAGACAGAAAGAAAATACATACACAGGGATCAGAGGCTACTGGACTTTAAAGCATACGTAAGAAAACATGAATTAAAGTACAACTTACTATCTCTTTAACGTTGCTATACCATGCTCTTAATTCTTTAATTCTACTTATCCACTGGCTTTTATCTTGAGGAAGAACACAAAGAAAAAGCTGTTAAGAAAAAAAATGGAAACTTTTGTAAAAATCATAAGAAGTAAAATGTGAAACTATGCCAAATAGAATCACTTGAAAATTGAAAGAGATATTCAAATTCATAATTCTCAATAAATTATATATTTGGGGATATTTAAGAAATACATATTTGGACAATTCAAAAAGTACACAAAGGCCAAAAAACAAGATCCCAAAAGCCACCCACAAAATGGAATCAACCTCCCCTCTAGATCTATATTAAAATTAACAATAAAAATTCATTGAGGTTCAAGTATAATTCCCATTTTACAGTCTTATATTAATGGGGGTGTTGGAGGTATTAACAGGCACAAGGTTTTATCAGTAATGTCAAGTTTAAGATTTGTCCTAAAACAAGCCGATAAAGGACAGACAAGAACCTGAGGACACAGCCTAAGAAGTTACAGCAGAAAATGTAATTTACAACTGGCAATCAGCTTATGAAAATAACAAGCATTCTTAAAAAGACAAATTTGATTTAATTTAGTTTAATACAGCATTAAAATAAATCTGGATTTGAGATTATTTTTAGCAAACGAAGGATACTAAAAGTTAAACAACAAGGAATGGGGGGCGCGGCACAAACATTTGTAAACGAATATTCTAGCAGCGGGTCTCCTGCCTTTACCACCTGCATCTAACAGAAGAAAAATGTATTTTAATTATTAAATCTAAATTATTAAATCTAACACTGTCTAATACATCATGTGTTCCTTACTGTCTTTACTTGCACACACTCTGTACGCTCAATTTATGCAGATAAACCCTAAAAAACTTTCAATAGAAGTCATTTTAGAAATGAGTCTGAACCTAAATTAATTCATTTTGAAAGAACAAAAAGGGACAATATTTCCAAGCAATTAAAAAGATAACTGTAGATTATTATTACTAGTTTTGGTAACCAATGGCCTCTCTTTTGGAAGGAGACTGACCCAATTTCCTTCACTTCTCCTTCTTGCTGCTTTTCGCTTTGTGTTTCTAGTAAAAGAAATATGAAAAATCTTGCCCATCTGCTATTTATGAAGAAGAAAAAAGGGAGGATGGCTAAATGACGGCACTTGATATAATAGGAACCTGAAAGTTAACCCCCCTCCACTCCTGCCCAGCCTCAAGGATTTCTGCAAAAGCCTCTGGGGAATGTAAAGGTGTTGCTTTGAATTCCGCACCATCAAATGAGATGAAAAGAGTTATTTCAAATGCCTCCTTTACCATCACCAGTTATTCAGGACTAAGGTGGTTCAACCTTATCAGTAAATGTCCTATGAAAGATAAACATGACGGCCAAAAAACCGAGAGTGAAGTCGCTTGGAAAATTCAGTGATCCCCAGCACGGGTAATCTTCCAGGGCATCAGGTAATGTGTTGATATACTGCAACCACAAACTGTAAATAAATATTTTCTTCTTACCTTCCAGCAAATGCTGCGGAACCTGCTGCTTCTCAGCTGCCCATTAATCCCCTTCTGCCTTATTGTTGCCAAGTAATTGTTGTTTACAAATAGTTCTTCCCATTCTTTCCTATATGCAAGAAACCAAAGCATGGGGATCCTTTTGTTAAAATTCTTCTGCTTGGAGAGGAGTGCTACAGGAAACTAATTTTAAATAAGTCTAAGAAATGCAACTTTTAAAACGTATATATTTAGTTGTGTACTGTTTCTGAACGCATGGCTGTCTTTTTGGACAGAGTTCTTCTGTAGATTTAATGAATATGTAGATCGCTATAATTATGCCAGCTACTGAAATTCATAATGTCTATGGAGGCTATTCCATTTCCTCTAAAATGCTGGTAGCGCAGTTCAGTAAATAAACAAGAAAAAAAAACAATATTAATGTAAGTATATGACTGCTTTAGCCATTGACAAAGATATTCTTGCTCCAAAAATACACAACAAAAAAGTATATTGTAGATTATATTGGCTTCTCACGTGAAATATCTGTTTAAATGAACCCATTTCTCTTTTATGTCAGGCTGGGTAGTTAAATATAATAGAAGACTACTTTCTTTAACTTTTAGTGCTATTTACTATTGAAATCTCTGCAACTTCTTTCTACATGATCAGTTTTAAAATTTTAACAGGTGCAGGCAAATTCGAAAAAAACATCAAAAAATTAAAAAGCCTCACTGTAAAAACTGTTAAAGGCAAGCTTGAGTACCTTGCAGTACCTATGGCTGAGTAGATAAACAACTGAAATATGCCTCCCAGGCACGCAGACACCAGGGGCCTAACACCTGTGCCTCATTAATATACAAGTAAATCTGCTCTACTGGGAAACAATTGGAAATTAATTGTCCCAAACCATTTACTGAGTTTGAATAAAGGAAGTAGACCTATATTCCCTGCATCTTGCAGCAAACTAAACATCAAGAATCATTTGTCAACAGTTGAGGCTACTGAGCACAGCTTTATGAAATTTCTCTCCGATTTCATAATGCCACAATAAACTTATAATTTAAAATTTATTATCAAAGTTGAAACCCTAGCGATCTCTTCAGAGAGCCTTCTTCAAAAGAAAGACTCTAGACCCCTCAGTCCTCCTGGGATATATACATGCAGTTGTCACTGGCCAGAGCCGACTCATTTTGAGAAAGGACAGCCTTGTGCACTATGCTGTCTTAGAGCCAGTAACGGAACCAACTGCACATGCGAAGTTTAAACACCCGACTGTGGAGCAAGCCGCATCCTCTCCACGGGGTTTTCCAGAAGAGTGGCCAAGGTAATGGTACCTTCCCTACTGCCACGAGCAGGAGAACTTCCAGTCTCAGCTCTGTAGCAGTGACCCCCGACCGCGCCAAGCCTTCTGCCAGTAGGGGCTTGTGGCTAAGTATGCCGAATGGGACACACACTCCAAGCCCATACTGGAAGAAATACATTCCTACCACCACTCCATGAAAATTTCTTACTCTCATCACTCTGTTCATAAGAGAAAATGATATTTAATTTTTATTTTAATTTGTATTTGTATCATTAGTGAAACTGAAATTTTTTCATGCTTTTAGGTCATTTTATTTCTTCTTTGTTAAAACTTCCTTTCTTGTCCTTTGCCTATTGTAAGCAGTATAGGATAGTGCTTAACAGAATGGACGTCAGAACCACACTCCTGGGATCAAAAAGGCAGCTATGCATTCAGAAACAGTACACAATTTACTAGTTAGTTACTAGCTGTGCAAGCATGGGCAACTTACTTAACCTCCCTGTGCCTCTGTTTCCTCATCTATAACACGGAATAATAACAGCATCTACCTCCAAGAATTATTATGAGGATTAAAACACATGACAAGCCCTCAGAAGGGTGCCCAGCATATCATAACATTTAAAAAATTAATATGATTGTCAATAATTATAATACTGCTTTTATTTTAGGGTGCCTTATTATTGGTCCGAGAGGAAGTTTTCATACATTAAAGACATCACACTTTTGTCTGCCATATATATGTAATTTTATCTCAATTATCTTAATTTTCAACACACTGAAACTTTTTGTTTATAATTTAAACCTAACATTATTTTCTCTTGATTTGTTTCCATTGTTTTCAAGCTTAAGTAATTCTTGGCCACTCCAAGTTCAAAGAATTGATCACTGAAATCCTGGGGTTTTTTAAAACCACTTTAGTCCATTTGTATTATCTATAATATTTTAAATACATTATCCATTTCCTAACAATTTCACATATATTATCCACATCTCATATTGTTCAAGTTTTGTTGTTATCCAGTTTTTAATAATAGTCAAAGACGAGATCAGCAATGAGTACATAAGAACATTACAGGAGTACATCTCAGAAAATTAAAGTATGTTCAAATAGCTTGTGGTCTGTGAACAGAAAGCACCGATTTCATATGTATTCTGAACCCAAAAGGAATCAAAATTTGTGAGAGACCATGCAGTCCCATGGCCTGAAAACACTACTACGTTCCAGATAAGAGAGGGGGGTGGGAGGCAACAACTCCCCCAGCCTCTTCCCAAATCAGCTCTCTTCACAGGTACCAAGACGTGGTGAGAGTAGACACAGCTGGTGGCTAGATTCATTGCCATCTTGTCAAGTTAAGCAGCCTTCTAAGGTCAAGTTACATACTACTTATGTAATGAAGGATAATTATTTGTTAGCTTAAATAAAACCCTGTGCCTTGATTACAGTGTTGGTAAAGAGAAAAGGAGACTGAGACATGTGAAATGGAAACATTATCTCTAAACTCACAATCATTTAAATTTATTCATGGGTACTTATAGTTCCAATTAAGATATAACATCTCAAACTGATGAAGAGCTCCCACAACAGAAGAACATAAAAGCCACAAGATAACCTATTAATTGTCTTTCTTTTCTATGGAATAGTGTTTCAATAATAAACTGTGATACAGAGAAAACATAATAAACATTTATTTAGTGCCTACTATGTGCTTAGCACTCTGAGATATTTAAAAAAAGGCATTAAGTTAAGGGAGTAGACAGACGGATGTGTAAACCAATAATATGATTAAGGCAAAGCATTCCTACAGCACAGAGGAGAGAAAAATAGTTTTATACGGAAAAATGAAAACTCAGTGTAGAAAATAATAAATAGTGGCACCACAGACACTGAAATGCTGCCCCAAGAACTGAGCTGTCAGAGATTCATCAGTCCACAGAGAACAAAATGCTGACAACTTTAGCTCTTTGAGGGGAGCTAGACCAAAATAAAAGATTTTACAATCACAAATACGAATGGTGGACTACTGAACTCAGGCAAACATGAGAAAAGAATAGTAAGTATTGAGGAGTCAGTAGTGGAATTTTTAGGTTTAATTAACAAAAATAAAGAAAACGTAGTTGCTTAACTTGGTCTTACATAAAAAAATATATAGTGTGTCTATAATAAAAAAAATCTGGCAATGATGCTATTAAAATACTAAAAAAATCCATTTATGTTATAAAATATAATATTTTAGGTAAATAATTTTTAACTTCTACAACAACCCTCCTAGAGTGTATATTTTAAACTCTCTTTATGGACGAGGAAACTAAGGCTCAGAAAAATAAGTTGTCAAGAGACAAAAGGAATGAGATGAGGAAAAGCATCTTCTGGAACAACATGGAAGACAATACTAAAGGGAAACATGATACTTCAGACAACAAAAGACAAAAATGGCCTCTGGCAACAAGGAAGATAGAAAGTGACCTTATATTTTCTTCCTTACATTTTTAGTTTTTGAACATCAAGTCCAAGGGTATAGAGATAAGTTTTCACCAGCTGGACTGAGAAGGTAAGTCAACAGCTGCTGGGAGTGGTTAAGAAGCACCAGGCACATTCAGATGTGTAAACACCTAAAATGGAACAGACTAGAGACCTGGGCCTTAAGAACTCTCTTGACAAAGCACTAGTGCCATCTGGTGACAACTACTCTGCCTTGCAGGCACTGGGTCCCTGAAATCATAACCAGCATCTAAGCAGGGAGGGGGAGGGAGGGGCTGGGAGGGGTCAGTTTCATTTCTCAAGCCCATGTTAATGGATTAGTAGTGGCTGTCTTGGAAGCACTGTGTTGAGAAGGATTCTGAGCCTACCTCTGTGCTCCTCAGAAAAGAAAACTGAGTGATGAAAAATGTCGGCCATGAGCGTCACAATCATTTCTAAGTAAATGAAATCAACTTTTGTAGCAGCAACTGATGCCTTCTCTCTAAGAAGACCTATTTAGATAGTTAAGCCTCCTGCAATGGCTTTTATTTTTTTTTGATATGGAAATCAACTAGAATATGCAGTGAATAAATATAGCTGATGATCATAGGGAGATATCTATTTCTAATTACATATTTTAATGTATTTCCCCAAGATATGCAAATAAAATTAGTATGAAACTAGTTAGTACCTTCTAAATTTAATTGTTTAAATACTTTTGTAACCTAAATAATGCATAGATGACTTAATTATGTGGCAGTTCTGGACTAGACGATTTCTGAATCATTGTTCCAAATGATGATACACTAAGAGAAAACATTAATTTATATTGTATATTTTGTATAACAGTTTCTACTCCATTTTCAGGCATTATTTGGACAGTGAACAACGTCTCTATGGGGCTAACTAGAGAAACCCAAACAACTACAATAGCTGAAAAGAGTTCAAAGACTACATACAGTTTAGCACTGAGGATCTCCAAAACTAGGATAAGAGGAGCTACTTTGGTTTTTACTGATAATGAAATTGCTGAGTGGAGCAGAGAAAGGATTTTCACCCTGGGGAAGTTCAACAAGTCACAGAATGAGGGAGGTGACAGGGAGGAGACACGTTTCTGGCTGTCAGGGAGGTGTGGTAAGGGGGTGTATGGTAAAGGAGCTCTCAGAGATGACCCTGCAGTTCACAGGTCAGCCAGTTAACCATGATCATCTCGTTTTTGAGATTTCACTAGTGTAACAGTAGAACTAAAGGCCAGGGCAAGATGAAGGTGATCTTCAAGCAGGATAAGATTAGAATTAGACGGGAAGAATATTTGAAGGTGAGGAAGCACAAGAAAACTGAACCTGATGCAAAACGGTTTATACAATTTTATAATCTTAAAGGGCACACCAATATTCAAAAAAATTGCCATATTAACTGTGATCATATTTGTTTTATCAAATGCAAAGGGAAAAGGACACAAATTTTTAAATCTGTATAGAAATATATTAGTGAAAGATTTCTACCAATGAAAGGACTGTACCATAATTCCAATATTCCACGTAGAAGAGTATGTACCTTTATACCACTTTAAAGGTATGATTTTAAAAATACTATCCATATAGAACAAGGAACATCCAACTTAAAAATCAATGGAAATATGAGAAGCGTAAATTAGGTGTGTCAGCACCAGACTGTAACATGTGGCACCAGATACGGTAAGCTACAACATTAGGACTGCAGGTGCCAAGATCAACCAGATAAATACTGATGTTATCTATAATTACCTCATTTTTAGCTTAAATCACAGGTAATGAGGGAACTCAGAGACTCTAAAAGGCAATTAGAAACTGTACTGGCTTTTTTGCTTCGTGTATCAGGAATTTTTAAAAACTTACTTTTATTTAAAGCTTTTTTTTCCATAATGAAACATCAGGGCATATCACTTATACATATATAAATAAATATAAAAACAGAATGCACAATTACTTACAAGCTTAAAATGCATTTCTTCCTATGTCTAGGTGAAATATGTTCTCATATGATGAGGATCCATTGAAACAAAGGCAACAAATAGTTCACTGTGCGGAGCTTTGTTAAAATTAATTCACACTGATGTTTTGATTCGGGTTTGGACTTAATTTTGAATTGAGAAATCTCGAGCCTCCACCTCAGTATCCACAAGGACACAAAGAACTGAGTGACCAACAGTTTTGGACTGTCAGATATACTAATATTTTTTTAATGTATTATTTTCTTCAAAATATAGTGTTTAAAAGCTTCCAAATTCAGGGTCATATTAAAGTAGATAACCCCAATAAATACACTTTTAGACAAGGAATCAATAAAAGATGCATCCCAAGGTTATAAAAAATTAAGCACATAATAAAAGGCCATTATATCACTAATCAAAGAATCAGCATTTAGAAATGAGATGAGAAAAGGATCCTGTACTAGACAATCTCTACGAAGGTTGTCTGAAATGAATATATTTTATGTTCCATAGTTTACTGACGTTTCTTACATAATGAATAAGTAAGGAAAAATCCCCTTCTTGAGACACCTCCCTGCAGACCTTCTTTGTATCTCCACCTCACCTCACTTAATTTGATATTTATGATAACTAGCATGGATTTGATATCTAACTTTCTATATGATCAAGAATTTGCCACACAGTCTATAATGTAAACAGTACTGTAAGGGAAATACTTATAAAATTGAGAACAAATTATTTTTCAGTAATTTAGAAACAGGCATTTATTTAGCAAAATCTTATGTCCTAACTGAAAGTCAGTCCTATCTCTTACATCATGTTTTCCATAACTGGGCTAACTTACAGGGTATTACACATATAGAAATACATGTACACTTGAAATAAGTACTTCCTCTTAAAAAGATTTAAATGGATTATATTTTCACTGAATCCATCCGTCATTGACAACCTCTAGATCAGCACTATCCAACAGAACTTTCTGAGATGACAGAAATGCTCTATACCTGACCGTCCAATGTGGTAATCACTAAACACATGTGGCTATTAAGCAGTTGAAATATGGCTTGTGCAACTAAAGACCTACATATTTTATTTTATTTTAATTAATTTAAACCTAAATTTACATAGCTTCATGTCGCTAGTGGTTCCTATATTGGACAGCGAAACTTAAAAGAGTGTTTTAAGGATGAAAAACCATTCATATATACATTTCAATTTTTAAAGTAACAACTATAACGGTTCAAGGGATATAAAGATAAATATATACATGATATATACTTACATAGTATTATTGGGGAAAGAAGACAGATATTTGTTAAAAGTTAAACAATACAAGTGGTTAAAAAATCAAGGTAATTCCATCAGATGGAACACAGTATATAACAAATTCTAAATGAATGATGCTACTACTAAGACCAGTTATAGACGTAATGGGTTTTGTTTTCTTTTTTGTCTCTATCTTATTGCGTCTCCCTGTCTGTGTTTGTCTCTAACACCAGACATCTGTCCCCAGCTTCCTTCACCTCCCTCTTCTCGTGTACACACATGTAAAAGGAAAGCATATCTTTAGTGATGACAGTGATACATCTATAAGTTACCAAAAATAATGCTGGAAAGAACTAGATCCAATATGTGGATCATGAGCCTAATATAACCACGCTTAGCAATAGACTGGCTCAAAGATCCAGGAAATGGTAATTTAAGATTAAGATAAATGAGCCATGTGATAAAATAAACATTAGTTTAAGGTCAGTATGTACTTTATAATTGGTTTGGATTAACGTACCTGGAAAAAACTCTTAAATGGGCCTCTGAAAAGGTAAGGAAATATCCCTCACCCAAGGGTTACTAGAAAATTTCACTGTTTTATAATTAAAAAGTTCACTAATTTTTAAAAATCCCATGCTTGAATACCTCATTTACCCAGCATGATGAAAAGCCAATGTATGTCACATAAGTGATTCTTTTTTCTCAACACAAAAATGTTGCGAATTCCAAAACGTTTCTAAGACATAAAAAAAATTTTGTCCACATGTGGTATATGTTCGGAAAATGCATGGCTCTTTGCCCCTAGGTTAAATAACTCCCCACTGTTTTGCTTTTGGGGTTTTCTATTCTGTATTTGGTGGTAATTCTCTCATGACCATTGTTGCCAGGATATCGGCTACTAATTCGTATAATGATTACATATTAGCGTTTAGAAATCCTAAATCTGTACCCGTCTGTCACGGGCTCAGTTTGTCCTTTTTAAAATAAGGACAACAAACTAGACTTGAAACTGTTATACACTCTAGCCTATTTCAACATCATAAACTATCATAATCTTTTTTAATTAAAAAAAATGAGAAACAAGACTCAGTGGAAGCAGAGCAAGGACTGGAAGGGCTCTCCTGCGACTAAATGTACTTTAATGAACAAACTTTTTGGCCGTTCTAATGTTTTCCCTCTATTTCCAAGTTTCTGATTATATTCTAGTTGGCTAATCCCCTTCTATTAATACTGGATATTGGGAGTGGGAGAGAAAAGGTTGAGGGAAATGCTAAAAAAACCAAGTCAGGGTGTGGAGACCTAATCTGAGTCTGCACTCTGTTTCCCATGTAGGCTAGAACACCAATGGGAGTAGCATTTTTATTACTGATTTTTTAAAACAGTTGCTCCACATGACAGTGGAAGATGAACCATTTTCTCATGACCTCCTTGTCCAAATTAAATTATGTTTCATAAAAAGTCCTGTGTTAGGAAGAAGTATTCTCCACTGTTGAAATTTTATATTACTTGAAAGTTCATCTACTTTAAAAGAACCCAAATCTAGTCCTGACTTTATAAAAGGCCTTCTGTTATTTTCTTATTTGCTATTCTGTTATCCACACCCTCAATAATTCAGATATTCCCAAAATCTGAAAAATTTATGACCACAAAAAAATTAATGACCACAGATATCTTTATATGAACCAAAGAGATGCCTCCAAAAACCTGTTACATGGAATGCTACTGTAAAATTGAAAATTAGCACCATAAGAAAATTCTCATTTTTCCACAGATCCTTTAAAAATATTATGATTGGGAACGGCATTTAGAGATATAAAGGCAGGAAAATGGGGTTCCTTCTCTAGGGTCCATCAGCAGCCCATGTGGCAGTGGGAGAAACAGGCACGGGAGCTGAGTTAAAAATGCCAAACAGCCCACTCTAGCTTTATTTATTTATCCTACTCCCTCCACCCTCTCCCACATCGCTCATGTAGAAAAAATGGTCCGTGTTCAACCTACATGGTCAGAATAACAAGGAGAGAAGCAGGCTGTGGGTGTGGCCCCTTGGTATGGTGAGAGAAGGGCAAGAAGCAACAGCAGTTACTTCAGAGATTATGAACTTATTACTGTGGACTGAACAAAACCCAAATAACATGAGGTCTCTGCCTGGTTCAATGATAGGAGAGCTCTGCTGCTCACGAGAACTTTAAGATCTAGAAGCATATTTAAAAATTGGAATGAGAGTTAAGAGATGGTGTTCAACCGTCTTGTTTCACTTCAAATGAGTTGCGAGACTTGGGCATGTCATCTGAACTACTTTTCTAATCTGAACAAGCAGCTTTAAATACAATCTTTGAAACTCCTTGAGAATACGTCAACCAGACTAAACTACTTCTATATCTATCCCAGAACATTGCATCTATAATCATGGAATGAAAACTATGTCCATATGTTCAGATGATACTAGGACGTCTTTTAAATTTCAAATATTCTCTCATTAGCAGGCTATTTTTTATTCCATAGCTGCTTTATTGATTTTTCCCATATTTCTAGGCATATAATATTCATTCTCAATTGTATCATTATCAACTATTTCATACGATTTTGTGAGATGTGAAGATTCACATTTTCAGCTCTCAAACTTCTTGATCATTGATTTAAAAATATCAAATATCTATGATACACTAAAATCTAAAACTTTAATATTGTCAAAATAGCAGTTCATGCAAAGTAAAAATGTCATCACAAAGAAACAAATATATGTAAATACTTATGTTGTATGGGTCACTTTAGTTGTCTTTCTAGGTAAGGGCATAATTTTGTCACTGACAAATATAAGGCCAATCAAATCTATCTGTTCTAATAGTGCAAAAAACCCAAAAAGAATGCATTGCTAGAGAGTAGAAAATGAAGATTGTCTTTGTTCATATCGTTGACCTCACAGAAAACTTCTGTCCCTCTAGAATGTCTAGCAAAACATCTTCCTCCTTCCCACCACCCACCACCTACCCCTCAATTTTAACAACTCCATCTGATACTCCCCCAATTCTTGGTAAAATGCCCTCATTATAACACCAATCCTTATCTATGTTAGCTACTTCCATGTTTGTCTCCTCTTCTAGATCATGAATGCACCAAGGGCAGGGTCTGTGTTTTATTCTTCTTTGGGTCTTGGAGGTTTAGCACACTGCCTGGCCTGTAATGCATGTACAATCAAGATTTGCAGAATGATCGAAAATATGTTAGCTCTCTTGAACCAAAAAAGAAAAGAAAAGATACAAACAAAAAGCACTTGTGAAAGCTCTGGATTAGAAAAAAAAAGAAAAAAAAAAAAAAAAAAAAAAAGGATTACTAACCACGGCTACTTTCTCCCAAAAGGCAAGGTAATTTGATATAGAAAATAGACAAATATTGAATATCAATTTTTAATAAAATATTCTATGAAAATTTCACCCTTAAACTATACCTTTGAGATTTACAAATTGTCCATCAAATCAAAAATCAGAAATTAAGCATTACATAGAGCTATGTAACTATAAAGCAGACCAATAAGTAATAAGCAAGCTATTCATAACATGTTTTAAAAGATTTATAACTTTTCACTTTTAAATTCTAATTCTATGCATTATTTTCTCAAATTATAGATGCAGTAACACACTTCAACACTACCAACCAAATATTTAATTGATTTTGTCTATTTCACCACTAAACCTAAAAAGCACAGCATGTGAATATACATTACAAATAGTGACCCATGGGGCCAACAGGGGGCCATTTCAGCTGGGAATAAACACCAGGGGAAAGTGTGTCCTGGGGAAGAACTCTCTGTGCTGACTGACTCAGAGCAGCTTATCCTCATCTTTCAAATGTATGCCCGTTTTTTCAAAGATAAACATTTACACAGCCTTGGATGACTGGAGCTTGCAGCTAACTATGTAAATAAACAAATATGAAAAAAAAATTTCCCCTAAAGCCTGGCTACAGATAATAAACAGGTTTTGAAGGGGTTTCAGAAGGAAAAGAACTCAAACAGTAACATGTATCCTGAAGACAGTTTAGGTTATGTTAATTTAGGGCTGTAAATGCAAACAAACCAGTTAATATTTAAAGAGAAGGTAACATTTTCAGAGCCTTAACTGATCAATACTTAGTTCAGACAGATTGTATATAACAAGAAGATACTGACCAGTTCCACTATCAGAAAAAATAAAAAAGTTACTTCAAGAAGATATAGTCATTACTGAAATGTGATATTTTTTCTTCTCTCAAATGTGGCTCCATTATGGAGATAACAATAAAAGGTAATATTCTGATTTTGGTTTCTGGAAAATGCAAAGGTTACACATTTTTGCTCTCTGAAATTACTGTTTAACTTATAAAGTTGTGGTGCTACTTGACCAAATATGGAAACAAGAAAATCTGATAATGAGATTGTGAGGCTAAATACAAGTATGGGTTTTATAAATATTCCCCCTATACAATCTATAGGTAATTGTAGATAATGGTAGATCTGATCTTTTATAGATAACTGTAGATCTGATCCTTAAATACTCATTTCTTGCCACTTTAGAACTGCATAGATTTTTTAAAATACTTTTCTGAGACAAAGGACAACTTTGTTAGGTGAAAAAGTTGATTAAAATAAAGGAAATTTTAGAAAAGAGAGAGAGAAAGGAAAGGTGAGGAAACTAGTACTTGTTACTTACTATGTTAGGTCACTGGGCCAGGTGTTCTATAGATTTGCAGGTATGCTCCCTACAACTCTATGATATAGGAGCTGTTAACATTCCCCTATTACAAATGAGGTAACCAGGAATCAGAGAGGTTAATTACTTTGCCTAAGGTCATACAGTTAGCAAGTGGTGGAGCTAGCATGTAAACCTTAGTCTGTCTTATTTCTGTGTGCTTTTTCCAAATGTTTCCCTAAATCGGGTGTTTATTCTTAAGAATTTATGGAGTTTGTGTCATATAATTACATAGATTCTCAACAAAATACAGGCAACACATTAAAGTGAGAAAGGCAATGCTCTAAGAATTAGGAAAGAAGCTCTAATTCTAGACCCTCTTTTCTCATCTATTTACTAAATAATGTCCTGGAAAAATAACAAAAATGGCAAGTCCTTAAGAATTTAAGATGACTGGGTAGTGGAGGAGTGAGATGGGGAATTCAGGCTGGTCTCGATTATCTTTAATATATGTTATGGACTGAATGTGTCCCCCCAAATTCATATGTTGGATCCTAACACCCAATGTGATGGTATTTGGAGGTGGGGCCTTTGGGAGATGATTAAGTCGTGAGGGCTGAGCCCTCATGAAAGGGATTAGTGCCCTTACATAAGAGGCCCCCAGAAAGCTCTCTTACCACTTCTTACCATGTGAGAAAACAGTGAAAAGACTCTGTCTATGAACCAGGATATGGGCTCTCATCAAACACCAAATCTTCCAGCACTTAATCTTGAAGTTCCCAGCCTCCGGAATTGTGAGAAATAAATTTCCGTTTTTTATAGCGGCATGAATGGACTAATACAGTATAACTTTCAGCAATTAAATTATTCTATGACTCCATATTCTTAAAAATAACAGGTTAACAAACATATCATTCTAAGAACATAACCAGAACCCAGACTTCTAAATTTTAAACCCAAAGTATGCTTTTGCCCTATTATCTCTACTCTAATATTTCCAATCACTGCTTCATTGTTATTTCAAGAGACATATGACCTTCTTACATACAAATGGGAAAAAAAGGTATTATACCAAAAATAAATGTTAATGATGGGAGCATATTTCCCACATCCTCCCAAATTATTGATTATATGTAAATAGGATACATAAAAATCTATGATAAAACTTGAAGCCTAACTTTTAAAATTTACTCAATGACTAAAGAGAGTTCAAATTAATGTATTTTTTTCTTATTCAGGAAAAGACTTAACTTTTAGATTCAAAAAGCTAAACCAACTATAATTTTTTTTTAAATTTTTTACCAACTTAAACAGCCTTTGACTTTGTGGGCTATAGAACATACCAACTTTGGAAGCTCTGATCAATATCAAGAAATTATAACACCACCACTTTAGAGTCAAGTTGTGTTTTATTTTCTTTCCTTAAAAAGAAACAAAATGAAATATATAAAGGGAAAAAGTTCTCTTTATTTCTTCAACAAAAATTCTTTTGAAATATGAAATACAGTATTTCTTTAGAGGGAAAAAAATGAAAAGCCAAAAAGTATGAATATTTCTTAATTTAAAAAAACATAAATAATGTATAGTTTATAAGTATTCAATGTCTTTATGAGTTTTTCAAGTCTCAGTTGTAGGATTTACTAATTCAAAAGACACACAAGTATTCTGCAATCCTTTTTGCATCCAAAAACTTTTGCTTTTTAATTCAACACCAGGATTTCTAACTAAATTATTACAATCTTTGTTTATTCCTATTACTTGTAACTGAACAACCATTGGTTGTTATTATTTTGAACTGTGTCTCTTGGAGTCAACATTTCATTTACAAAGTATTATTTGAAAATTATCCAATTGTCAAAATCCAGAAGATAGTACATTTTTCCTAATGGCACAGCTTGGGAAATACACTCAGAAATGGTAACGTGAAATTAAATTGTAAAAATAATCAGGGTAGACTACATGATTTACTACTATATACACAGAATCTAGAAAATCAGGGGAAAACATACAAATTTATTTAAAAATAAGCTACAATGATTTATATTCTATCCTATGCCCTTTATACAACACCAAGATAATATCTGAAAATTAAGCAATATTTTGAGTTTCCCAGAGAATGCCAAGAACTGGTCTGAGTTTTCTCTAACTAAATTAACTATTAAACCAATGGATTTTAACAGGGATTTGTGACTACATAAACACAACCTAAATCTTATAAAAAATCAGGCAAAAATGAAATTATTTTCTATTTCTATATAATTTGGAATTACAACATTATACTTAAAAAAACATTACATTGACTCAAAAACCATATAGACTTCCTATGAACTTTTGTAGAAAGTTATAATTTGATCAATAAAGATATTCAGAAACATAGAGTAAAAAAAGTAAAGTTTAAAAATGTTCACCTTCAATTTATTTCATAGGTCACTGTTATACCATCTAATAAGATAATTAAAAACATGCAAGCAGCTGGTACTACAGCTAAACAGATTAATGTAATAGTCTGTAGTCATATGTGCTGGCAAGGGGCTCGCTTCTTTGGAGAGGAGAAGGTCAGCTGCCCTTGGGAAGAGGAGGGGGCTGGCAGAATATTCCTTCTACCCTGTGGCCCTGTGCTACAATCACTAAGTTAAACATCTACTGCAAACTGCTGATCAGCAAAGCACTCCTCTTCTTTCATACCCAGCAAGGGTCTCTCAGTTGTAATGGTTAAATAAGAAATAGAGAAAGCTCATAATAATCCGACAGAAAACATTAACATTGGTCTTTTAAAAGTACAAGATATATTGCATAAATCAATAATATCTTCTCAATTCTTATAAATTTTCCATTTTAACACGTCATCTGCAAACTAGATGGGAGATATACAATCAAATTTTAACAAAAACTTCCAAAACAAGATCTGGTCTATTACCGGGGCATAATATAACAATCACACTGGTGCCTCAGGAGTTAAATGCAGCTGTACCCCACCTGAATCAATGAAGTAAACCACAAAAGACACACATCCAAAGTAAAACCTCAGAGACTAAGAAAAACAAATCTATGAGCATTAGGCACATAAAGCTATAGTTAGGCTCCATCAATTGTAAATTTCAAAATTTATCGGTCAAAATTCCAAAAATCCATCTCTGAACTTATACTAATAGTAAAACATCTTCCTTTTACCTTTACTATGTGTACAAATTTATTATACAAAGGCAACCTAGAATACTGTATCAGAGATTGAGAGTTTCAAGCCTCAGGTTAAGCTTGCTCTTAGCTCCCTTTCTGTTAACACAAGTAGTTTTCCTGTAAGACACATTTTTCTTTTATCTTCCTTTTGGTGTCTCTGTATTAGAGCACTGTAAAATAACTTCTACAATACCAGAAGTTAACGATGATGACAATGATGATGATGACATCGACTGGAAGATAAAAGCAGCTAATATTTATTCAGCATTTACAACATGACATTACCCCATTAACTCCTCAGAACAAGTGTGTTTTATTAGTCCCACTTTAAAGGTGAGGAAACTGACGCTAAGACTTGTCCAAAGTCTCCATAGTATTTGGAGTCAGGATTTGAACCAACTCACTATGTTTAGATATTGCTAACAAACAAACAACAACAACAAAAAACAGACTACACCCTCTTGAAACTGATAATCTAAGATCACAATAATACAAATAATGAGAAGAATATTAGATTTAGGTGACCAATTTAATACTGAATTCAAAAGTTAGTAAAACCTCAGCATATGCTATAAAAGGGTACATGTGGTGGAGGGTTAGGTGAAGACTAAGGCAACAAAGTTGCCAGTTTACAAGAGGTAAGCACAAAAGAATTAATAAAAATAATGCCATGACTCTGCATTTAGATTTTCAAAAGGCTTCATTTTACACATTTCATCTCAGTCTTTAAAACAATTGTAAGAAGGAAGCAGGTTAGATATCGTAATGTCCATTTCATAGATGACAAACTAAGGCTAATCATTATCCCGGACACAAGCACGTACAGCTTGAGTACGATGGTACTAGGCTGACAGCCAGAAGTGTCCAACTGTGCAGAAAGTCAAGATTTCTAAGGCAGAAATGTTCCATTTTAACAAATGTTAGGCTAAAGGATGTTTGAGGGTTGGAATATTCGCATTTTTCCAATAACCTATTTCCAGTTAGTTTAAAAGAGCTATGATGGCAACAGAAAAATAATTTTCATTTTCAAAAGTGAATTTTACTGACAATTCTGTTACCATTTTAGTGTGATTCTGCAACAATTCCTAGGTTTTATCAGTTAACCTTAATATGAAAATATACCCCAGAGCTGTGCTTCTATGAATTCTGCATTTAACCCAAGTGTCAAATTCACAAGTAAGCTCATTATGTTGTAAGAGCTATTGCCTACTGAGTAGAAAAATATTCATTTCACACCTTAAATACTATAATACTATTTAATAACAGCACTGGCCTGCCAACTATTAAAAGCTCGTTTTTGTATACTGTACTACCTGAGCTTTTTATCTTGCCTTTTTAATTACAACAATAAATTAATATCCTAACAGTACAACACTGACAGGCATTGATTAAAACTGTATTAGTTAACAACATTAGTATTTATTGTGCAAAGTTGCATTAGGAGTTCATTTTCAAAGTACAATTATCATTCGATAATACTAAGATACTTTAATCTTCAAACTATTCAAGAACAAAATAAACTACAAGATAATACCGTGTCTTCACATTAACATATTTCTCTTAACTTTATATTATGTCCATTATTTACTATAATTAGCTAAACTATAAATGTAATTGTAAAATATAATTCACCAAAAAAATTTATATACATATGAATTTTCCTTCCTTTGAAATACATCTTTATTTTCCTTTTGCCTTAGTTATTTTTTTATTGTATTTATATCTAGTAATAATATAACCACCATAGATTTCACATATATTATCATATTAACATTCCTCAGTTACATGCCAAATCATGAACATTATTTAACTATCTTTTATATTTACTTTTTTTTTTGTTTTGGTGTGACCAGCTGTAACATGTTCAGACAGAGGATCCTACCTGTTATTTAACATGCCAAATTCCAAGCTTTATATTACACCTCAGCACTAAAAGGATTTGGAGAATTCCACCATTTATAAGGTGGGATGGGTACAGTGAAATTTAGTGACAGTATATGAGCTTTACCGCTGTGATAATACGCTTCTAGAACACCATGGGAACATGAGCCTTTTGTAGTATCCGTGACACTTGAACAACTGATTATTTATACAGACCCCAACTGGCACAAAATAAAGATGTCAAGTGTTTCAATTACCATCTCACTTCTGGAATTCATAAACAAATTGTAAAAACTTTCACATTTACCACATTCTTATTAAGTGCTTCCTGTATACAAGGCCCTACTCTAGATGTTAAAAGCTTGCCTGGGATCTGAAGAAACAAATGACATAGTTTCAATTAGGGATACAGAATATGTACTCAAAAATATAAAGATTCTAAGCCTAAATTCCATATTTATTATATAAAAGGAGTTACAGCTTATTATTCAAATGAGTTTCCAAGTGTACAGTGGCTCTTGCATATAATTTATAGTGTCATTACACAAATATCAGAACTAATTAACCATAAAGACAATATATTTCAACTAAAGTGTTTCTTCAAGAATCTGCCTTACTATCTATAACGTCAAAATGTATTATTATCGAATTTGTACTTTTTTTCTCTGAAAGAAAACCACCTAGTTCTTACATCACTTTGGTTCAGTATATGAATTTTCTAACTTTACTGAAAATACTTTAATCTTTCTTCTTCCTAGATTTCCCTGTTACGAAGGGACAAAATCCATAAACATTTACTTAAGCAACTTCAAGTTATAAGGAGAATATTAACAAAAGACTAGATAAAATACATGTTTTCTTAACAAGTATATCCTTTTTTAAAAATCACTAATTGAGACATAACTGCCGTGTTTGCTGAAGAGCCAAACGGGATAGTAACAAACAGCATGTAACCACGGATTACATTTTATACTCTCTTAGATGCTCATCAGCAGTACACTCCATTTTAGCAGCAAACTTAAACAAAAGGAAGCCTTTAATACTGTAACAGATATACTGGAAAAACAAAAACAAAACATGGATTATAATGAAGCTTAATACTACATGTGCATCCATTCCAATTATTCTACTCTGAGATAACAGATATCTACAATAAGTCCATTTACTCAAGAACTCAGAATGTTACATTTTCCGTTACTCAGTAAGTCTGCAGAACAATTGCATCTCACAATAGTCTTTACATTTGTCATATTTTTAAAGCACAGGTAACAGTTTCTTACTACTCTAAAATTAGAAGTCTGTAAGATTAGGTATCTTGTAATTACCCTGTAATATTATGTATCTATGTATTCATCACCTACCTATAGGAATTAAAAGTCCCATCAGAATCTAAAGTAGAACTTGTTCTTCTTCCATTTTTATTTGAATCTCCTGGAAAAGAAAATTTAAAAACACTGAAATAATGGAGATTATGAAACTGAGTATTTCAGTTGAAAAGCTATGGTGTAACAGCTCTATGCAGTATATTGGGTCAAAAAGCATATATCCCCTTATCCCTCCCCCAAATATCTTTTCTAATCAGAGCCCTTTAGGCAAAAAATTCATTTTGATGCTTAAATATAAACCAACACCACCACCCTAACTTAGATAGGAATACTACCAAAGTAATTGCTAATAGGAACAAATGAAGTACAGTACAGACATTTTCTTCTTACGAATCACAGACAAAACCAAAATTTATAAACCATTTAATCATACATTAATGTTTATAACAAAGGGCAACTTTTTGTTAGTGCCCTTCGTTTATAATCAGCCATCCTGACCACTGGTACAGTCAAAAGAGAGCAGGCAGATATCTGATCTGGACGTTTTCCAGCCTCCAGTTCTCCACTCTCTAGGAATTTGGTATGTAGAGAGTTTTAGTAAAACAGAAAGCAGACTTAAGAGGTGGTGATCAAGAATGCATTCTAATAAGCTTTTAATATACCTTAATATTCTTCCCAAAACTTTATGTTTTAACTGTGGGCAAAAGTTCAGCAGTTTAAAAAATGAAAAAACAACAACAACATCAAAAGGTAGTTCTGCCTCATGTAGCAATATCAAACATTTAGGGGAAAAAAAAATTCACTCAAGAAACTGGCATATTTATAAAATCAGATTTAGAACAAATTCATACCTATCAGTTTAAAGATTACAGAATAAAAACAAACTTGTTAAAAAAGTGATTACCAATGCCACAATACAAAATATATGTTCTTATTGATAGAAATTTAATTTTAATAGTTTAAGTTTTAAAATATATACCTCAAAGTATAGTTTTTATGAGCTCATAGTATACTACTATTAAATATACCACTTATTCTTAGAAAAAAATTTAAAAGACTAGAATCTGATTACATTTTATACTCCTAATTCCCGTAACGTGACTTTCAAACATCAGGTTATATTCATTTTTATGATATTTAAAGCTTAATAATTTAATGATTTATCCAATTTTAATTTACACTTTTAATCCACTTTGAACAATCTAAGGTGCCACTGGAGATCATCACAGTGGTCCTGGTTAAGTCAAATAATAATTACAGAGCTTTCACTTTAAAGATGAGATTATTTTTAATTATTGAGTATAGTACTTAAGGTACCATACTTCTATAATTATGCTACTCATTAAATGGTTATTGAAAGCTGAGATGTAATTTTAATGACAGCTACCTATTTTTCTTTGCACATTTTATAGTTGACAGATTAGTCAAGAATGTTGGTTCTCTTCAAAATCTTTGCAGCTGCGCCAAAGTGTTTAGGAGGACGAGAACCGGACTGAGCCCACTCACTGAACTTTTAACTCCATCCTTTTTTCAAAATGCACTTTCAGTTTTTCTTTTTCATTAAACAAAAATCCTGAAATGGATTACAGCATTCAAAAATGTTGCCAAATTTAATACAAGAAAATAATCCAGAAACACTTAAATGTTTAAGATCAATCTAGCTGGATATATTTTGTTAATTATTTGAAAACATCAATACCGTACAATTATTCACACAACATACTTAATTTTCTTTAAAATAAATTAATGGTATTATAATAAATAAACTAAAAAGATTTTAGTCTCCGTCTTGCTAAATGAAAATTTTCTACAACACATGTTATTTAACAGCTTGCAGACATTTCCTGTGAAACATTCCATAATCAGCATAGAATAAGTACTATATTATACATTTAAAATATGAGCCTTCTTTTTCTTTAAAGATTATGATTAAATACATAAAATCTCACCAATAGAATATTTCTTCCCTTCTGCTGATATTTACCAAATATAAAATCCTTCAAATAATTGAGACTTTCAGTTTTTTTAAACAACTAGGTTTTGTCCTCATCATATATTACCAAGGTTTTCTTCATTTTATATCTGTTTTGAAATGAATATATCACATTAAATGTAACCTTCAAAGGATGGGAATAAGGAAAAAAAGGAGTTTTTCTTTCTCAAAAACATACGAAATAAGGAGTACAATTGTTTCTCTAAACAATATTAGAGAAAAGATTTCAGAGTTTGCTATGTGGGGAAAAGGCAATAAAGTTTTGAAGCAGGAAAAACTGCTTTGTTCCTTCAATCCTCTAGTTGAAATTAATTATAGCAAATGTTTATGAAAACATCTGTTCCTTACAGTTATAAATTCTTAATTTTAGTATGGACGATTCCAGACTCTTATTTTGGAAGGAAACTGTCTGACAATTGAAAGGTTTACAAAAGAACAGACAGAATTTGTAATTCTGGAAAATTGTATATACAGTGTGCTATATCCTGTAGAGATTTTCGTTTGTGTGAAACATTTGGAGGGGTTTAAAGCTGGTAACTAGGAGAAATCAAAGACAAACGGGCTCATCTTTCATTTAAGCTGTTATACAATAAAGACATATCTGTAACACAAGAAAACACCAACTAGGAATTATAAATAAATATTACTTTACTATCAATCTAATTTGCAGGTAAGTAAAATAAAATAAGTATTAATTTTATCAAGGATTTTAATAAGTCTAATGTCAATACAATCATGGGAAGGTATGTGTAATGTTCCCCCAAAATAACAACAGAGGGTGCAAGAGAGTTTAATATGATGTTTTTAGCTGCTGTTCTGATTCTTGAACTAAGTTGTCAGGTAGTCGTAACTGAAGGAGGATGCATAGGTTGTTTTCAGATCTCTCCCCCTCTCTCTCTGTCTCTCACAAACACACACACATAAATACATTATTAAAGTAATCTTACACAAAGACCTTTAAATGATCAAACAGCACAAATACTTAACAGTGTTGTAAGATAACAGACTTCCTTTCACTTGCTTGAAAAATAATTGAACGGAGTAAATTTTTAAAATACACTTGTGATTTTAAAGGTATTTCAATATTTAATGTAAACTAACCAATAAAATAATCTGGATATATTTATTGAGTAAATTTTAAATAAATGCATAAATTATATCCAATACATAACATACATATTACATGTTACTATATGTGTATATAACATTGTACATCGTATTATATATTTAGAGGAACAGTTCATCAATTACCTGTGACCATTACGGTTTGAAGTTTAAATAACACATTCATTTCTCATTAGTTGGTAAGTAACTTTGTAAAATGAGTTCATAATATTCACAATTAAAATAAGTTGACTGATTTGAAAAAAATATGCTTGTAATTATACCATTTTAAATGAGGATATAAAGAGCACTGTATTTTCCATTAGTAAATTCTAATAAACATGTATCTAACTTATTAAGCCAATAATATGTATAATGGTGACTTAAATTTCAAAGCAGGATTAATTGAATTCCAGACTCCTTTTCAGCTTTTACTGCAGTCTTGTTTAGCTAAGGGCATTTATAGTATCTTATCTGAGTGCTACCGAACTCATGCTAAACAAAGGTTCACAACAGATTTCAATAGTGCTTTTTATGCACAAACATCTGCTTCATGAAGGGAGAACCAGAGATTTTAAACTAGGTTAGGTTAAAAACAACCAGAATAACGCTATAAATAAGCACACCTACTCAATCGTGCTTTCAGTTTACATCTAAAAAACATCAAGTTTTAGAGTATCATCTCACACTAAGTATGAAATCTGAAAAGTATTACATAATTTAAAAAAGTGTTTCTTTTCTGAATTGTTAGAGAAATGTCACCAAGTGAGTGTGATGAATATTTAACAGTAAAAGGGGAAAAATGATTTGGTTCAAACTAAGTTTAAAACAACGCTACGGGTAGCCACATTTTAGTTGAGACAGGATAATATGGCATAATTGAAACATAAAATAGTCCAGCTAAGACCTAGGAGCAAAAGGTGGTGAGAGTTTCTTTGGGAAATTAGGACATTCGTAGAAGGCCATGCACATGTCCAGGGCAAAATGCATGACCATATAGGAACTGAGAAGGCCGTAAGCTTCCACCTCACGCTGATCACTAGGATGAGTGCAAGCCTCGCTAAATGATGAAGGACCGCTGTGGCACAGAGCCAGTCTGCAAAGACAAGGAGAGGTTTTGTTTTGTTGTTTGGTTTTTGTTGTTTTTTTAGCTCCTGACATTCAAAGAAATCTCTGTCAAAATCTTAGCTGAGTATAACCTAAGAAATAAAGACTTCAGTGACTACATATGTCAAAGACTAAGTCTTTGCAAAAATAAAAAGTAGCTCAGGAAAGTCACTAAACAAATGGACTAAAACGATCTTCAAGAGTATAAAAAATACCAAACCCTGGGGAAGGCGAGAATCTGATTTACAGAGTTACCAAATTACTATATTCAAATATCCAGTTGTCAACAAGAACAACCCAAAATCACAAAGCATACAAAGAAACAGAAAGCATGGCTCATCGAAGGAACAAAACTAAATTGACAGAAACTATCCCTGTGAAATCTAGAAATAGGTATTTACTACAAAAAGATTTGGTAACAGCTGTCTTAAGGATGCTCAAAGAGCAAAAAGAAAACATGGACAAAGAAGGAAAGGAAATCATGTAAAAAATGAAGAAACAAAATGAGAATATCAATAAAGAGGTAGAAAGTATAAAAGGAAACAAAGAATTTCTAGAGCTGAAAAATACAATAACTGAAATAAAAAATTCACTTGAGGGGTTCAACAACAGGTGTGAGCAGGCAGAGGATGAAAATAGCAAACAAAGATAGGACAAGTGAAATTATGGAGTCTGAGGAGCAAAAAGAAAAATGAATGAAGAAAAGTGAACAGAGCCTAAGAGACCTGTGTGACACCATAAAGCACATCAACATACACATTACGAGAGTCTGAGAAGTAAAAGAGAGCAAGAAAGAAGCTAAAAGAATATTTGAAGAAATAATGGCCAAAAATGTCCCAAATTGGATGAAAGACAAAAATCTACAAATCCGAGAAGCTCAATGAACTCCAGGCAGATTAACTCAGAGATACATTATAAGCACACTGTTAGAGACAAAGAGAGAATCTTGAAAGAACCAAAAAGAGAAGTAATTTGTCACAAGAAAGAATCCTCAGTAAGATTAATAGCTGATTTCTCATCAGAAAACATGCAGGGCAAAAGAGCGGGGTGAGATATATTGAAAGTGCTTAGAGAAGAAGACTGTCAACCAAGAATTTTATATTTAGCAAAATACTCCTTCAAAAATGAGTGAGAAGTTAAGACAACCCCAGAAACACAAAAGCAGAGAGTTTGATACCACTTGACACACTCTAGAAGAAAAGCTAATGGCAGTCTCTCAGGCTGAAAGGAAAGAACACGACAGTAATTCAAAGCTGTGGGAAGAAATAAAGATCGCTGGTAAAGATAAATATGTGAGGAAATATAAAGCCAGTATTATTGTATTTAAGGTTTGTAATGCCACACTTCATTTTCTACAAGATATAAAAGATAACTGCATAAAAAATAATTATAAATCTATGCTACTCAGCAATAGTGTATAAAAATGTAATTTGTGACAACATAAAAAGGGAAGGAAGACAGAGCTGTATCGCAGATATTTTGCATGCTACGACATTTTGGTATCAACTTGAAGTAGACTGTGATAAATTTAGGATGTTAAATGTAATCTCTATGATAACCACAAAGAACATATCTAAAAAATTACACAGTAGGAATGAGAAGGAAACCAAAATGGACACTACAAAAAAATCAACTGAACACAAGAAAAAGTAATGGAGAAAATGAGGGGAAAAAAAGTATAAAACATAAAGAAAACAACAGCAAAATGGCAGTTCTTTCTTATCAGTAGTTACTTTAAATGTAACTAAAGTTTGCAATTAAAGGCAGAGATTAACAGAATGAAAAAAAAAATCATGCAACCGTATGTTATCTACAAGAGACTCACTCACGATCCAAAGACACAATAGATTGAACGTGAAAGAATGGAAAAAGATATTCCATGTAAAAGATAACCAAAAAGATATGGCAGCTATACTAATATCAGGCAAAATAGACTTTAAGTCAAAAACTGTTATAAAAGATAAAGAAGACATTATATATTGATAAAAGGGTCAATTCATCAAGAAGGTATAACAGTTACAGACATATATGCACCAAACAACAGAAAATGAAAATATATGAAGCAAACATTGACAGAATTGAAGACAGAAACAGTTCTACAATAATAGTGGAAGACTTCAACACACAATTTTCAATAACAGAAAGAACATCTAGACAGAAGATCAATAAGGAAATAGAGGACTTCAACAACAATGTAAACCACCTAGACCTAACAAACATTTACAAAACACTCTACCCAACAACAACAGAATATACAATCTTCTCAAGTGCACATGGAACATTCTTCAGGACAGACCATATGTTAGGTCACAAAACAAGTCTCAATGTATTTAGACTGAAATCATACAAAGTATCTTCTCTGACTACAAAAAGATGAAGCTAGAAATCAATTACAGAAGGAAAACTAGAACATTCTCAAGTATCAAGTATAATAAATACAAATATGTGTGTCTACAGATGGACAGAAAGACAAACAGATAAACATGTGGGTGGGCTCTATATAGACACACAGTGGTTTTAACTTTTAAGGAAAAAGAAATATGCTGCTGCTGACCTTTGATTAAACTTTAAAGTAACTTCCAGGAAAAAAACACTGACTTGGTAAAATTAAACTGCCACATTCAGTTTAATGAAATTATGAAGTAGAGGCATTATAGCATCATGATTAAAAGCTAAGGCTCAGGCAAGACTGACCTGAGTACATGCTCCACCATTTACTTGCTCTGTTACTTAAGTGTTCAATATCTCGGTTTCCTCACCTGTAAAATGGAGATAACAGTTTCTACCATAAAGTGCAGTTACGAGGATTAAATGAGAGGACTGCAAGTACAGTGCTTAGAGTAGCATGTAGCACGATGTAAGTTCTCAATCAATGTTAGCTATCATGTTTATGAACATTTTAATTAATGTATTTAAAATACTGGATCCAGTGGAGGAATAAAAGTAAAAGGTTACTAGTTCTATACAAAGAGAATAAACTTATTCATAATTTAAATAATTGAAAATTATAACTCGTCTCTTCTTAGTAATTAAAAAGCATAATTTCTGATAAAACTTTTTAATTAACAAATAGTTTATTTCATGAATTATACAACTCTGTGCAAGATTTGTAGTATCCTTTTAATAGCCTTCCTAGTGATGATCATACCAAACATCAAATATGATATAAAGAAAGAGAGTGGAGAAATAGTAAAATTACAGCCTTAAAATATAAAGTCATCTAATCCATGAGCTTAATATATATAAATGTTTCTTGGAATTGATAAAATGTAGATAGATAAAGAACTCAAACTATAGTCAATCTAGTAATAAACTAAAACTATCACATGTAGGATAGTATATAACATTACACATGCATCAGAGCAAAACAAGCTCTAAATGGAAACAAGGTCTAATTTCAAAGACAATCACAAGTATAACTATCCAATTTAAGTTAACATGTATAATACACAAAGGCAAATATTTCTATTTATTATGACTGTTATTTCTGGGCATACTTTTTATTTTTCTAGGCATTCCATGGATTTAAAGCTGCTTGATGTCTCAAAAAAAACAAGGAGACCAGGAGTCAATCAAGAAAATAGAATTCTAATGCAAAATGAATCTCTCTGGGTCCTACATCCACACTATTACAAGTAGGGTAAGACCAGATCAGACTAAGCTCATGAATATGCTGATCATTCAAATCACCTGGGGACAGGTATCTAGGGTGGGTGTGTGTGAGTAAGAGAGAGAGAGAGAATGAGAATGAGAATGAGAGAAAGGTGAGATTGAGATAACTGTGGGTCAGGTCCAGGATTCCCTACTTTTAAAAGGTTTCCTAGAGGGGCTGGACCCGTGGCTTAGCGGTTAAATGCGTGCGCTCTGCTACTGGTGGCCTGGGTTCAGATCCCAGGCGCGCACCAACGCATCGCTTGTCTGGCCACGCTGAGGTGGCATCCTACATACAGCAACTAGAAGGATATGCAACTACGACATACAACTATCTACTGGAGCTTTGGGGAGAAAAAGGGAAAAAAAGGAGGAAGATTGGCAGTACATGTTAGCTCAGGGCCGGTCCTCCTCAGCAAGAAGAGGAGGATTGGCATGGATGTTAGCTCAGGGCCGGTCCTCCTCAGCAAAAAGAGGAGGATTGGCACGGATGTTAGCACAGGGCTGATCTTCCTCACAAAAAAAAAAAAAAATGGTTTCTTAGATTATTTTGATCATCCATGAGCCTTTCCTAGTCCAAAATAATAAGTTTCTACTGTGCTAAAAGTGACAATTGCTTATAGAGGGCAATTTAATTTGTCCCAATTAGGGAGATTATTGAGTATCTTATGTGTCATCATTTACTATGGACTATCAATAAGGCACAAGCTTTGATCTCCTTTTCCAGCAGTACTAGTGGACAGCATTGAGCTATGGCAACTCTGTACATTACCCTAATATAACTAATAGGATGTAGTAGATTATCAGGGAAGGGTGCAGACTGGAGATACCAAGAGGAACACGGCTATTGGCCTGGGTGGTCCTCCTGTGGACCACCTGGGCCTCAAAAGTATCATCCTATAAAAGAGTTACACAATGCCGTAATTCAGATAATTACAAAACACATTTATACTAAGTAGATAACAACAAAACAGAATTTGAGAAGAGCTTCCTCAGAAATAAATGTGTTGACAAAGAATATTTGAAAATATTTCTTCTAACTTGGAGAAAGAGTATTAAGGCCAAGGATAATTATTACATAATTTGCCCTTTGCTACAGTTTTTCTTAACAAAAATACAAATAACAAATCAGATTAAACTTTGACTAACTGACATTTTTAGTTTTGCTACTAGTCTTAGAAAAGTTTTAATGAAACCACCCCCCCCCAAAAAAAAACACACAATAGCTTTTCAAAGAGAATCTAACTGATATTTAGGGAATTCTAACCCTGACATTAAATTATCTGTTCAGTGCCCAAATAAACATATGTAACAAAAGCAATATATGTATTATTTGCTAAGTAAAATACAGCATTTTTGGTATTGTAGTCCTAATTCATTTTCTATAAATCTTTCAAATAATAACCATAAAATATTTATATTAATTATTCATTTTCTTCAATGTATAATAAAAGGAAATATCTTTTTCTACAAAACAGATTCCTTTGGACACTTCCCATTTCATTATTGATTATAATCAGTGCTAGATCCTGTAAGATTAAGTTTAACATCTAGTGGACAAGATCTCATAAAATATAAAGACACTCATTAACCCCAAGTACTTAACTTCACATAATTAATATTAAATATTTCCCTTTCTGGTATGAAAAATTAAAGTGGGAATTATTTGAAGGATATAAATTACATCCTTGAACCACAGTAAATAATCCTATTTATGTCTTTTAAGTGATAGCTAAATGAACAAGTTCTTACATCAAAGATCTATTTAAAAAGCATAACAGGCATTTTAACTATAAAGTCCCAAAGCACAGATAAAGAACCAAGGGTAAATATTGCCAAACGTATCTTTAGTATTACAAATTATTTACTAAACTAAATCACATTAAAATATAGTCATCTAAAAATCTCCAAAATATCAAAAATTTTTAAATGTTTCCCACTTCCTTCAAATAAAAAAATTTCAAAAATATTTTAATTAATCCATAAACAATGTTTTATTTTGTAAATTATTTTTATTATAGCATGAAAGAACTGAACTAAAATCTGATTTTTAAAGAAAAAATTCTAAATCCATAAATTGACTTTTATTTACCATTTTATGATAAAATGTTAACTACTTATTAGTGGGGATGATTTTTTAAACCTGATAATAACTAGAAATATGTAAAAAAAAAAAAAAAAGAGAGACTTCTTTAAATTTGCTAGGAAATGTGCAATATACAAAATTCAACTATCCTTTTAGAGTATTAAAAATATCATTTAAAGTAGTTATTGAGCATTTTATCGAAACTAACAAATTTAGTTATCTAGACAAACTGCAAATGGGCCCTAATTAATAAATGCATCTACTAATTCAAACTTCTAGTCATGCACCTGGATCATGTGATAGCTCTTTTACTTTTTGAATTCCTTCAACAATCTCGTGTTGAGCACCTCCTATATTTTAGCACTAGTGATCCAGCAGTAAGCAAAAGCTCAAAACCCATCCTTGAGTTTCTTGAAAGTTCAGCAGAGGAAAGGGACAGTCAAAGCGATGTACCATGACAACTTTGAAAACTGTAATAAGGTTACAGACACAACTAGACAATAACATATGAGAAAGGAGGGGTCACTGACCACAAAGAGCGTGAAGAGCACTCCACTAGAGAGCAGCATGTGCCAAGACTCTTTGAAGGTCATATTAAGGATTTTGGTCAAGATAAATAGGAAGTCAGTGAAAGAAGGGTTTTAAGCAGAAGTAGAACATGATAAGGTTTGCAGCTTTTAAAAGGTCACTTGAACTTCTGGGTGAAGCAACTTGAGGGTGGGTGTAGGGAGAAGGAGAGTAGAAGCAGGAGACTGAATAACAAGCGCTTGTACTCCAAGGTAAAACATAATGATAGAATAGCCATATTGATGATACTATTTATCATACCATCTTAAGTATAGCAATTTACCATTTTTAAAGCTCGTTAATATTATTTACTGAGAGCCTACTATGTGCCAGGCACTGTTTTAGAACCTGGAAGTACTATAGTAAACAAAACAGAATGGAGTGGGGGGTGGGAGTGCAGGGGGAGAAAACACTAGAAACTAAAGTCATAACAGATAAGTTCAGATAGCTGTAAGAGCTGTAAAGAAAATACAGCAGAATGCTGTGATATTCAGTGATTGGGGAGGGTGCTCTCTGTAGGGAGAGGTAATGCCTAATTTGAGATTCTAGATAACAAGAAAACATTTGCCATTTAAACGTTATGGCAAAGGGCACAACATGCTAAGTCCCTAGAGCAGAAGCTGGCTTTTAGAAGAGGTTTAAAAAAAAAAAAAGGCCAAGGTGGCTGGAAGGCTAGAAGTAGAGTAGTACGAGATGAGGTCTGTGGGACAAGGAGGGGCCATAGAAGTTGGGGCTTTATGGGGAGAAAGTCTAGATTTATGAATACAATGAGAAGGCACCATTAAGTTTTAAAATGATGAAAAGATGATCTACTCATGTTTGGAAAAGATCATTCTAGCTGCTATGTAAAGACTGGATTGAAAGTAGGGGGACAAGATGGAAGCTAAGAGATCAGTTAGGATCTGATTCATAGGATAACCTGATAAAACAGGCAGAGACATTTGCATACTTAATTCTACAAGTCTAAATGACAATCTGAAATTCTCTGAAATGATTTGAAATTACCTCCCTGGCAGAAAAGTAAATAATTGTGTTCCTAATATTTTATTTCCAAACACAATAAAGAATAACCTTAATTTGATTATTAATAAATTTATGTATGTATGTATGTGAGGAAGACTGGCTCTGAGCTAACATCCATTGCCAATCCTCCTCTTTTTCCTGAGGAAGATTAGCTCTGAGCTAACGTCTGTGCCCATGTTCCTCTATTTTGTATATGGGATGCCGCCACAGCATGACTTGATGAGTGGTGCGTAGGTCCACGCCCAGGATCCAAACCTGTGAACCCTGGGTCGCTGAACTGGAGCACGCAAGCTTAACCACTACGCACCGGTGGCCCCTAATTCTATTTATTTTTATAAACTGCTTTCTACATAGATCAGAAATTAATTTGGTTTCTAAATAAGACTGACATCTGAACCACAAAAAATAAATAGAAGAAACAGTAAAAGAGCACATTACAGTTTACTAGTAGGATTTCAGTCCCATCGAACATGGAGCACCACTACAAGCCTCTCCCACTGGTTACAACTAAAAATTCTAGGCAAAGTACAAAAAGCAACTTCTTGAGGACTCTAAATAGTAAATAATAGCAGGCATATTGGACAAAGGAGTCAAAGATACAGGGGTGGTGAGTTTTCTGGGTTTTTTTCTTCTCCTCCTTCTCTCAGCTTTGAGCTCTGGTCAGGCTGACTCTGAGAACCAAATAGGCATGGAGAGCAAAAATTCCATTTTTCTGGGACTGAGAAAAGAATCCTCTTCTCTTTTCCCCTTTTTTCACTTCCAATCTTGCAATGAAGCCAGGCCTAACTGTAGAACTACACTGCCACAGTGGATGGGTGGCTGCAGTGATGTGGGCATGTAAAACCCTGAGGAATAGAGCTATCTTTCCAGATAGAAAACTAGGAAAAGGAGTCCCTGTTGTGTGAACAGTGAGTGAGGAATTTCCATTATTTTTTCCTTTTCTCTTTCTGTCATCACTTGGCCACAAAACTGGGCCTTATAACGTGGAACTGTATGATAGCATGAGAGGCAAAAGCTCTGACAGAATAAGCTAGAGAGTGTGGGGTCATCCTAGAGAAGCAAGTACCAGACAAGGGGATTCTCCAATTCTGTATATGAACTGACACACATCCTGGGTTCACCCCTAAGCTGTATATGCTCAAAACACACCCACAGAAGCACAGCAAAAGCTTGGAGAGTTGACCTATGATATAAACTACCATGAATGTCCCAGACTAAACCCTGAGAGTCACATGCACGGTGCAGACTCAAAAAGCATAGAGAGGACTTTGAAAAGTAAACTGACACTGCAACCACCACCGGCAGAAGGTGAGGCAGAACTTGTAGTCTGAACCTAATTGGGTTGACTGCCTGTGAAAAGAAAAGAGAGAAAAAGAGAAAAGGAAAGGAGAAAGGAAAGAGGAGAGGAAAGGAAAGATAAGATTTCTCCAGAGGATTTCTCAGGATCTAGAGCTTCAAAACAAAATATTCAGAATGTTCAGGATACAATCCACAATCACTTGATACATCAAGAACCAGGAAAAATCCAACCAACTTTCAAAGTACAATACAATCAACAGATGCCAACCCTGAGATGATCCAGACGCTGGACTCAACAAAGATTTAAAGAAGCTACTATAACTTTTCTCCATGAAGCAATGGTACATACTCTTGAAATAAATGGAAAGACAGAAGTTCATTGTAAAAGAGAAAGTAGAAACTATTAAGAATAATCAAATTGAAATTTTAAAACTGTAAAGTGCAGTATTCTGAAATTTTAAAAAAATTCACTAAATGGGCTCAATAACAACATGGAGTTGACAGAGGATTAAGTCAGTGAACTAGAAGACAGATCAGTAGAAGTTATCCAATCTGAAGAAGAGACACAAGATTTAAAGAATAAAATGAGGGCCGGCCCTGTGGCTTAGCGGTTAAGTGCGCACGCTCTGCCGCTGGCGGCCCGGGTTTGGATCCCGGGTGCGCACCGACGCACCACTTCTCCGGCCATGCTGAGGCGGCGTCCCACATACAGCAACTAGAAGGATGTGCAGCTATGGCATACAACTATCCACTGGGGCTTTGGGGGAAAAATAAATAAATAAAATTATAAAAAAAAAATTTAAGAAAAATAAAAAATAAAGAATAAAATGAACAGAGCCTCAGGGAACTGTGGGACAATACAGACTCCTAGCAAATCTTCAAAATTCAAACCTTCTTAAAAACATTATCAGAATCACTTTCTATAAACCATCAATATAATCTAATTATCTTCTCATTAGTTGTATTTAAATATAGTTTCAGCATAAAGAATAAATGAAAATTTATTTACGTAAATGAAAAAGGAGATTATAACAGAAGGTGGAAATTAATTTGACCCATGCTAGTATTCTCTTATCTTTCATTTCTTGGATATATTTTATTTTTCCATTGTAAAACAAATCCATACACATTAAAAACTTGTACAGGTGAGAGAAATTATTAAGACAGAAACTAGCAAAAAAAAAAAAAACGAGAAAGAAGGAAAAGAAAAAGAAAGAAAAAAACACCTATAATGTAATACATAGCGGAAAATATTTTTCCTTTGACTCTCTTCTATAAAATTGAAATCACACACTACATAAACTTTTTGTTCTATCATTTCATGTATTATAAGTGTAAGCACTTCTCCAATGTTATTTTAAAAACCTTTTACAACAAAATTTTAAATGGCTACATAATACAGCAATCATGAATGTTCTTTAATTTATTTAACCATTCTTCTATAAATGGACATTTCCATATTTAAAATAGTTAACTGTTCTAAATAACACTATGATAAATATCTTTGTGCATAAACCTTTCCCTGTCTGCTTTAAGATACAAAACTAAATTGATTAGTGTTAGCTGTTAAAGGTATTACAAAGTTAATACAAAGGTAGTAACAGAATTACAAAATTAATACAAATTGATGAAAATTATAAAATTAACACATGATTACTGTGGAAAACTTTCAAATGCAGATTCATACAAGGAAGAAAATAAAAAGCCACCCATAATTCTACCATTGTTAGTATTCTGACAGATTTCCTCAAATTTTGAACAAAACGCACTATAGATATATATTCTATATTATTTGAATACAATATATGGTTTAATACTATTGTAAAATAACTTTCAATGGCTGCATAGAATTTTAAACAATAGCTGATCTTTATGGCATAGCCCAAAGTAATTATAAACCACCAGTAAATAAATATATTACTACTGTTGCTCACCCTAGAGCATCCTACATAGAACTGTCCACATGAGGAATAACTTGATTGAAGTAATGCCTAAAAGATGAGTATCCGCATTTTGTGAACCTACATTTAGGTATTATAGAATACTGGTTGTTACCCCAAATCTGTTTTCCCCTTTCTGTTGGGCATATGGCAACCCAGCTACAGAACACATTTCACAGCTCCTTTATACCTAGATGTAGTCCCGTATGCACAAGAGATATGGGCTAATTCTGTTCCAATTGTTAAAATAAATCCTGTTGCCTTGTATTAGCTTTCTCTCTTTCCTATGGACTAGAACGACGGTCAATACCAACGGCTAAATCAGGCCCAATGAGTAGCTATAAAAAAAAAATAGAAAACACCAAGTACTGGTGATGATGTGGAGAAACTGCAGCCCTCATACCTTGCTGGTAGGAATGTAAAATAGTGCAGCCACTTCGGAAAACAGTATAGCAATTGCTTCAAAAGTTAAACATAAATTTACTACATGACCTGGCAATTCTACTCCTAGGAACCTATCCCAGGGAAATGAATACATACATCTACATGAAGATCTACATTCAAATGTTTACCGCAGCGTTATTTATAATAGCCCCAAACTGGAAATGATACAAATATCCATCAACCATTGAATAAATAAACAAATGTGGTATTATCCATACAATGGGATACTATTCAGCAATAAAAAAGGAACAAAGTACTGACACACGCTCCAACACGGCTAACCCTCAAAACCATTATGCTAAGTAAAATAACCCAGACACAATCCTATGTGACATCCCTTTTTACCCCTAGTAATAATCCTTGTTCTAAAGTCTACTTAGTTTGATATTAATAGTTACTCCAGCTTTCTTTAGTGTTTTCATGGTTTATCTTGCTCCATCATTTTACTTTTTTTTTTGCTGAGGAAGATTTGCTCTGAGCTAACATCTGTTGCCAATATTTCTCTTTTTGTGTGAGGAAAAATGGCCCTGAGCTAACATTTGTGCCCCTCTCTCACTATTTTGCATGTGGGTCGCCACCATAGCATGGCTGCTGATGAGTGGTGTAAGTCTGCACCTGGCAACCGAACCCAGGCGGCCGAAGCAGAGTGCACCGAACTTAACCACTAGGCAACGGGGTCAGCTCTCCATCCTTTTACTTTTGACTTTTCTCAGTCATTTGTAAGAGTTTTCTATTGTTGCTATTACAAATTATCATGAGCTTAGCAGCTTAAAACAACACAAATATATTATCTCACAGTTCTGTAGGTCAGAATTCTAATAAAGGCCTCACTGGGCTAAAATCAAAGTGTAAGCAGGACTGTATACCTTATTGGAGGTGCTAGGGAAGAAACTCTTACCTTGCTCATTCAGTTGTCCAAAGAACTCAGTTCCTCAAGAACTGAGGTAGCTGAATCCTTCAAGGCTGTAAGTAGAGGGCTATTTCCAGCTTCTAGAGGCCACCTGCATCCCTTGCCTTCCTCTATCCTCAAAGCCATAGCAATGGGTCAAGTCCCTCTCACACTCTCTCTCTCTCCTGACTCTTCTGCTGTCGGTTTTCTCTGATTGCAGTTGTGAAAGGTTCTGTGCTGTTCCGGACTCAGACGATGAGGCTAGGCCCATCCAGAAAATCCATGATAATTTCCTGATCTCAACATGTGCTTAAAACCATCTACAAATTCCTTTCTGCGCTGTAAGATAACATATTCACAGGTTATGGAGATTAGGGTGTAGAAATACTTGGGGGGGGTGTGGTGTGGATTATTCAGCCTGCCACATCTTTTTATTTAAAGTGAGTATCTTGTAGATAGTATACAACTGCTTCTGGTTTTTTAAAATCTTTTCTGACAATCTCTGCCTTTTAAGTGGTGTGCTTAGACTATTCATATCAATGTTCTTATTGATACGAAGGAAGTAAAATATAGCATCCAGCTACCTGTTTTGTATGTATTCCATCTGTTTCTTGTTACATCTGGTCTTCGTTTCTTTTTTCCTCATTTTATGCTTTTTTTTCCGTAAGGAAGATTAGCCCTGAGCTAACATCTGTTGCCAATCTTCCTCTTTTTGCTGAGGAAGAGTGGCCCTGGGCTACCATCCATGCCCATCTTCCTCTACATTATATGTGGGACGGCTGCCACAGTGTGGGCTGATGAGTGGTGCACAGGTCTGTGCCCAGGATCTGAACCTGTGAACCCCAGGCCACCGAAGCAAAGCAAGCAAACTTAACCACTATGCCACCGCGCCAGCCCCTTATGCCTTCTTTTGAGTTGAGGATATTTTATGATTCCATTTGATTTCCTCTCTTGAATTATTATTTATATGTCTGTATTATACTTTTTTAATGGATGCTCTAGAGCAGGGGACAAACCATGACCTGTGGGCCAGCCAACTGCTTTTGTATATTAAGTTTTACTGAAACAGAGCCATGCCCATTTGTTATGTACTAAGGCTGCTTTCACACTACGATGGAAGAGTTGAGTAGTTACAACAGAGATCATAAAGGAAGCAAGCCATAAACACATACTAAATTGTCCTTTAAGAAAATGTTGACCCCTGCTCTAGGCTTACAATATAAATATATAATTAATCAGAGTCTACCTTCAAACACTATTATATAGTCATGTGTAATGTCAGGACCTTCCCAGTATATTCCTAGTTCTTCCCTCTCATCCCTAGGGCTATTGTTGTCATGTATTTTACTTTTACATATGCTACAAACACACAATGTATTGCTACTATTTTTGCTTTAGACATATTTTAGAACAGTTAAAAATAAGGAAAAAATGATTTTATTTTACTTTCATTTATTCCACTTTCAATGCTCTTTTCTTCTTTGTCTTTGTCTTATCATGTTCATTCTGCCTGATAACCCTCCTTCAACATTTCTTAGTGTTGGTCTGCTAATAATAAATTCCTATGGTTTTTGCTAATCTGAAAAAGTCTTTATTTCTTCTTCTTCTTTTTTTTTTTTTGCTGAGGAAGACTGGCCCTGAGCTAACATCTGTGCCAATCTTCCTCTATTTTGTATGTGGGTCACTGCCACAGCATGGCTGCCAACGAGTGGTGTAGGTCTGTGCCTGGGAATGAAACTTGGGCTGCCGAAGCAGAGCATGCCAAACTTAACCACTACGCCACAGGGCCAGTCCCTCTTCTTCACTTTCTTAAAAATTATTTTCATCGGGTATAGAATCCTGGTTTGACAAGTTTTTGTTTTTGTTTTTTTTCATTTTTGGCACAGTAAAGATGTCACTCCATGGTCTTCCAGTTTGCATGATTCCTAAAGAAAAATCTGCTCTAATTCTTATCTAGTCTTTATATTTGTATCTAATGTTTTTGTATTATAGCTTACTATTGTTGCTATAACAATTTTTTTTCCGGTTGCCTTCAAGAATTTCTGTCTTTTATCAGTTTGAATATGATATGATCATGTTTTAAAAATTATTTTTCCTTATTTTTGCTTTCTGTATTTATTCTGCTCTGAGCTTCTTGGATCTATGCTTTAGTGTCTGTCGTTAATTTGGGGAAATTATCAGCCATCATTTCTTCAAATATTTCTTCTGTACCTCTCTTATTCCGGGATTCCAATTACGTGTACCATTTGATATTGTCTCATGGTTCTTGGGTGTTCTGTTTAATTCTTATTTCTCTTTGTGTTTCAATTCGGGTAATTTCTATTGACAGATCTTCCAGTTTGCTGATTCTTTTTTTGTCTGTGTCAATTCTACTGATGACCCTTGTGACAGGCATACCATGTTTTACATTTCTAGGATTTCCATTCAATTTGTTGATATAATCTTCATCTCTCTGCTGAAATTAACCATCTCTCGTTGCAAGCTGTCCAGCTTTTCCACTAGAGCCTTTAACATACAACTCAGTTATTTAAAATTCCTCGTGAGACAGTTCCAACTTCTGTGTCATAGCTGAGTCTGGTTTTGATGACTGCTTTATCTCTTTTGAGTGTGTTTTTTTCTTTGCCTTTTTATATGCTTTGTAACTTTTTGTTGAAGTTCTTCTGTATTGCTGTCATCAGGTATATGATAGTAGAGACTAAGGTAGTTTACAGGCTTGGAAATGAGGACAGGTTTTCTTCTAATAGAACTTTAGCACAGGAGCTTGAGTTAATCCAATCAGGAGTTGAGCTAGGTTTGAACTTTGTCATTGCTATGGCCATGCTGAGTGCACCACAAGCTGAAAATTCCTATAGTGATACCTTGCGCTGGGGAGGGGGGATTTAGTTCACTAAAGAATTTTATTCTTCATTGTTATAACTTGTCCACATTCAGTCTTAAGTCTGTGTGCAGAAAAGGTCTGTCTCTTGCAAGTTACTTATTATCTGACACTTGTTACCCTGGCAGCAGGGAGTGAAAAATGGGGCAGAATGTTCTTTGATGTTTTGATTAGGGCTTAGTCTTAGGTGAGCACTGTGTCCCTAGGTCTCATGTGAATGCTTCTCAGTGCCCTTTCCCCTTCCCTGGTATAAGTCTGGTTCCTGCAGATATTCCTGCACCTCCCCCCACCCCGGGGTTGAAGGTCTTTTTCTCCCTGTTGCTATTTCCCAGCTGCAAAGGGATTCCACCAGTGCCCAAGGCAACAGTAATTGTTGTAGCTCCCCAAACAGAATATGGCTTTGTCTGATAAGAGAAAAGAGGGCGAGTCCAGGTGGAGTTTATTGCTCCTCCTGCTGTGGCTGCTGTACTGGTCCCCCAGTTCTTCACCACAGGGGAGATTTTCTTTGATTGGCTAATGGGATTCATGAAGAAAAATTCACACAACAAGGTGTGGAGTCCTCCTATTTTTGTGGTCCCCAAGGACTTCACCTTTTCTCACCAATACACACCTGGCCTCCACCGATTCAATGATCATTTCAGTTGAACTCTTTCTATAGGTGTCTGGCTGTGTCTTGCCCAGGTAAGTCAGTACTTACACCTTGCCTCTCTCTGCAAGACAGAGGTGTCTGTCTCTCCCTAGATTCTGGGCCAGTTCATTGCCCTGCAACTTCAGCATTCAACGAGTTCAAGAAAAGGAACTCACTGTTGTTTGTCCAGCGTTTTCTTGTAAAGTTGGGAATGATTTTTTTTTCCAGATCTCTACATCTCTGATCAGAAACTAAAAGTCATCCCTATTTCTACTGAACTTTATGTATCATGGCTTTCAAAGCTTACCATCGTAACTTTCTACTTAAGTTCACCCATTCAGCAAAGGTCCAGCTAAAGCTTATTACTATGTGGCAGGCATTAGGCCAGAAGCCATTGCCTTCATTTTGCCAAAGGTAAGTAGCTAACTAATGTCTGTCATGCCAAACTCCCCACCAAGACAAGCTGACCTAATTTCTAACCTTAAGGGTGAGTACACTTAGGTCAGGGAAAAATATTTCATGATTACATTTATTTATAGTTAGGTTGAGATAAATATTGAAGTTTAATTCAGATAAGTTAAAACACTTTGTGTGGCATCGTAGAGATATGAGTACGATAAAGGCTATATCGTATCTTGGTTATAAAGAATAGTTCAAACATCTAAAACACAATACTATAGAGCACACTTTATCAATTACCCACAGTTTTGTGTGTTTAAGGAGAATGCTAGGACAAGGGTAAATGAGTAAAAATCACTATTCACGGGTAACAGACAAATTGAAGGAATAATGCTTAGAAAAAATGGAGTTTTCCTTGCAAAACTGACCCTATAAGTTTATAGCAAACAGCAGACAAGGACAGGATTAAAAAAAAAAATCTAGCATGACATATCTGATTACATAACGGGAATATGTTACATGGAGCTGACTGTAACCTCAATGGAATGTGGTCTACTTCATACTGGTACCTCTAGCACTCTGGTGGTAAGTACTCAGTCTTAAATACTAAAGGATGAATTTTTCAGTACATCAGATTTTACTGGACTCAGGTACTTCAAGCCAATTCTGTTCATATAAGAAATTATAGTATATATGCCAGTTAATGAATGCATTACACTGAGCCAAAAAAACAGTCTGTGAGGAGGATCAGATATTTGGGAGAGTTTAACCACTACAGTCTCTACATGTAAAAAAAAATACCTGGAAAGTCAAGGTTTCAGAACATGAACTGATAAGGAAAATACCATAGTAAAAGGGGGTTAAAGAGTCTAATTTTAATGGCTGCAAATTCTTCTAACTTGGTACATTCATCCTTCCACATCTTTGGAGATAACTGTTGAGAACAATATGGTTTTCTGAAACAATTGCTCCTTCTGTAGCTAATGCTCAAATGGTTATCACCAATATTTACTTCTTTCCATTTCCAGCCAACCCTCCTTCTCACAGATTAAGTTATTCTCTAGGTATGTTAGTATCATTAGTTAAACTAAAGCCAAGTAGTTGTTCTGGTCTCTCAAGTCATTTTGCCTCTCTACCATGACCATTTCTACTATGTTACCTATTTTACATAGATTTTATAATTCTACCCTCAAAAAGTAATGTTTTCCAAATTTTTCAGTTCTTAGTATGTATGCCCCCGCTACTGTTCATTTCAATATGTATTCTGAAAGGATGGAAGAGGACGGATCACTAAAATACCACTTGAATATCAAACTCATAGGACTACCAAAGTTAAAAAAAAAAAAAAAAAGATACTACACAGAACTGTTGGTAATCATACAATAATAAAAATTAGCTTTAATATAATAGTGGGTCAGAGAGATTATTATACTAGCACACGCATGATTCAATCTTTTGATTAAAAAAGCACTATACTTAGAGTTATAAAAAGCTCAGAGAACTGGAAACAGAAATGCAGTCTAGGATAGATTATTCAGACTAATATAGAAGTCTTGGCATGAAAATAAGAGAACTGTGGTTGATCCACAGAACAGTTGGATTATGAACCAGGATATGCAAATCAGGTAACTATTTATGATAATTATTAAAATGTTAACTTGCAAATAAAGCGCAGAAAATAACATTCTACAGTAGGTTGCTTCAAGCACAGTATAGGACAAGACAGTATAATTAGAAGTATATGTAGTTTACGGTATGTATTGCTCTTAGGCATGTTAATACTAAAGCAATGATGTAAGTGCAGTTTAACTTCATTTTCAGTTAGGATAATCGTTCATATTTTCTTTACACACATGCACACACAAACACCTCTGTCTGGCTGAAAGTCTCCTTTCCTCACATTTCCAACAGGTTTTGGTAGCATGTTCTTATATATTTACTGTGGGGCTTCTCTCAAATCCCAGACTTAGAAGTATTCACTCTTTCACCTCTGTATCCAATAGTTACTGAGTTGTGCTGATTTCTTGTCCACAATGCTTTCAAGTTGCTTATGTCGTTCTTTATGTGCAAAGCCACCACACTCCTTTCCCTGGCTTCATAACCTAACCCATGGACTGCTACTTCTCAGAAGATTCAGTATCTGCTTTCGTTTTCTCCCTCAATAGTTCTAAAAATAACTACCAGAATAATCTTCCCATAAATAATCATGTTTATCAAAGTAGGACATAGTCAAGGGCTTGCAGTGCTGTGTGTGCATGTATGTGTGTGTGTGTGTGTATGTATGCGTGTGTATATATATATATATATATATATGTTTTGTTTTACCTGATTACTAATTCAAATCTAAACTCCCAACCAAAGAATCAAAGGTCCTTGCGAAACGGTCTCCTATCCTCCCCAAACTCCTTTCTACGATCTCAATGTTCAAGAAGACACTTCGGTTCTCATCACACTCATCACCTCATTTTACACAGTCCTTTCAATTTGTCCTCCCTATCTATGCTTTGAATTTCTGCCTTATTGATTCTGTCCTTTACTGCTTCTAACAGATTTCATTTCAGCCCTTATATTTTAATTTCTTATTTCTTGCTAGCTCCTTCTTTATTTTTCCTATATCTCAGCTAGACTTCTTTTCGTCTCAGTCTTTTAACATATTTCATACTTTGCTTCAAAAGAATATGTATGCTTACTGAAAATACACAGCATATTTTAATAAAATTTACTTCTTTTTTCCAGATTTAAATATTTTCCACAAATATGTCTTTTATCTGTCCTCTAAGAACAATGCTCCCCTTATTTTATAACACTGAATCTTTTGGTCTTTGTTTGACTGTTTACTCATTCTTGAAGAAGTAAGCTCTGCTCTTTCCTAATAAATGGGAGAGAAGCAGATGGTGGTGGTGAATTAATTTCCTTGGTTTCCTTCATTACCCACATATTTATTTTTTAAACCTTTCAGATCTTAAGAACCTTGGCAAAATTTCTAATATTAGTTGTCATTTGCTTACTATGGCTCTAAAGAACAGAGCTCACCTGGGCTCCACTGCTTTCTATCTATATAAAAGAATAATAAATCCTGGATAAACTGAAGCATTACCTTCTCCTTTAAAGATAGGGTAATAAAAATGCGATGCCAGACTGCATAGATCCCATGGTTCTACACACTTTCCTAGCATTAATTTCCCTATTTCAGAATGCAATGTGCCATGAGCTATCTTCTTTTACCTTGGCCACATTACATTATCAGGAACTTCACTTCTAAATAAAGCAAGGCACCTATGGGTGAATAACAGGATATAAGAGGTCACCATGGTCATGAAATGGTCCTCTCTGTCAGAAAGCAACTCCCTCAGAGCAGAAAAGGACTTCTTTCCTCAAAGGCTTAGTATCACAAAGGTATAAACATGCAATGGAATTATAAAACGAAAAATAAAAAACCTCCTACCACCACTCTGTCTTGCTCTGCTACCATTCTGCCTCTCAACTCCCCTTGCATTTTGGTTTGTAAAAATTCTTCCTGGTGTCTGGCAGGTTACTGATAAATATTCTGGGTTGCAGCAATGCTTAATTTTGTATCACTATTTCCACTTAACTTGCTTGTCCGTTTTTGCCTACCTCTAGGTTCTACAACATCGGATAACATGGTCCATCATCTCAAGCTCACTTTCTGGAAGATCCTACGTTCTGGCTTCTTTGATCATCAGCTATGCTCTCCAAGTCAATCATCAACCCGGGGAGACCTCACTGTTTGTTCAACAAATCAGGATTGGGATTAGGGTGAAGTGAGGGAAGTTAGGCACTTACCTTGCTCATAAAATTTAGGGGGTGCCAAAAACTCATTAAGATAAAAATATTTTAATGTAGTATTTTTAAAAAATCACATGAATGCAAAAAAAATCCACAATTAACAAAATATCAAAATTTTAAATGAAGACAAGATCAGTAACATTACTATTCCAAGCCACATTAAAGCACAAGGGAAAAGAAAAAATCAGTAATACTGATCCTTTCACTTGCCTCATCCTAGTCTCAGCCTTGAAACAAACTTCCCAGCCACTAATCTCTGCTCTGATCACTGCAGAAGAACATGAGGCCTGTGATGGGGGTCCACACAATTTCATGTGATCCTATCTCAACTGTATCCTCTTCTCATAGCTGTTGGTGATTTTATTATTAATTTTATTCACACATTATTTCTCAAGTTCTTTATCTGTACTTGCCTCCCTTACTCTTAATAAATAAACTAAAATAAAGGTCACCAGAGAAGAGTTACTGGTTTTCCCGAGTGACTGCTCCACTCCAACAAGATGTTACCATACTTCTCACTACTAAAAACTCCTCTGAATATTCACCCCCATTCTTCTGCTTCTCTTCTACCTCAGAGAAAGAGTGTTCTCTCTTGATTACCAGACACTTTATTCTCTCCTTTCTCCTTTACGGGGATCTTATTCTCTAAGTACTTCTTTCTACATCAACTTCAAATTCTTCCTCTTTGTTGATTCCTTCCCCTTTCAAAGGAAATTGGGTCCCATAGCCTTAATAACCCTTTCTAGATCTAGAGCATTTTTCCTCTAACCTTATTTCACTTACTTCACCACTGCTTAAAACAGAGATACACAGACACTGCTTCCACGTTCTCATTTGCTTACTCACACATTTGCCATTCTCAGTTTCTGTCCCCACCATCTGACTACAAGAATCATATACAAGAATATAAGAAACTCGTACAGTTTCTTATTTATATCCTTTCTCATCTATAATCACCTTCTCATCTATATCCTTCTTCTATTACCAGTACTATGTCCCTTCTTGACAGCCTTGTCATCTCATAGCCAACTGAAATAGCCTCATTAACTGGTGACTTAGCCTTCTAACTAATTTGCTTGATTCCATTTCTCCATTTTGTAATCCATTCTATACTGTGCCACTCTTATTATTATTCCTTTATCTCTCAGCCATCACCAACAAGAAATCTATACTCGACTCAATCCTAGATAATCACTTTTTTCAACATGCAGTATATCCCTTTGTGCCATCTTTGATTTTACCACTCCCTATATTTTGAATGCTCCTCCCACTCCTCCTTAGTAAATCCCTAGCCATGTACAAGGTACATTTTAAGTGAGATCTTTATTTTTCTCATTAGATTATAAACTCTTTGGACCCAGGGGTTCTCACATACATCTTAGTATTCCCAGCAACAAACAAAAGAATGAACTCACCTTAATAAAAAGGAATGATGAGGCACTACTCACATAGGGTAACTATCTTCTTTAGAGAACTTAAGCTATACGGTAAATAGTTTGGTCTTCTTTAAGATACCAACAGATATCATCAAAAATTATAACATATTGAGAAGAAAAGGAATTTTCAAGCAAGCAAAGCCAAATTGTGATTCTTCCTGAACAAGTCTAGATCAGGGGTCCAGAAATTAGCTATTTTTGTATGGCCTAGACCTAAGAATGGTTTCTATATTTAAAAAAAATAAAAAGAAAGATATTTTGTGACACGTGAAAATTATATGAAATTCTAATTTTAATCATCATAAAGTTTTACTGGAACACAGCCATAGCCATTCATTTACATGTTTTCTGTGGCTGCTTTTACGTTATAAGGACAGAGTTGAGTGGTTGCTACAAACCATATGGCCTGCAATGCCTGTAATATTTACTATCTGGCCATTAACAGGAAAAAACATTTTGTCCACTTCTGGTCTACATCAACAAAGTAATGCCTTGAGAAACCTTACCAGCGGAAAGTAAGTGTGCTACAGGAAATAAAGAAAAGGCTCTGGTGGCCACAACAAAGAACTCTCCCTCTCTAATTTCAAACAGAGTTTTCCGTGAGGGGAAAAGACTTAAAAAGCATCATCCTACTAGTTGACAGAAAGCAAGGAGCTGAGGAATAAAACTTGATTGTTCACTTTTAAATCATAACTCATCCTCAGAAAAAGAAACTGACTCACTCCACTCTCCACCTCACACTTACTTTCAATTTATTTATCCACTTTATACACATGGATACACTGATACTCAACCTCCTGCTGTGAAAACAAATAGATCATATGGTTACATTATTGTAAACTGAGAAATATTTCAAGAAGCAAAGGATCCTACTGTGTAACTACTGAGAGTAAGAGGAACTCAATATCAAATATACCCAAATTCAAATCTTTAATGTACACAAGGTAAATGCCATACAAAGTCAATTAAGCAGAGCAGTTTCTGTAGGAACATATTTTTAGCCAATTCCTTCTGGTCAGTCTGGTAAGAGGTGATGTTACTTCAACTCAGATGTTGTACAGACCTGACTTGCCTCACAAGTGATATAGACAAGTGATTGAACTTTCTCTTCATATTTTCCACATGCTTGCCATCTTTTGTGGCACAAACTCTGAGGTATCAACAAAGTATTTTCTCACATGGATTGCCTCTTGAAAAACATTTTGGCTCTGCCTATATGCATCCCTATCGTCCACATCAGTGGAAGAACAGATCCCAGGGAGAATATCAGTATTCTCATATCATGATGAAATGCTACTGCCCTGCCGTAAGCATGTCTGTAGCTAGAACACTTGAGTCAGTTCATTTAGTAAAAACTTAGTGAGCTTCTGCTATGTGCCTAGGGGAATTCAGGGATGAAACACACAGCCTCTCCTTTCAAAGAACAAATAGTTTAGTTGGAAAAACAGATGAATCATAAAGAATATCTGTACAGCAGGCTCCTGAACTGATAACTCTATAGCTCCTGTTAAGTGGGTGACACAGCCAAAGTGTAAGAAAACTCATCTATGACAATGTACAGGCGAACTTTATTTTTTTTAATTACTTCACTTCCATTTCATTCCTCTACTTGCTGACTTCCTCTTTTCCCTAACTCCGGGGAACACTGATGGAGAGTTTAGATTGTTTATTGGCTCACAGTATAATCTGGGTTGGAAGACAGTGATCTAACACATAGGCTAGGCATCGTTTCCTTTAAAGATTTTTTTTTTCTCTTTGATCAAGTTAGACCTCTAGACAAGAAATTCCTACAGGAATAAAGGGTCCTAGATTTCACTGGCTGAGACCCTTTCCTCAGAATTATAATTTTTTTTTAAGGAATTATGTGCTTAGTTTTGTTTTTTATTTGTATCAAAGGTGACTAAAGTAGTCCATCTTCAACAAGAATAGTAAAGTTACTGAAAAATACGAGAACTGGAAATTTTATCACAAAGAAATTTAAAAGTTTATGATGAAAACAGGATGAGGATGACTAAACTCTGGAAATGAATTTTGGAAAGCCCCATTAAATATTCTGGATTTTCTAAAATAAAGCAATAATACTAAAAAGAAGTATTAGTGTGTTACTCATACCTAAGTATTAATAATAGGTATGACAATTAATTTCCCTGTATCCATTCTTGCTTCTTAAAAACTCACCAGATCTCTCCCCCCAGCAAATTTTAATGAGATGATTATAAACACTTCGTTTTGCTATAGATAAAATGAACAGAGAAGTATATTTTATTGTTATTATTCTGGGCCTGATCCTTCGTCCAATTGTTCAGTGCCTTTCTGATTTTATCAAGTAGGATGCTGACTCCAAAGTCCACCTAGTCAGGGTCCAGCTTCCGCCAGCACTTCTTCGCTGATCCTCAACTCCCTCCCTCTTGACACTGAAGGAGCAGCTACAAGGTCCAGGTTCAATTTAGGCCTCATTACAAACACCCTGTATGGCTTGTGCTCTGCCTTCTTTGGGCTACAGGTGGCCAAAACGGTACAGATATAAAAAGTTACAATCAGTCAAGACTAAAGAATGATTAATAATTAGCAAAGCTTATGAATATTTCTGCTTTTTCTTAAAAAATGTAAATAACCTTTACCTAAGATCAATGATTATTACATAGGAGTCAACATGATTAATTTCTTTTGAAGTTAATACCAAGAAATACTTAGAAATGGTGCTTTTTCTCTCATTAAAGGATGAGAATTATGCAACTCATAGTGTTAAAACTTTTGTCCTGGCCAGAAATCTAAGGCTGTATCTCTGGTGTATTTCATTTATTTCATTACAAATAATCACTTAGTGCTATGTGCCCTGGTGTGGGGATCCAGAAGGACACAAAACAGACAAAGGACCTGCTGTTTATTTAAAATTCTCTTTTAAAAGTTTTTCAAAATATTATTTCTCCCCTTTCTATATAATTTCAGTTTGAAGTGATGAGAAATTTCATTATGTAAGACTATTTTACTCCTAAGCTAACCCAGAAAAAGTACTTATAGCCAATATTCACTTCTGTGAGTTGTCTTGGAAATTAAAATTCCTATTTCCAAGAGAATTTGCATAGGAATATGTGCTACAAAGTCTTTAAGAACAATTTAGTAACTTTAAAAACAAAACAACCAATTTGTATTTATCAGAATTCCTATCCCAGCCAATCATGCATTTAAACACGTAATCCTGAAGATGGCTTCATTAACTAGTACCATATCACCATAATATGAAATTCTGATTGTGTAACTATGTGTTCATATTTAAGCATTGAGGCTAATAGAGTTTTAAGAGTACCTGCAGGCTCTGCCTTTACTTGAAGGTGTGTACACAAAGACATACCTCTATCTAGAAACCTGTGCTTCCTCACAATGGCAAGTAGCATAAACTCAGCTGAGAGTTTCCAGCTCATTAGGATAGGAAATTCCCCTTGCTGCCCTTGTTGACCCACAGTCTTTATGCTTCCAGAAAACTGCCTTCTCCAGTTCTATAGGACTCTTTTGCTTGCTTGGACCAGCCTGGTCCTCAGTACTTTTGCTGCAGTGTTTCTCAGTGATATAGCTGTGGGCATTTGGAGCAAGACAGTTCTTCATAATGTGGAACTGTTTAGTGCACTGCAAAGCATTTAGCATTTACCCACTAAATGCCAGTGGAGTTTCCTAGTTACCATGACAACCCCTCAAACACTCCCTCCCCCACCCAAAAAAACCCTGCCCTTCCGAATGCTTGGGGGTAGAGGAGGGAGAGGCAAGTGGGGAATGGAGTACCAGTCCCAACTGATGACTATAACATAGCGTTTATGGATCTTGGACTTAAATCCCTCATATCTTGACGACGGATTTCCCTGGTTTTCCTTCCTTTCAGAATCTGAACTCTATATCCCCTAACTGAATCTACTTTCTCCTATGAAGCTCTTTCTTATATACTAAAAAAAATCCTGCCCTTGCCTCTAACTCAACCTGACTGTGTTATGGTGAAGAGAGACTAAATAAAAAAAAACTAATGTTAGCAGGGAAGCATAGGGGCCAGCCCGATGGCATAGCAGGTAAGTTTGCACATTCTGCTTCAGCAGCCCGGCGTTCGCCATTTTGGATCCTGGTTGCAGACCTACTCACTGTTCATCAAGCCATGCTGAGGCAGTGTCCCACATACAAGAGCTACAACTCTACAACTATGATACACAACTATGTACTGGGGCTTTGGGGAGAAAAAACAAAAAGAGGCTGCAATAAACAAAAAAATTTAAAAAAAAAGAAAAAGAGGAAGATTGCCAACAGATGTTGGCACAGGGCCAATCTTCCTCAAAAAAAAAAAAAAAAAACCCCAAAGGGAAGCATACATGTTAAAAAAACAACATAAAATAAGTGAACTGCCAAAATGCAAAAGGTCTAAAGGGAAGAATGACCAAAAGGTCAGAGGCAGCAAGACCATTGTAGATGCTGATTCAGTCTACCCGGATCAAGTGTACAGTCATTTAGGCACACATGAGGAGTCCCACACCGCCTGAGGGTTAGTACGAGAAGACTGTTAACACTAACTTACAGCCCTCTATCCTTACTGGACTCCCAAAACACGCTTGGCAGCTCCTACCCTAGAACGGTGGTACCTGCTATTTCGTCAGCATCGAGTGTCCTCGCCCCCAATATTCACATGATTCATTCCTTTATCTCCTTTAAGTCTTAGCTCAAATTTTCTTCCCAGTAAGATCTACCCTGACATTTAATTCTGCAACCTCCTGACTCATACATACACTATCAATCCCCTTAAACTGTAATGTTTTTCTTTTTTCCAAAGCAATTATCACTTTCTAAGACACTATTTATCTTAATTCTTTATTATGCTTGTTATTTACTATCTCCCTCTGCTAGAATGTAAGCTCTATGAGGGCAAAAGATCTTTGTTTTGTTCACTGATGTATCCCAAGCACCAAGAACACAGCTGCAGAACTCAGAAGGCCTGAGGTTCATGCGAACAACCCTGATCTGCAGAATGACAGATTTAGGCCATGGAGAATTCAGTCCTGTCTCACCAAACCATAAACATGATTCCTTTGAAACCACAGGCTCTTTCATAGTATTAAGCTAATGCTGCTTATTATTCACTAGTTTATTACTAGAGGGAGACAGGAAAGCTCTTCTCTTACAGACGTAGGCACTAACTGATCCCATAATGCCTTCAGTGAGCAAATCTCTGAACCCTCCACAGCAATAATGCTTAAGACTCTGCACCAGGAAATCAAAAGCCACATTTCTCCTTCTAGTTACCTGAAATGACTTGAGCCTGAAGGAGGGAATTAATAATTCCCAAAGTCATCCAGTGGCTGAAAGGCACAGGCACAAAACTTGAGACCCCTCGATATCGATTTAAACACGTGCTTTCTAATACAGTTCCACAATAGTTTATGAATATCGACTTGGAAGGGCCACAAAAAGCACAGGTATCAAGAACTGAGAAAAAAGTATTAAAAAGATACATTTTAATTATCAAAGCAGTAAGAGGAAATGAATGAAGAAATAGAAATTTTATTGCTAGGAGCTAAGTATAGAAAGAGAAGTTATTAAGTACATTTAGAGAGTCGAAGTTAAATGCTATGTCACATCTTTATTTCCAAAAGAAATTTCCTATAACTATATATCATTTCACAATGTAAAAACAGAGATTTCTCAAAGATTCTTACCCCATTTCTTACCCCAGATGCATAGCCACTCATTCACATGTTCCACCATTTATTGTATGTGAGGGCCATCCAGCCTGTAGACAATTCAATTAATCTTACAAGTGACATACAAAAAAACCCAACAACAACAACAAAAAAAACAGATGTGGCATTAAGATTTACAAAGTTATTGAAACTTTTTAACAACTAAAACGCATCTTTACTTAGCTACACCAGAATGAGGAATAAAGGGGTTTACATATGTTCCAATTCTAAACCTATCAATCAAACCCATGTTATTCCTTTGGGAGCTTATTTACATGCATATTTATCAGCCTCACATGCTAATTCCCTGCTGTTTTATGCCTGCGAGGCATGTTTATGAGTCATAATTGTTGATCTCATTTGATGTATTTCACTGAAGGAAGACATTATTCAGTTATGTGGCCTAATGTCAATGAGTTACGATGACCTGATCTTCCAAATGCAACTTGCTCTTTAATTTTTATTAGGACATAACTTACTGTACAGGAAAAGAAGTATACTAAAATAAGAGAATAAATGTTTTATATAAAGAATTTAGTTAACCATCTCATTTTTGATCCACCTTACCCCTCATATTCAATCTGAAATGTAGCTGCAACAATCATGTCACTCACTCAGTCACTCATTTCCTCACACTCTTGAACTGAGCCTTAGCTTCATGATCTGCATTTTAGTCTAACTTTCAGGACCCTCCTCCAGTTCATACTAAAACATGTTTTTATTCATTTATTCTACCATCATATTCCTTTATTATCATTTTGTTTTTCCTACAATCAAGATTCAGTGTCGTTTTTAGTCTGTATTACAAAACTTGACTAGCAAGCTATTTTCTTCAACTCACCTAAAATGTTACTTCAGGCAGGAACTGCATAATGAGTAACTATTTCTGCATTCATTCAATCCCTTAGAAAATATTAAGTACCCACTGTTTATTTCACAATATTACTAATTTTTAAAAAAGTAAGAACACTTTATGGAACATATAGCAGAATACAATTTAGCAGTGGCATTAAGGGATACTATGTATTAACACTTTTGTTATTGTGAAAGAAAAATGGAATATATTGCAGTGTATATTTCTATAGATAATTCTAAATTGGTATTGCAATGAGGTGCTTTACAATAATGGAATATGACTTAAATAGATGACTATCAAACATATGTAACACTATCACAAATGCCTTGAAATAATAGCGTCTACATTACCATGAGAAATCTGACTAAAAATAAAATCAATTTTTATAACATAGACCAGTTTAAGGAAAAGGGTTTATGATATTCCCTGTCTAGCACTTTTTGGGTATGACTATACCAAACTACTGAAACATGATTGCAAGGGGTTACCACACTGGATTCAACAGGCACCATGAATCCAGTGGAAGCAGGAAAGCATGAAGTCTACCTTACTCTTCTACTAGGTGATCACACTACCCAAGTGATACCTAGTTAGACTGAACTGTAGCTCAGAAGAGTAAGTATTAGAAAATAGGTATAATTTGGCACACAGATAAATGAAGCATAGTACAATCATGCAGCACATAACGACACTTCGGTCAATGTTGGACCACATACATAACGGTGGTCCCATAAGATTAGTACCATACAGCCCAGGTATTTAGTAGGCTATCCCATCTAGGTTTGTATAAGTACACTCTATGATGTTCACACAATGACGAAATCACCTAATGACACATTTCTCAGAACATATCCACATCGTTAAGCAACACATGACTGTAGTCATTCTCTGTTCTGTTGACCTATATTTAAGAATAAAAATTAAAAAGAATTTTATTCAGGGGCCAGCCTGGTGGCGTAGTGGTTAAGTTCCCATGCTCTGCTTCGGTGGCCCAGAGTTTGTGGGTTCAGATCCTGGGCACGGACCTATGCACCACTTATCAAGCCATGTTGTGGCAGGTGTCCCACATATAAAGTAGAGGAAGATGGGCATGGATGTTAGCCCAGGGACAATCTTCCTCAGCAAAAAGAGGAGGCTTGGCAACAGATGTTAGCTCAGGGCTAATCTTCCTCACCAAAAAAAGAATTTTATTTATAAAGTATATGGGAAAGTGTTTTAATAGCAGGATTAAAATCTTAGAATGTCATGAAATGTTATCAGTATTAATACTCTTATGTTCTTCTGCTCAAATAATAAAAAAGAAGTTTGACTAAGCACTAAGCGAAAAAAACAGATTTTAGAGGAATAATCATAACTATTAAAAAACTGAAAGAAATTACCTGGCTTTCCCCATTTCTTAGCATTTGCAAAAGATCTAGGAAAAGTTGACAAATAATAGTACTATACAAACAGCATTTTCAAAAAATCAGAATAAGTTGATATCCAGTACATGTATTCACAATACCATGGGATTTAAAATGAATTTTAGGGCATTAGAACCTACATGTGTTAACAGAATTTAATTTTTTTTCTTTCTACCACAGAGATAAAATCAAGCAAATTACACAGTTGCTGCAGTAGGAGGTCAGAACGTTAGTAGAGTTACCACATAAAGCAAGAAATTTATCCTTTAAAATACTATAAATAAATAATAAACTATACTAACAGGACACACCAAATAAATGGTGATGTCAGCTCCAGGATATTATGAGTTTTTCAAGGTTCTTATCATTGTTATGTAATTAGAAGAATATTAAAACTCAACACTAATCTAGTATGTTATTTAAATGCATTGAGGTCATATGAAGGAGATTTTTGTGTGTGTGTGAGAAAGATTAGCCCTGAGCTAACATCTGTTGCCAATCCTCTTCTTTTTGCTGAGGAAGATTGGCCCTGGACTAACATCTGTGCCCATATTCCTCTACGTTATATCTGGGACGCCTGTCAGAGCACGACTCGATAAGCAGTACATATGTCCACGCCCGGGATCCGAACCTGCGAACCCCATGATGCCGAAGCAGAGTGCGTGAACTTAAACACTATGCCACCAGGCCGGCCCCTGAATGAGATTTTTTGAATTGAACACTTTCTTCAGGTCTTTACACAAATGAAGGAGCCTTTTCTGTTTTACACCATCTCAATGAGGCCTTTCCTGCTGCCCTAATTAAAACAATAACACCCTCCTTCATTCACTTCCTGGCCTTCTTCCATGCTTTATTTTTCTCCTTGGCCCTATCACTACCAAACAACACATATTAATCTTGGTTATTGTCTGTCTTTCACGAGAACTATAAACTTCTTGAGGGCAGAGATTATTACGTGTTCTGTTCACTCCTGTGTCTCCAGCACCTATAACAGCTTGGCATAGAGTAGGCACTCAATAAATATGTTCTGAATAAAGGAATCAATGAATATTAAACCTTACAATGAATATTTGAGGAAAAATGAAAAGGCATTTTTGTTATATTAACAACCAAACCAGAACACTTACAAGAGTTAGTTCTGAATGTCTGTTAGCCCTATTAAATTCTAAATATTATATCAATGTCATCAGAATGTGTGTGGCTAAGTTACCAGAGCACCTTAACCCACCCAACTCAATCCTCTTGGTTGAGTTACTGAAGCCCTGAAATACAATAAAGAGAAAAAAATATCACAAACTACTAATCCTAAAAAAGCTACAACTTTGACCTCCCCCTCAAAAAATTATTTCAATTAAAATGTACACAAAAAAACTGACTAACAAAGTGGTTAACATTCTTTTTTTGAAGAAGAAGATTAGCCCTAAACTTACGCCGCCAAACCTCCTCTTTTTTGCTGAGGAAGACTGGCCCTGGGCTAACATCTGTGCCCATCCTCCTCTACTTCATATGGGACACCGCCACAGCATGGCTTGACAAGCAGTGCATCAGTCTGCGCCCAGGATCTGAACCGCCAAACCCCGGGCTACTGAAGCAGAGCGCACACGCTTAAAACTGGTTAATATTCTTAAGTGTCAAAATCTTAAAAGTATATTTGAATCATGAGACATTAAATAAAAGAACATTTATTGATCTTGAGCAATTTCATGCCCCTAATACACTATTAAAAACATGTGATTTGATTAAATAACTTAGCATATTAACGTAAATATATAAATTTATATACAAATTTATAACACTAAAGATTCCCAGAGGGGCCGGCCCCATGGCTTAGCAGTTAAGTGTGCGCGTTCCGCTGCTGGCGGCCCGGGGTTTGGATCCCGGGTGCGCACCAACGCACTGCTTCTCCGGCCATGCTGAGGCCACGTCCCACATACACCAACTAGAAGGACGTGCAGCTATGACATACAACTATCTATTGAGGCTTTGGGGGAAAAATAAATAAATAAATAAAATTATTAAAAAAAAAAAAAAGATTCCTAGGATATTCCAACATTCATTTTTTTATATATTCAACTGTATTTTCAAAACTTAAAGATAAACATGTACAGTATAAAACACTGAGCTCTGGTATAGACATACTTGCAAATGGTAGGAAAGAGGTTTTTGAACTTTTCTTGTACCTCTACAAAGAATAAAATTTGGAGGTGGCTCTCTGGCTCAACATACTTAATTTTCTTCTCTTTTCCACTAAGATAACATCTGTTCTGGCCATGAGTCAGTAAATCAAATTTGATGAGAATTTAGCTGAGTATAAGGTGGAAATGGCTACTGATGGACAGATTTGTGGCTTTTTCTATTGAATAAAAAATTTTTTTGTTATTTAGAAAGTAAACAAAAGTACAGTTTTTATAAATCACACAAAATGAATCCCCACTAAATGCCCTCTTATAATTAAATTTTATTTTACTCTCTTCAAAAAGTTTTGCTTTGGGGCCGGCCCCATGGCTTAGCACTTAAGCGCGTGTGCTCCACTGCTGGCGGCCCGGGGTTCGGATCCCGGGCACGCACCGACACATGGCTTGTCAGGCCATGCTCTGGCGGCATCCCACATAAAGTAGAGGAAGATAGGCGTGGATGTTAGCTCAGGGCTAGTCTTGTTGAGCAAAAAAAAAAGAGGATTGGCATGGATGTTAGCTCAGGGCTAGTCTTGTTCAGCAAAAAAAAAAAAAAAAAAAAAGTTTTGCTTTTTACCTGTTTATGATAACATGTTGGAACAAACATGCACATATCTCATGAGGGGAAGGACTCACAAACATCACTTTTATACCAGAGTAACTTTCAAATATTAAGTTTGCATCTTAAAGAATTTAGTTAACAATGGTAAAATGATATAAAATTAAGAGATAAGCAGAGAGACTTTAAAATAGGAACCATCTTATAATCTAGTAAATGTACACAGAGCCAAAGTTAGTAATAATTTGGTAAAAATTGCTACTTTTATTTAATTTACCATTTGGGAATACTGGATACACAGAGTTACAGTGGCAAATATTTTTCAGGAATATTAATACTTATTCATCAAAATCAATTTCTGAGTTACAACACTTACTGAGATAAAAAGCCCAACCATAATCTGAGTTATGTTTTTCCTAGAAGTTTCATCATATCTTTGTTTTTCTTTGGGCAAAATGGGGAACCCATATCCTATTTAATTCATTAAAAAAGTTAATGCTTTAGTCCCTTCAGGCTGCTATAATAAAAATACCATAGACCAGGTGACTTAAACAACAAATATTTATTTCTCACAGTTCAGGAGGCTGGGAAATCCAAGATCAAGAAGCTGGCAGATTCAGTATCTGGGGAAAGCCAGCTGGCTTCCGGGTTCATAGACGGCTGTCTTCTTGCTGTGTACTCACACGTTGCAAAGAGGGGGAGACAGCTCTCTGGGGTCCCCTTTATAAGGGTACTAATCCCATTCATGAGGGCTCTACCCTCATGACCTAATCACCTCCCAAAGGCCCCACCTCCTAAGATCATCACATTGGGTGTTAGGATTTCAACATACAAATTTTGGAGGAACACAAATATTCAATCATAACAGTGAACATTACATAATTTATTATAAATAAGGTCCTGTGTGCTAGGCATGGACAACACAACATTACCAATATTTGAAAGCTGGAATAAATTCATTATCTATAGATAAGGAAAAAAAGTTGGACGGTATGGGAGAGTAAAAGAAATGAAGAGTGACATATAGTAAACAGAAATATAAAGAACTACTCTAATCTTCAGAAGACATATTTAGATTAGTTTCAGAGGAATAAGGACTTTGCATTCAACCAATTATTCACATTTTAATCTATTTTGATACATCATTGATAGTGAAAGCAAAAAAACAGCAAAAGACAGAAAAATTACAGGATTTCAGAAAGAGAATATAAATTAAACTGGAAGGTTAATAGGTAAAGACACATTAAGACTTTTGATAGGGGCTGGCCCAGTGGCGTAGCAGTTAAGTTCGGCATTCTGCTTTGGTGGCCTGGGGTTCACTGGTTCGCATCCTGGGCACGGACCTACTCACCACTCATCAGGCCATGCTGAGGCAGCGTCCCACCTAGAAGACCTACAACTCTACAACCATGATATACGACTAAGTACTGGGGCTTTGGGGAAGAAATAAGAAAAAGAGGAAGACTGGCAACAGATGTTAGCGCAGGGCCAATCTTCCTCAAAAAAAAAAAGAAAGAAAGAAATACATTTAAAAAAAAAAAAAAGACCTTTGATAAATATTGCCAAACTGATTGCCAAAGGATTATACCAATTTATATTCCTACTAAAAGCATATGAAAACGTCCATCTCTCTGGACCTCAGCAAATGCCCAGTTTTATTATTTTTTTAATCTCTGACAATTTGGTAAAAAAAGAAAAAATTATCTTGCTTTAAGGTCATTCTGTAGATGGAAAATAAAATCATTCTGCATATAATTATTAAACATTTAAAATACTTTTTGGGAATTGCTTGTTTATGTTCTTTGGTCATTTTTCTATTGTATACATTTGTTTTTACTAATTTGTCTGAATTCTCAAATACTAAGGATACCAAACTCTTATGTACCAACTCTAAAGAATAGAGCGTCTTGGGGTTCCAACCTTGCCCCCACTAGTCACATTTTCTGAAATCCAATACCACCCTTGTGTTGACAGGTCCCAAATCCATATCTCAAGACTCTGTTTTTCCAGAATGTATGACTGATATCTATCTGCTCAGTGAACATCTCCACAGGAATGTCTATCAGACATGTCAGATGTCACAACACAGAGCAACCAAAAATCTTGATTTCTCCTTCCCATTCTCATTCTCTCCAAATTTTATTCTCCCTCAGTTTCCAACATTTTAGTAAATAGTATCACCTATCTAGTCAATTATTTAAGGCAGAAATCTAGAAATCTTTCTGGATTCCTCTCTTATACTCACTACACTGTCATCAATTCATCAATAAGTAGTCTTGTCTGCTCATCTCAAAAATATATTCCAGCTTAATTCTCTTCACGTCCACTACCACCATCCCCAATGCAAACCCACAACCACCTCCCTTCTGAAGAGAGCACCACCTCCTAACTGATGTGCCTGCTTTCACTCCTGCCCACCCATATCCACACACAGCAGAATGATCTATTAAATATGTGAATCACAATTCCTAATAAAAGTCCAGCACAATTATTTGAAGATACAGAAAAGCTGATACTAAAATTTATATGGAAAGGCAAAGGGTCTAAAAAAGCCAAAACAATTTTGAAAAGGAAAAATAAAGTAGGAAGAATCACACTACCTGATTTATAACTTACCAAATAGCACTGTTTCTCAATCTTTTCTTCATTATCACCTCCCTAAGGAACCTTTTTAGACTTTTTCTTCCTAATTGCTCCCATCCATGCAATTTTAAAAGCCATAAATATACTGTTTACCTGTTATATACTATGGCCTTTTGCAGAGCCACAACCATTGTAATAGACAATAGATCTCTTTCAACTGCTAAGAAACACATTTTTGCCTCCTTAGGGGCAACATCACCCACATTGAGAACACATGCTATACAGCTACAATAATCAAGACAGTACAGCACTGGTGGAGGGACAGACATGATGGCCAATGGAACAGATGAGAGAGCCCAGAAACAGTCCAACAGAAGTACAAAAAATTGATTTTGACAAAAGCACACAAGCACTGAAGAATTAGACATTCACAGGCAAAAAAATAGACCTTGATCTAAACCTCACAACTTATACAAAAATAAACTTAAATGGATCATGAGTCTAAACATAAAACATAAACCTATAAAACTTGTGCAAGAAAATATCAAAGAAAATCTTCATGACCTAGGGTTAGGTGAAGAGTTATTTGACATGAGTTATTAAATATGACACCAAAGGCACAATTCATTAACAAAAAAAAAATCAAAATAAAATAAAAATCTCTGCGAAGACTCAGGGGATAAAAAGATAAATCAGAGACTGGGAGCAAATATTTGCAGATCACATAGCTAACAAAGCAATTGTATCTAGAATATATAAAAACTTCTCTAATATCAGGATACAACATCAATATACAAAAATCAGTTGCATTTCTATACTACAACAATGAACTATCAGAAAGAGAAATTAAGAAAATAATTCCATTTACAATTGTGTCAAAAAAAATACCTAAGATTAATTTAAACAAGGAGGTGAAAGATCTGTACACTGAAAATTATGAAACATTGATGAAGGAAATTGAAGACGACACAAATAAATGAAAAGGTATTTCATGCTCATGTACTGGAAGAATTAATATTGTAAAAATGTCCATACCACCAAAAACAATCTACAGATTCAATGAAATCCCTATAAAAAGTCCAATGGCAAGGATGTGAGAAAAGGGAACCCTTGTGCACTGTGCGTGGGAATGTAAATTGGTGCAGTCACTACGGCAACAGTATGGAGGTTCCTCAAAAAATTAAAAATAGAACTACAATATGATTCAGCAATTCCACTTCTGGGTTTTGATCCAAAAGAAATGAAAACACTAACATGAAAAGACATATGCGGTTCCATGTTTACTGCAGCATTATTTACAGTAGCCAATACATGGAAGCAACTTAAGTGTCCATTGATGAATGAACGGATAAAGAAAATGTGGTGTGTGTATGTATATACACACACACACACACACACAAATATACAATGGAGTATTATTCAGCCATGAGAAAGGAAATCCTGCCATTCGCCACATCAAGGATGGATCTTGAGGGCATTGTGCTAAAACAAGCCAGACAGAGAAAGACAAACACTGCATGGTATCACTTATAAGTAGAATCTTTAAAAAAAAAAAAAAAAAAAAAAAAAGTCAAACTCTAATAAAGAGAAAATAGAAAAGTGGTTGCCAGGCTCAGGGGTGAGGGAATTAGGGAGAGGCTGCTAAAAGGGTACAACCTTTCATTTATGAATAAATAAGGCCTGAAGATCTAACATATAACATGGTGACTACAGTTGATAAATACTATATTATATAATTGAACTGAACATGTACAGAGCTTTTTTCTTGTCATTTTCCTCTAGCCAATACAGTATAACATAGCATAGTATCTATATAGCATTTACATTGTATTAGGTATTATAAGTAATCTAGAGATAATTCAAAGTATACGGGAGGACATGTGTAGGTCACATGCAAATACTACGCCATTTTATGGGACTGAGCATCCATAGATTTTGGTGTCCGATGGGGGTCCTGGAACCAATCCCCAGCAGATATCAAGGGACAACTGTAGTAATGAGTCCTTTAAACCCTCTGGGTCTCAGCTTCTTGATATACAGGCATACCTCACACACTTCGCTTTACTGCGTTTCCCAGATACTGTGTTTTTTACAAACTGAAGGTTTGTGGCAACCCTGCATCTAGCAAGCCTGCCGGCACCATTTTTCCAACAGCATTTGCTCACTTTGTATCTGTGTCACATTTTGGTAATTCTCATAATATTTCAAACTTTCTCATTATTACTATATTTGTCATGGTGATCTTTGATCAGCGATCTTTAATATCACTATTATAATTGTTTTGGGGCACCACAAACGAATCCATATAAGACAGCGAACTTAATCGATAACCATTGTATGTGTTCTGACTGCTCCACCAACTGGCTGTTCCCCCTCTCTCTCCCTCGCCTCAGGCCTCCCTATTCCCTGAGAAACAACAATATTGAAATTAGCCCAGTTAATAACATAGAATGGCCTCTAAGTGTACAAGTGAAAGAAAGAGTCTCATGTCTCTCACTATAAATCAAAAGGTAGAAATGATTAAGTTTAGTGAATAAGGCATGTCAAAAGCCAAAAGCTATACCAAACAGTTAGCCAACCTGTGAATGCAAAGGAAAATTTCTTGAAGGAAATTAAAAGTGCTACTCCAGGGCCGGCCCTGTGGCTTGGTGGTTAAGTGCGCGCGCCGCAATGCTGGTGGCCCAGGTTCGGATCCCGGGTGCGCATCGAGGCACCACTTCTCCGTCCATCCTGAGGCCGAGTCCCACATACAGCAACTAGAAGGATGTTCAGCTATGACATACAACTATCTACTGGGGCTTTGGGGGGAATAAATAAAATCTTTAAAAAAAAAAAAAAAAAAGTGCTACTCCAGTGAACACACAAATGATAAGAAAGCGAAACAGGCTTATTGCTGATATGGAGAAAGTTTTAGTGGTCTGGATAGAAGATCAAAACAGCCACAACATTCCCTTAAGCCAAAGCCTAATCCAGAGCAAGACCCTCACTCTCTTCAATTGTATGAAGGCTGAGAGAGGTGAGGAAGCTGCAAGAGAAAGGTATGAAGCTAGCAGAGGTTGGTTCATGAGATTTAAGGAAAGAAGCTGTCTCCATAAAATATATAAAAGTGTAGTGTGAAGCAGCAAGTGCTGATGTAGAAGCTGCAGCAAGTTATCCAGAAGATCTAGCTAAAATAATTAATGAAGGTGGCTATACTAAATGACAGATTTTTAACGTAGACAAAATAGCCTTATATTGGGAGAAGATGCCATCTAGGACTTGCACAGCTAGCGAGAAGAAGTCAATGCCTGGCTTCCAAGCTTAAAAGGACAGGCTGACTCTCTTATCCGGGGCTAATGCAGCTGGTGACTTTAAGTTGAAGCTAATGCTCATTTACCATTCCAAAAGTCCTAGGGCCCTTAAGAATTATGCTAAATCTACTCTGCCTCTGCTCTATAAATAGAACAACAAAGCCTGGATGACAGTACATCTATTTACAACATTGTTTACTAAATCTTTTAAGCCCATTATTGAGACCTACTGCTCAGAAAAAAAGATTCCTTTCAAAAATATCACTGCTTACTAACAACACCACCTGGTCATCCAAGAGCTCCGATGGAGAGGGACAATGAGATTAATGCTGTTTTCCTGCTTGCTAACACAACATTCACTCTGCAGCCCATGGATCAAGGAGTAGTTTTGACTTTCAAGTCTTATTATTTAAGAAATACATTTTGTAAGGCTATAGCTGCCATAGATAGTGATTTCTCTGATGGATCCAGGCAAAAGAAATTGAAAATCTGAAAAGGATTCATCATTCCAGTTGCCATTAAGAACATTTGTATGAGATGAAAATATCAACATTAACAGGAGTTTGGAAGAAGCAGATTGCAACCCTCACAGACGCCTTTGAGGAGTTCAATACTTAAGTGGAGGAAGTAACTGCAGACATGGTAAAAACAGTAAGAGAACTAGAATTAAAAGTAGAGCCTGAAGATATGGCTGAATTGCCGCAATCTCACGATAAAACTTCAACGGATGAGGAGTTGCTGCTTAAGGATGAGCAAAGAAAGTGGTTTCTTGAGAGGGAATCTACTCTTGGTGAAGACGCTGTGAAGACTGTTGAAATGACAACAAAGGATTTAGAATATGACATAAACTTAGTTGATAAAGCAGGCGGCAGGGTTTGAGAAGACAGACTCCAATTTTGAAAGAAGTTTTGTGGGTAAAATGCTATCAAATAGCATCACATGCTACAGAGAAATCGTTCATGAAAGGAAGAGTCAATTGATGCAGCAAACTTCATTGTTATCTTATTTTAAGAAATTAGCACAGCCACCCCAACCTTCACCAACCACCATCCTGATCAGTTAGCAGGTATCAATATGGAAGCAAGACCCTCTACCAGCAAAAAGATAACGACTCACTGAAGGCTCAGATGATGGTTAGCATTTTTTAGCATTATTTTTTAATTAAGGTATGTACATTTTTTTAGACATAATGCTATTGCACACACTTAACAGACTACTATAAAGAGTAAACAAAACTTTTATATGCCCTGGGAAATTTAAAAATTTGTGTAACTTGCTTTACTGTGATATTCGCTTTATTGTGGTGGTCTGGAACCAAACCCACAATATCTCCAAGGTATGTCTGTATCAGAAGCAACCTGCCAAGTTACTCAAAAAACACTGTTGGGAGTTTGACTGAGAATTGCACTAAATCTATAGATCAATTTGGAAAGAACCTATTAGCTTGGTGACAATAAGACTTCCCTTCCATGATCATGGTGCATTCTCTGTATTTATTCAGGTCTTAAATGCCTCTGAGTAAAGTTTCATAAATATTCTCCAGAAGAGCTATCATATTGTTTATTGAATTTATTCAAGGATATTCATATTTTTTATATTATAAAATGCTGTATTTTTATTATTCATGTATTTATAAGCACAATTGATTTTTGAACATTAATTTTATAACAGGATATATAGGTAAACAATTACTAATATTAATAATTTATCTGTAGATTCTTATCTTATTCCCAATCTTAAGGAGAATATTTTAAATATTTCACCATTGAAGATGATTTTGCTATAGTTCTTTTATACATGTCCCTTTGCATATTATGGAAGTTATCTTCTATTCACAGTTTGCTAAGAGTTTTTTGTTTAAACATAAAGTTATCTGAATTTTTCTAATGTTTTCCCTACATCTAGTGAAATGACTTTTCTTCCTTACCTTGTTAATAAGGTGAATTACATTAAAGATTTTTCTAATGAACCAACCTTGCATTCCCAAGACAAACAAAATTTGGTAAGATGTGTTATCTTTTTACACATTGCTATATTCAATTTACTAATACTTTATTTGTATCTATTTTCATGCACAAGAGTGGCCTGTATTTTCTCAAAATGCCCTTATGTTTGAGATTATTATGAGGGTTATATTAGCCATGTGATGTGAATTTGTGAACATTCCCTATATTTCAATTCTCAGAAAGAATGTTTACTAGAGTAAAATTGTCTTTTTTTTGTCTGTTAGAAATCATCTGTCCCCAAATGAGGACTAGTGTTTTCTCTGTGGGATATGATTAAGTATTTATTCCCTTATATTAATGCTTATAGAATCACATAGAAATTTTTGTTTCTTATTTTATATTTTAATGTTTATAATCCAACTGTATATATATTTGTGTGTCCTTTAGCAATTAATAAACTTTTCCCATTTTTAAATAAACTATTAGAGTTTATGTAGCCTTAGTTTTTTGTGTAAAATATAACTCAGAAAGCAGCACAAGTACTCTAGCCTTATAGAATACTCAGTATTTTATTTAAAATGAATTGAACTGTCTTCTTTCAGTCGGTTTTAACAATTTTTAATAGAAATTTTTCCACTTCATCTTAGTTATCAAATTTGTTGTTATAAAAATGTTCACAATATTCTCTTATTGTCTTTTTAACCAGCTTATAATTCTGAATGAATTTTAGAGATACTATTTAGGTTCAAAGAATCTCTCTGGAAGTTTGACTAAAATTATATTATACTTTTTTAAAGATCTTATTTAAAGACCTTAACTCATTTCATATGTAATATATTTTTAAACTGGTATTGCCAGAAATATAGAAAAACGATTGTTTTTGCTTATTTCCCACTGGCCACCACATTGTTGAGCTCTCTTATTTCTCCTATTACTTTTCAGTCAATTGTCTCAGATTTTCAGCTTATTCTTCTGTGTTTTCTGTCATGCCATCCTTTTTTGACTGATTCTTGCTAACATAAAATACTTATATCATAATTGTTTATTTACAGTTTTGATTCAGTATCTGTGGCAAACTGATGGCATAAATGGCTCTGATTATTCCCTTTCCGGAATACATGCCTTTTACGATGTGGCTTTCCAGTTCTTTCCATCAAAAAGTGATGGCATCATAACAATAATGAGTTCCAATCCATGAAAACGAAATTTCTCTCCATTTATTTCTATCTTTCTTACAGTAACATTTTGTAGTTTTTAGTGTACTTCCTCCACTTCTTTTGTCAAAGGTATTCCTAAGCACCGTCATGCATCACTTAACGACGGGGATGCATTCTGAGAAATATGCCATTAGGTGATTTCATCATTGTTCAAATATCATAAAGTGTACTTACACAAACCTAGATGGTATAGCCTACTACACACCTAGGCTATACGGTACTAATTTTACAGGACCACTGTCGTATGTGTGGTCCGTCGAAACATCATTATGCGGTGCATGACTTTACTTAATTCTTTTTAATGCTATCACAAATAGATTTTTTGGCTAAAAATTACTGTTGGATTGTTCATTACTAGTATATGAAAATACAATTTTGCTACCACTTAACTCTGGCTGGCTTTGTTACTTGCTTTGGCCAACAAAATATGGTAGATGTGACAAAGTGCCAGTACCAAGCCCAGTTCTCATGAAACCTTGCAACTGGAATGCTGCAACACCAGGTAAAGGAGCTATGGCTAGCCTGCTGAAGGACAAAACATGTGGCTCAGTTACTTCATCACTTCACTCAACAGTCAGCCAATGGCCAGACACATGCGTGAGGCCATCTTAGACCAGCTATTCTCCAGACATATAGGCAAGCTTAGCCCAGAGCAAGAGGATTACCCAGCTTACCCACTTTCTCATTAGCAACACCGTTTTATGTAGCTGAGTTTAGGGATAGTTTGTCATGCGGCAAAAGCTAACTGATAGACTATTTATGAATAACATGAAATTTTATTGCTTGGCACATACCAAACATATAATTGGCTAACACAACTCATTTTAGTTACTGAACTCAGATATATACCATTTGAAAACATCTTCAATCTGTAAATGTAAAATATATCAAAGTGTAGTTCAAGGAACTTTTTAGAAAATAATTCTAAAGTTGCTAAAGTTTTGTAATACATTACTATTGAAAAGTATTTTGTAAATAAAACAAACATTTGAACTTTAAAAATCAGAAAAGAAAATCTAATCTTCACAGACTGTCTTAAATTATGCCTCAAACTTTTAAGAAACGAGATAGAACATACATATGCAAATTAAAAAAACAAAAATTTCTCACTAAGAAACATTTATTTTATAAAAATTAACAACCACTCTTTACAAGAGTGACCATGATGAATGTGACTCTTAAAAAAGTATTACATTAAAATGTTTCAATATTGCTTTTTCTGCAAATGATTCATCTTTTTTATCACTAAAGATACGAAGTAAATGATCCTTAAATAAACACTTTCAGAACACAATTGTCTGGTATTTGGCAGAGGTTTACTTTTAAAGAAAATTCCAAAGCCTAAACATGAATAATGTATTTTGGTGTTTAATCACCTACATCAAAGGCAATGTATAAATATTCCCTATAACATGTACTTCTAAGTCATATTAAAAAAAAAACTTCTTTAAGTCATTGTTGTTTAAAACATAATTTAACATGATTAATAATAATATGTTTTATCTAAAAAGGTAAACACCAAGTCATTTATTAGCAAAGAAATGGGGAAAATGTAAAATAACCCTGCAACACTTCTGTATGCAATTTATCAAAAAATGTTGTAAAAGAACAAAACAAATGTTGGCTCATTCTGGAGCTTCTTTGTCATCATTAATGTATTCTGGTTTTCACAGCTCAACTGCTATACTTTGAAAAGATTTTCATGAAAGGAAACTCATATTCAACGTTTAAACAAAGCTGTCAGGTTATCAAGATTAAAATTTGTTTGAATGTCCAAAAAATCTTTTCACAAAAAAATAAAAATAAAAACTACGTTGGTCTTTATTTGCAAACAAAATAAATTAGGCTTTTGCTTAACTATGTGTATTTATTTTTGGAAAAAATATAGAGAAGAACAATTTTAAAGTAAAAGTGAGACTTTTGTGTGGCTATTTTGTTTCATTACTAATTCTATTTCCCAAATTGATACAAATGATCTCCTTCTGTTTCTGTCTATCTGCTTGCCTTGTCAGTACAACTAATTGTCAGGGTTGGGGAGATCTCTTATATCTAAACAGAAGATGTGCAGTTTGTAACCTGCTTAATTCGCCTTATGTCCTACATGCCCTCAGTATGGTGTTCATTAAAGTCTCAGCTGTTTTGTTCGCAGCAGTGGCAGCCTAAACACAGGCTTATTTTTCTTTGTTAAAAGGCCAGATTGTGCGTAAATATACCCCTAATCTGTGTGTGTGTGTGTGTGTGTTTGTGTGTTTTAATGGCAAGAAATTACCAAGCATGTAAATGCTTCTTGGTGTTTTCATCACTCAAGCCAGATCTGAACTCACTTAGTCCCTTGCCTAGATGCTTATGAAAATAGCACTCCTCAGTCTTTGGAGAGGGGTTTAACGTAACAGCCATCTCTAAAATCAGATAAACTATATTAAGAACTACAAGTTAGTATAAATGGATTCTATAAACTGCCATTAAAAACCATTCTTAAGACTCCCCTCCAAAAAGTTCCTAGTAGGCTCTAGGTTTCCAATCCTAATTGCTTCCATGCATTTGACTATACAGAAGGTTTAAATGAAGCCTCCTTATATTTGCCTGGCAATAATATCAAATGGCTCAAATCAATTAATTTTTGGCTTGAACAGAAAACTCAAAACTTTACATTTAACTGGTCAATCTACAACCAGAATTTCTGTTCAGTTCTGGTCTGTTAATAAGTAGACTTTACTACGACACTAAGTTTTTAAATGCAATATAAAAATAAGTTTTATTGATGTGTATACAAATAATTTCAAAACTCATGTATGAATTGTATAGTTAACAGTGCTCACATGTATCAAATTAATCACATTCTGAAGTCATTAAAAGTAGAAGGTAAAGAAACGTGTCAAATATTTAATTACTGCATTTTTGTGTGAAGTTTGATTAACAAGATAAAAGATTTATTTTTAACTTGTTACTAAGTTACTTGTGATGTTAATTTTAACATGCAATCAATTAAATGTATATAAAGGACTATTAAAGTATTATGCTTGACAGCTGCAAAAAATAATTTAACCTCCGAATGACTAAAAATAAATACTGTCTATAGGTCATTTTGGCCCATACAATATACATTTTTAAAATAAAATTACATTAACTATTAAATAGCTTCCTGAATATGATGACTTTAAGAAACCATCATAATTACAAGTTCAAATGCTTTTCTCAAGAACTATCAGACAACTGATTGCAGAAAATGGCCTTATTAGGCAAAGACATTGGCGATAACTGACAAAGTATCAAAAGAACCCCACCAAAGAGTCTCCTTTTCATTCCTAATGTTAATTTGTGAATCATTCATAGTTTATCTACTTACAAAGTTGCTTTCAGATAGGAAGAGAGCAATGATTTTTACCCTAGTGTTGATCTTTTATTGTCATTAATCCAACAAGGTTTAAGGAAAAAAGAGATTGCCATACCAGGACACTGACGACGAAGCATCATAACTGAAGAATAGCTGAGCGTGAGAAAATTACAAGATGGAAAGCAAGCACAGCAATAAAAAGCTGGGCAAGGTTAAGACCACTGCCTTGAAAGGAAGTAAGGCTATACCGATTTCATGTTTCATCCTTAAGGAAATGAACAGAAGGACTTTTCAACACAATATGGCACGCAATACTATTTCTCAGTTTGAAACCTGTCACACTCCTGATGTTGTAATTGGGAGAAACTTAATCATGAGTCCCTATTAAAAGATAACAAAACATACAGTTTACTATGTTGTGGGTGGAACTAAAACTTCAGGAAGAAATTAATCAGAAACTCAATAGCTGAGAAAAAGTCTCCCACTCCTGGTCTGGATAACAACCACTGTTACTCCAAGCACCCTGGGGGACTTTTACAACTAAGATAACAGGTAACACCAGGTATATAACTACCATAGACTAAACCAACCTTCCCCAGAGTGCATTCACAGAGCCCAAGGTGGGGTCTCTGTACTTACGCAAAGAGAGGAGGGGGAGGAATGAGGCACCTACATTAACCCAATTTGAATCTTCTTAACAAAATCAAGAACAATAATATATTCAATTCTTCACCTTTGCAAAGTGACACTGGACGACAACACTAAATTACTTAATAGAAATATGATCAACATAAAAAATTGGAAATTATATTACAGTATATAACATAAACAATGAGAAATTTTAAAGTATGATACTATTATCCCTACCATCTTCTAATAACGAAGAAAAATAAAGTAAATTGATATTTAGGCTTATTTTTTTTAAAGGTGTTGTGAGGTTTGTGATTCTTCTGTACATGTCTGAAAACATTATTGGCAGTTTTTCTGCTGTCTTTCTATATTCAATTATTTTAAACGAAAAGATTTTAAAAATTATCATTGTAAAAGCCTCTTCTTGCAGTGACTCTGAAAAATGGCAGAGCAGGGAACTCCAGGGCTCCATCCCTCCACAAAAACAACTAATAAGCCGGCAAAAACCGTTAATCATCAACTTTGCAGAACTCTGAAATCTAGTTCTAAAACTTACAACAAACAGGGGAAATATTAATGAAGAAAGAAGCTGCTGCACTGTGGGAACCTGGTGCAGGCTGCTAAGGCCAGGGCAAGCTGTACAGACCTCATTCTCTAAGACATGTAGTTGAACGTTTCAACCTGGCTGGCAGCTCTCTGAAGGCCTAGGGCATGTGCTTGCCTTTACTTTGCCAACTTGAGTGTTCCCAGGGTGGGGGCAGCTTCCCTAGTGGCGTTTGCTAAAAGCAGTGGAAGTCAAAAGTATTGGCCACAATAGGCTAGAGCTGAAAATAACAGAAGAAGCAACAGACAAACCAACTAGCCTGGGAAGGAAAAGGTTGTGAAAGGAGATATGTGGGGGAATAAAGGCTTTTAAAACTTCCCATGTATATGAGGGAATCAAAAGGACTATCTGCACACTTAGAGATGGATGCATGCTCAGAAAGGGCCTGTTTTGACCCTAACCTTTCACCTCTGGTTAAAATTCATGCAAGCAGGAAATAAAGGCTAAGGAAAAGCTGTAAATAGTTGGCTAAGCAAGGAAGGAGTACCTGCCTTAACACAGTGCTGATACACAAAGTCTAGGAGAGTACTTTTATCTTTTTCTTTTTTTGGTTCCTTTAAGGAAACTCTGGCAAAACACTACCTGGCCACTAAGCTAATAGAACAGAGACTTCAATGGTTATACACAACAAAGAATACATATTTTACAAAAACAGTTTATAAAAGTCACTAAAACAACAACAACTCACAACGACCAGAAACAACAAACCCCAAGGAGGAGACGGAGATTCCAATTTCCAGAGTTGCCACACTATAACATTCAAAATAATCCAGTTTTCAACAAACAAATTAAGAGGCATGCAAAGAAACAAGAAAGCATGGTCCATTCACAGGAAAAAAAAGAAATTAACAGAAAATGTGCCTGAGGAAGCCCAGGCATTACACTTACTGGATAAAGACTTTAAACCAATTTTCATAAGTATGTTCCAACAGCTAAAGGCAACCACAAAGAATTAAAAGACACCAGGAGAACAACATCTCAACCAACAGAATATCAATAAAAAGACAGACATTATAAAAGCAGGAACAAAACAGCAATTCTGGAATGCAAAGTACAATAAAGAAAATTAAAATTCACTGGAGGGGTTCAATAGCAGATTTGAGCAGGAAGAATAAGAATCAGCAAACTTGAATATAAGTCAATTGAGATTTTTTTAGTCTGCAAGGCAGAAAAAAAAAAAAAAGGAGAAGAATAGAGCAGAGATAAATAAAATAGAGAGCAGAAAAACAATAGAGAGAACTGATGAAACCTAAAGTTGGTTCTCTGAAAAGATAATAAAATTGACGTACCTTTAACTTACTGACATAGAAAAAGAAAATTACTAAAATCAGAAATCAAAGTGTGGACTTCACTACAGACCTTACAGAAATAAAAAGGATTATACAAAATACTATGAACATTGTACACCAACAAATTTGATAATCTAAATGAAATGAACAGATTCTTAGAAACACACAAATTGCCAAAACTGACTCAAGAAGAAAGAGAAATCTGAATAGACCTGTAAGAAGTAAAGAGATTGGATTGGTAATCAAAAAACTTTCCAAAAAAGCCCAGGACCAGATGTCTTCACCAGTAATTCTACCAAATATTAATAATAATTAACATTAATCCTTCTCAAACTCTTCCAAAAAGTAGAACAGGAGGGAGCATTTACCTACGAGACCAGCATTACCCTGATACCAAGCCAATAATTATAAGAAAACTATAGACATATTATCCCTTACGAATATAGATACAAAAATCCTAAACAAAATACTAGTAGACCAAATCCAGCAGCATTTTAAGAGGAGTATATGTCATGACTAAGTGTGGTTTATCCCAGGAATGCAAAGATAGTTCAGTATATGAACATCAATCAACATAAAATACATTGATAAAATGAGGAAAAAAAATGACGATTGTCACAATTGATACAGAAAAAGCATTTGAAAAAATCCAACATCCTTTCTTAATAAAAACACTCAACAAACTAGGAATGGAAGGGAACTTCCTCAACATAAACAAGGGCATTTACAAAAAATTCATAGCTAACATCAGTCAATGGTGAAAGACTGAAAGCTTTCCCCCTAAAATCACAAACAAGACACCATTTCCATTCAGCATTGTACTAGAAGATCTAGCCAAAGTAATTAGGCAAGAAAAAGAAAAGGCATCCAAATTGAAAATGAAGAAGTAAAATGATCTCTATTAAAAGTTTATATGATCTTATATAGAAAAAATACTAAAGAATACACACACACACACACAAAACTAGCTAACAAATGAATTCAGCAAAGTTGCAGGATAAAAGATCAACATGCAAAAATCAGTGTATTTCTTTACACTAGCATAGCTGCAATCCCGCTAAATTCAGTGAGTATATTAAGGAATCATAATAAAAGAGTCTTTTTGACAAGAAGCCTCTAAATTCATGTGAAGAAACACTTAGTGTAGTAGTCCCAATGCCATAAAACCCAGTTTTAGGCTATTTTATTTAAAGAAAATTTTGGCAAAAGGAACATTACTCTCTGTCACACTTCCGTTATATATACTTATTTTAATAACATAGTAATGATTATTCTAAAACACGAGTCAACAAACTACAGCCCATGGGCCACAGTGGCCATCTCCTGTTTTGGTAAATAATGTTTTATTGAAACACATCCACAGGCATTTGTTTACATATTGTCTATGACTGCTTTCAAGCTAAAATGGCATGGCTTACAAACCTAAAATATTTACTATCTGGCCCTTTAAGAAAAAAATTGCCAATCTCAGTTCTAAAAAATAATCTAGTACAAAACTTGAACTCAGATTGGCATCTGACAGGTATACTAAGATTTCTCCTTTTCTTTGTCAATTATAAGTAACCAGGCTGTTCAAAATCAAAGAAAAAACCCAAAAGTATGGCTAAGTTAATGTTCAAATGATAATGAGAATATTTCTAATCTAGAACCAAGGACTGGTAATACAAAAAAGGGCTTTGCTCACTAATTAAAGAGATGAGGATTTTTAAAAATTGTTAAATGAAGGATTTGATCTGTAGTAAGTAATGCTGATGAGAAAGACTATCTACTCAAAGAATTAGATTATAAGAGGATTCAGCCTATTGCAGGAGTGAGACAGAGAACTATTGTAAACTGAAAAGGTTTTAGATAACTTAATTGAGAGATGTTGTAAGTAGAGAGTGTAGTGCACTATTTTTTTCTATAATTTGTCATTTCAAGAATCTCTAGTCTTGAGTATTCTGTATATTTCAAATAAACTAAGCATGTGTTCTATATTAAACTGGCATGATGAATGAAGAGAAAAGGTATGGTACCACTTGAAAAAAGTAAAAAATCAATGGAAGAGGAACCTGGGGTCTTTTTTTTTTTTTTTTTTTTAATTAATAAACTTTAGTTTTTAGAGCTCTTCTAGGTTTAAAAAAATTGAGCAGAAAAGTACAGAGATCCCTTATATCCTCCCACCCCCCACCCTCACATATACACAGTTTCCCTTAGTAATCACATCTTGCATTAGTGTGGTACATTTGTTATACTGATGCATCAATAGTGAAACATTATTGTTAACTAAAGTCCATAATTTATATTAGGTTTACCCTTTGTGTTGTACATTCTGTGGGTTTTGACAAACATATAATGACATGTGTCCACCATTATAGTATCATACAGAATTGTATCACTGCCCTAAAGATCCCCTGTGCTTCACCTATTCATCCTTCCCTCCCTTCTCCATCCCACCCCGCCGGCCACCACTGATCTTTTTACTGTCTCCAGAGTTTTGCCTTTTACAGAATATCATTATCATTGGAATCATGTATGTAGCCTTTTCAGATTGGCTTCTTTCACTTAGCAATACACATCTACGGTTCTTCTTTCTCTGTGGCTTCAGAGCTCATTTCTTTTTATCATGGAATAATAATTCCCTTGTACACATGTATCACAGTTTGTTTATCCTTTCACCTACTGAAGGACATCTTGGTTGCTTCCAAGTTTTGGTAATTATGAATAAAGCTACTACAAACACTATGTGCAGCTTTATGTGTGGACATAAGTTTTCAACTCATTTGGGTAAATATCAAGGAGCGTGATTCTGGATCATACAGTAAGAGTACGTTTAGTTTTATAAGGAAATGCTAAACTGTCTTCCAAAGTGGCTGTACTATTCTGCATTCCCACCAGCAGTGAATGATAGTTCTTGATGCTCACGTCCTTGCTAGCATTTGTTGTTGTAAGTGTGTTGGATCTTAGTCATTCTAATAGGTATGTAGTGGTATCTCATTTCAATTTGCAATTCCCTGATGATCCATGATGTTGAGCACCTTTCCCTATGTTTATTTGCCATCTGTATATCTTCTTTGGTGAGGTTTATGTTCAGATATTTTGTCCATTTTTAAACTGGGTTTTGTTTTCTTCTTGTAGAGTTATAGAAGTTCTTTGTATATTTTAGATAGCAATCCTTTATCAGATACGTTTTGCAAAGATTTTTCTCCCAGTCTGTAGCTTGTCTTTCATTTTCTTAACAGGGTATTTTAAAGAGAAAAAGGTTTTAATTTTAACGAAGTCTAACATCAATTTTTTCTTTCACAGATCATGCTTTTGGTTTTAAAACTAAAACATCATTGCCAAACCCAAGATCACTAAGATTTTCTCCTATGTCATCTTATAGGAATTTTATAGTTTTGCATTTTCCATTTAGGCTTATGATCCATTTTCAGTTAACTTTTGTGCAAATATATAAAAATCTATGTCTAGATTTCCTTTTTTTTTTTTTGCACATGGTATCTAGTTGTTCCAGTACCATTTACTGAAAAGACTATCCTTTCTCCATTGAATTGCCTTTGCTCCTTTGTCAAGATCACTTAACTATATTTGTATGGGTCTATTTCTGGGCTTTCTATTCTGAAGTCAGGTAGTGTCTGTCTCCTTCAATGTTGTGTTGGATATTCTGGGTGGGTCTTGGATTTTAATAGAGAAATCCTGTCTAGTTACACTGAAAAGTGACTGAACAAACGCATAGAACCAGGTTATGAAGGCCTTTTAGAGCTTTCTTTAAAACTTCACTTAATCCAAGAAAGCATAGGCTGCTCTATAGGCTTGGGAAGGTGCTTCTGAAATGTTATCATCCTGACATGTAGTGAATCAATCCTCACTCCTGTCATGGATTAAACACTTTAAGGGCATTTTATGTTATTTCAAAAAGTTTTAGGTAATTGCCTACTCACAAGATATAAGGAGAGATAAGAATGATGACGACATATAGCCAAGATTTGGAAGAAAGCAAGTAACTTCTTACATTTGGCCTTCTTTGATAAAACAAATCAATATCTCTTTTTAAAAGATTAAATATTTAAATAATCAGATTTCTGTTAACTCTTCTAATATTCTATAACATAGGCTAAGGAATCAATAGACAAATCATTCTAAAATTCAAGATAGAATTGAGAGACCAGGTATAATGAGAACAAAATTAGGGCCAAATGAGAACTATTTATTGTAGTATATGTAGCACCTAAGTAGTAGTCTACCCATGCTAAACAAAAGCTATTTAAAGAATTATCTAATTTTCTACTATTGAGAAGTAGCTTGTTCTTCTAGTAAATTACTCTATTCTGACTCATCTGATCTATGAATAAGCTGGTAGACTGAACTCAGAATTTGGGATACACAATGAAAGCCAATGCAGGATTGTTGTATAAACATTCACAAGTATTGAAAAACTAAATATACTCCCATGAACCTCCTTCCTAGAAATGAGAGTTATAGTTAATTTTTTGAAGTCTGTGGATTCTCTAAGCTTCTTACATTTAAATATTTATTACCGAATTACTCTTAAGCCTACTACCTTTTTTTTACTGGCAATTTTATGAATTTTTGTCATTAACCAAAGAGGGAAAAAGGAAAAGATGATGAAAGCAATAGAAACTTAAATCAATCAAATTAAGCAAAAAGATTGTCAAATTTTAAAATCAGAGTATTGAATTACCTCAATTGCATTTATCTCCCTTCTACATAAAATCACCACTTGATTACATGATAGTAAATCTTGCTCTCATGTTTACATAGAACAGCAGATCTTATTAATTATGACTTGGTTGACAATTCATCTCCTTCCACTTACTCTGCCTATATAGAAATAGAAATGTAACCACTTTTTTCCTCCCTGGGTCTTCTGATCTCAAAATAGAAGGCCAGGTAGAAGAAGAGCTTTTTCCTTAGCTATTAAAGTGAATTCTTAAGTAAGAAATATCCATATTAAAATATAAAACAAAAGCTGATTCGAGAATCAGACTTTTTTCTTCCTACCTTTTTTCTATTCTACACTATTCTGTTCCCCTCCTTAGGGTGATTAATTAGGAATAATCTATTTTATGATTTTCAAAAATTGGTATATTATTGCAGTATTAAGCAAAAACCAGATAAAACTGAACACTTAAAATTTTCCAGGATCCATGTTCTCTTACCTAACTACCATTAAGTTTCCAATACTATTTATGCATAGACAAATAGGACATGCATTGCTAAGTACCAAGAAAAATATTTGTTTTATTTACATCCTTGCAAGCTTTGCTTTTCTGCTTTGTACTTTCTCTATCACTTTATATCGAGCAGCTGTTCCACAAAATCACTCAGTCCATTAAAAGTTTCTTTCTTTCTGTTATAAGGAGCCAAGAATGTATTATACTACATTTTTCTATGTGAAGTATGCTATTAAATAATAGCTTGTACACTAATTAAAGCAAATGTAATAGTGAGAACACACTGACATTGTTAAAGTAAATTACTCAATTTGTTAATAGTTTTATTTCAAGTGACCTTAATTGTATTAATTGTGATGGTAGCAAATTAAATTGAAGAGCATTAAATACATTGTTCTAATATGTCCTAGAGGAGCAAATTTTCCATTACATCAGCAAAGGGAAAATAATGATTACATGCCCCCCACCCGAAGTCGCACATACACAGGCACACAACAATGGGTCAAACAGAACAGGTCTCACTAGACCGCCTTTACTGTTACTCCTTTAATATTGGTAGCATGGCATAAAACTATAGAAGTAACTGACTTTTAGATAAATGGATAATTTCATTTTTTTATTCTTTTATCTCACATTAAGCAGAAATTATTTTACCATTATAGATTATTAAAATGTTGAGAATGAAACAACAAAGATAGGTATAGAGGGCTGCAACATGAAAATAAATTAAAAAAAATACTACATCTCTGTGTAAATCAGGCATTACTTACTAAATACCTAGTGTCAAGTCATAAGGATACATATTAAAAAACAGCTGTGACTCTCACTCTTGAGAAAAAACTCAAGAGTTCAACAGAGATAACAATACAGACTGTTAAATAACTCTCAGTCTTTAGAATAAAATCCACACTCCTCAGCCTGGTTTATAAACTTTCATAATCTGGCCCCTACCTACTAGGCCCATCCTGTGCCATTTCCCTGTCACCCACGGTGCCCCAGTAACAATGATCTTCCTTCAGTTCCTTGAATATGACAACCTTATTCCTATCCTAGGGACTTCCTTAGTATGAACTCTTCCCTTTTTCTGGACTGGTGTTTCTGTCTGTCTGTCTGTTTGTCTGTCTGTCTGTGTCTCTTTCTCACTATCTTTGCATGCCTGGCTCCTCTTCGTCTGTCATTCACATCTAGCTGATATATTATCTTCTCAGAGAAATCTTCTGGGAGACAATCTGAAGTACCCAGCCAGTCACTCATCATAACATTACCCATTTTAATTCTTTGCCTAGTATTTATCACTGTCATATTTTTTTATTTCCGTACTTTTTCACATTTTTTTTCCTGTCTCTCTCATGCTAAAATGTGAATTTCATTGAAAGAAAGCACTTACTCTACTTGTTTAACAGTCCATCCTCAGATACTAGATGATCAACAAATATTTTTGAATGAATGAATGATCATCAGGTTTGTGGCCTGCAACTTTTATTGTGTGTAATAAAACACATTTTGCCTCTATGATCTCTATTCATTTATTATCACTGAAATTTCTTAACCATCGTGCTAACATGTTTGATTGAAAATTTATAAGTTTAATAAAACAGATATATCCACGAGTCTAATTTAAGATTCAAATTGATAGCAATGTTCTAAGCTTGGTCAAAATCAGTCATATTCTATTAATATTGTCACTAAACAGAAACGCTAGGAAGTCAATTGTCATTAAGTCTCTACATTTAGAAGAAGAAAGGAGGAGGGAAGGAAAGTAGAAGAATTATTATTAAGGTGCACATATTCCCATAATATAAATGATTATTTGGCTCACCTATTGCCTTATATATGACTTGAGTAAGTAAAAGTAAATTCTCACTATTTATCTGTTGATAAAACAAGGCTGGTCAGTGGTTTTTCTAACACTAAATATATTTGTAACTTCAGGAAAGATAATCACTGTAATTTATAGGAATATAATAATTACCAAATGGTAGAATATCAGATCATTTCCAAAGATTCAAGTAAATTATATTTTTAATATAGGAGACATAATAAAAGAAAACGACCATTTAAAGTAAACAACTTGAGATATTACTATTTTTATGATTTATTAGCTTCTTTATTTGTTCCTTTTAAAACCCTCAGATTTTCCTAAAATATAAAAATAAAACAGCTTGAAGCTAACATAATGTTTCTTCCCTTGTGCTTTCCCATATTCCTCATACAAGATTCCTTCTCAGGAAATTCAAGGAGCAATACAGCCCAACTCCAAAGTACAAGTATTGTATGAAAAAACATTTCATATTTGAAAACACCTATTTGATTAACAAGCAAGCCCTCCTTACAGCAAAAATATAGTGATGGCAAACGAATTTAACTTATTTTCAATTCTCACAGATTACAAGTAAAGAATAAAAAATAGCTGAGATTAACGATATATCAATAAGGCAAAGTGCATTCTCAAAGCTTTTAGTGAAGACATCTTTTAAGAAAGAACAATGTCAGAGAACAACCCCAAAAATCTACATTTACAAGCAAGAAGAAGAAGGGAAATCATAATAAAAATACCACAACAAAACAGATGTCTCTTTTTATCACAAATTACATATATAATTTCTAAACTGTTGAAACATGCTCAAGTAGATATCTACCAATGTAATATAGATTAAAACTCTGTGCAGTAAATTGACTATTCTGTCCTCAGTATTTAAAAAAGATCATTGGAATACAAAATAAAAATTTTTTAAATCCCCTAAAGTGAAACATACACAATGGACTTTACTTAAGTCTGCAAGAAAATTTATAAATATCCAAGTATAATGGTATCAAAATGTTAAAAAAAAAAAAACAAAACTGGGGGCCAGCCTCATGGCTTAGCGGTTAAGTGCACGTGCTCTGCTACTGGCGGCCCAGGTTCGGATCCCAGGCGCGCACTGATGCACTGCTTGTCTGGCCATGCTGAGGCAGCATCCCACATACAGCAACTAGAAGGATGTGCAACTATGACATACAACTATCTACTGGGGCTTTGGGGAGAAAAAAGGAGAAAAAAAAAAAAAGGAGGAAGATTGGCAATAGATGTTAGCTCAGGGCCAGTCTTCCTCAGCAAAAAGAGGAGGATTGGCATGGATGCTAGCTCAGGGCTGATCTTCCTCACAAACAAAAAAGAAAAGAAAAAACTATTATATGCAAAGAGAATTCTACCAAAATATACCAGCTATATTAAAAAATACTCCTAGCTGTTTTATTACATAGCTGACTGTTATGCAGCAAACTAGGCAGATAATTTTAAGACTTGAACTTGGGAAAAACAGGCCTGTGAAAAGTTCCACTAGAGGAAGAGCAGGAGAAATACAGAGGAGAGACTGAAGAGGTCTTGGATTGTTTTCCCAGAATATAGTTTAAACTTTTTCTTGCATTCTCCTCATCCTCCCTGGATATTCAATTCCTCTCTCTGACTGGGTAAGATCAAAGTAAGAAAGGCTGTAACCTTTAAAACCAGTAGCTCAGGTAGATAAAAGTTTTAAAAATTGGTTAATGCTATGAAAAGAGTTAGAAGAAGCATGAGGGATGTGCAGAATTATATTTTTAAGGGACTAATTATTCATTTCATTACTAAGCAATGGGGGAGAAATATGTTTTCACACGTGAATGAATAAAAAGGAGTTTTAGGGCCGGCCTGGTGGCATGGTGGTTAAATTGGCATGCTCCACTTCGGCGGCCCACAGTTCACGAGTTGGGATCCCAGGCACAGACCTACGCACCGCTCATCAAGCCACAGTGTAGTGGCGTCCCATATATAAAGTAGGGGAGGATGGGCACAGATGTTAGCTCAGGGCCAAATTTTCCTCAACAAAAAGAGGAAGATTGGCAACAGATGTTAGCTTTGGGCTAGTTTTCCTCATCAAAAAAAAAAAAGAAGAAGGGGCTGTAACATTCAAGAAGCCAGGTGACAACTCCGATGTACTTTTCTAAGCCTTGTGAGCTTGGGAGTTGAGTGTCGCATTATTTAAACATTCCAAACTCTGACTCTATCTTTTCTGGCCCCACTAATGAATTAGCAAAGGGCAGGTGATATAATTCTGTGAGGAGAAATTCACTGTAGGTCACTTCACCTAAGTGGGTTTTTTCGTCTCTGTTTTTCTAAAGTTTGAAGATAATACTGTCACTCTAAATCACCAATATCTGCTCTAATTATGCCTAGACTCAACCAACCACACCACCATCACACAACCTCCCAGTTTTGGTGATCCAATAATGTTATAAAGGCTGACTAAGCATAGTGGGAAAAATATCTTACCAGTATGGATATTTCTTTCCAGACCAACTTTGCCCAAGGGGGTAGTGGTGACGGCTTTTGCAGGGCTACTATTTCCGTCTGCCACCAAGGCCCAGCAGTGAGGTCTCCTTTGCTCTTAGGACACTGGGAAATGAATAATATCCAGGTATAGCCACAAGGTCACTCAGTAACTCTTCACACAACCCCAACTCTAAAGGAGCCTATCTCTTCAAGCAAAGAGCATTGCCATGCCAACAATAAATTTGAAATAAAACTGAAAACCAGATGCAATTAATAAGGAATGAACAACTCAATGAAAAAAGATCAGAACTGAGAACAGAAGATATTTTTTTTTCTTTCAAGGGTCTACATTTTACCAACAATGAGCTTCATTGTTACCATTAAACTGTCTAACTTACTAATTCACTGTGAGAGCATGAATACACAAAGTTCAAATATAATCATCCAAATACAATATTAAAAAGTTGAACCTTCCTCACCATTTAAATGTTTATCATTGATATTTAATCACTATCTTTTCATGTTAATTCTGACTCAGATTTTGAGTTCACTTCCATCCACTCGTTAGCAATATCTTTAAAATGTCTTAACCACTAATTACAGATCATCAATACTCTTTCAATCACTGAATCATATATTTTCTCATTTTATCTTCTTTAACCTATGCAATCCTTAAAGCACTGACCACTTTGGACCTTCTGGAAACTCTCATATCTGTAGCTTCTATAATGTTGGCGCTCTTCTACCTTTCCCTTTCTCTGACTATTCCTCCGATATTTTCAAAATACTGCTCCCTCTATCCCATTTCTAATCATGAAGAATTCCTACAAATCAATCCTCAGCTCTTTCCTTTCTCTTTCTTTGCATTTCTTATCTGTCTCATACTTTGAACCGATATCTCTGGAAGATGACTCTCAGATCCCTAACTCATGGCCTTTCAAACTGAAGTCTCTCATTTCCAACTTCCTTTTGGACAGTTTAATTTAGAGGAACTGGGCATGGCATGTTCATTGCTCTCTGATTTCACGTCTACCTATTGTTACACAACTTAACAAAACTTTTTTCTAAGGAGACATTTTTAAAACCAGCCATTTTTTTAATCCTTATTACTGTCACTTAAGAACTCCCAAGTCATTCACCCATTTATTTAATAATCTTTATCTTCAACAAAACTACTTTTTTCCTTGATGACTTTATAGCCTTACTTATACTTTTTCACCTATCATCTATCTAAACTGCCTTTTCCCTTGATGTCTAGGGGAAATTTTTGATTAAAAAGATACTTCTTGCAAAAAGATATTTCTTGCAAAACTATGCAGACATTAAAAAGATCAGTGGTTGTCAGGGGTTGAGGGGCGGGCAGGTGAGGGGGAAGAATAGGCAGAGCACAGAGGATTCTGTGAAAATACTCCATATGATACTATAATGATGGATACATGCCATTATACATTTGTCCAAGCTCATAGAATGTACACCACCAAGAGCGAATCTTAATGTCAACTAAGAACTTTGGGTAATTATGATGTGTCAATGTAGGTTCATCATTATAAATGTACCACTCTGGTGGAGGATGTTGATAATGAGGGAGGCTGTGCATGTATTGGGGGCAGAGAGTATATGGGAAATTTGTACCTTCCTCTTAATTTTGCTGTGAACCTAAAACTGCTCTAAAAAAATAAAGTCTCTAAAATTTAAAACAAAAATGACTTCAAACTAAAACCTATCCAAATCAATGTAAATGCAAATTATTACAAAGAACTAATGAAGGTATTGAGCTGGTTTACTGGCTACCAATAAACAATGTTACACTGAATCAAATACTTATACACTGTCCCCATATCCCCTTCATGACTCCCATCACCAGACTACTCTATACTTCATCTCCCATGACTCCATCCCTTCCAAAACTTTCTACTCTGCCCACTTAGAACCCCCTTCCATGATAGCAAACTTACGCATATTCTCAAACCATCAATGAATTCTTCCACCATCAACTTCCTTGCCTACTGTCCAACTGCTACACTCCCCTGACAAAACCCCTGCCTGCCTGCTTTTCTTTGTTGTTTAATCCTAAGTGCTGAATTCTGCTGGACATAATCACACAAATTTACCAGCTTGTTATCACCTGTAAATTAGGATGTCTAATCTCAACTTGGCCCCCAAGCTTATATATTCTTTATCAGCTCAATCTAACCTTTGTCAGTCTCTACAAATCTTCAAATGCTTTATCTTATCACTCACTTTTAGCAAATTACCTCACCCTAACTTATCGAAAAAGAGATTAAAAATCAGTGGTATTTCACTGAACTCTCTCCTATCCAACTAATGAACTTACTGTACCTAAAAATCTTTTCTCCTTCTCTCCTAGTATTACAATGAAAATAATGACCCTCTCTGTCTACAAATCCTTCCATCTTGGCTCTAGACTGCATCGCCTCCAAATTTCCAAGACCCCAGGACTCCTCTTCCATTGATTTTAACTTTTTCAAGTACAACCATAATTTTCCCTCTATTTCTCATGCCAGTTTAGTTTAGAGCACATGATTAGTTTATTTGAAATATACAGAGTACTCAAAACTACGATTCTTGAGATTACAAAAAGCACTGTGCTAGTCAGGGTCACAATGATTGTCCAGTGATGGCTTCTATTTTCTTAAACATTTACCTAACTTTGACAGTTTTGCTCACTCTCTCCTTAACATCTTGGCTTCTTTGATTCCACATTCTCCTGGTTTTCCTTCTACTTCTCCAGTCACTCTTTCTTAGACTCAATAAGTTTTCGAACCCAGGAATTAAGAATGCTCTCTTGGGGCCAGGCCAGTGGCATAGTTGTTAAGTTCGCATGCTCCACTTCAGCGGCCCGGGGTTCGCAGGTTCAGATCCCGGGTGCAGACCTATGCATCACTTATCAAGCCATGCTGTGGCAGGGATCCCACATATAAAGTAGAGGAAGATGGGCATGGATGTTAGCCCAGGGTCAATCTTCCTCAGCAAAAAGAGGAGGACTGGCAACAGATGTTAGCTCAGGGCTAATCTTCCTCACCAAAAAAAAAAAAAAAAAGGAATGCAATCTTCATAGAATTTTCACTAAGAGCTATGTATATAAAATGTGTATAGTAAATATAAGCATAGTTTAGTCTACGCTCTCATATTATGGCCATGAACTTTTTGGACAAGCGAACCTTTATTTCCTTACTGTTCCCTCACTAAGTGATTTTTGCTGTGGGTTAATAAGGACATCATAATTTGACATTTATTTGCCAGAAAACTCTCTCCACTTGGTCCTTATGGAAATTTTGATATGAGTCACAATGAAAGAAAGCAAGGAAGAAGTGAATTTTAAGAGAGATTTCAAAGAAGGAGAGGTCAAAGAGACTAAAGGAGGAGAGGAGAGTACATTGACTTTTCAAGCCCTAAAAGGAGAAAAAATCAAGTACTAGAATAATCAGGGACAAATAAAACAGATTTCATATATAACAACTTAGGACAAGAAGGAGAAAGGTAGATGGAGGAAAGATACATTAAGCAATTTGAGAGGAGCTCAAACTGGTAAACATAGTTCGTTCATCTGTTCTTTATTCAGTGGTGTCCATATGCCAGGCACCAGCTATACAAATCGTTCCTGCCTTCACAAAGCTCACACTTCAGACAAGGAGACAAACAATAAACAATGAAACAAATTAATGTAGGATTACATTTAAGAGTAAGTGCTGTCAAGGAATCAAAAATGATGGCAGAGAACAACGGCATGTGGGAAGGCCCAGAGTTTAGAACTCGCTTAGTACTTCTGAACAAGGCCAGATAGGCAAGACAGCTATGAATATCATGGTAAAGAGTTTAAACTTTATTATTAGTGCAATGGAAAACCACTGAGGAACTGTAAGCCAGGAAAGGACAATTTTTTTTTTTTCCCTCCCTAAGATGACTCCAGCTAATTAGACCAAAAAAGACAGGGTTTAAAGTGAGTAAGATGACTCAGACAGCATACTACACTCTGGCCTGATATCTTCAGCAGGACAAATTCATCTTTTATTCAAATCTAACTCCACTTCTACTATATAGAAAACAAAATTAAAGATCATAACAGGACAGCATCATTTTATTATATCAAGATCAGTGAACATTTTTAATTACCAATTTATTCATCAATAAAACCAGGCACTCTCTTCTAGTTCTAAAACTCTATAATGTTATAACAGAAAGGAAGATTTGGAACAAAAATAAAATTACCAGAGGCAAAAATGGAGTAAGCAGGATATTCTGAAAGCCTTGGATTTTTTTTTCAAGTAGGTTGCTAAATATTTTATACATGAAGACAGAAAGAAAGCTTTGAAACATATTATAGGGCCGGCCCAGTGGCTTAGCGGTTAAGTGCACGCGCTCCGCTGCTGGCGGCCCGGGTTCGGATCCCGGGCGTGCACCGACGCACCGCTTCTCCGGCCATGCTGAGGCCGTGTCCCACATGCAGCAGCTAGAAGGATGTACAGCTATGACATACAACTATCCGCTGGGGCTTTGGGGGAAAAAATAAATAAATAAAATCTTTAAAAAAAAAAAAAAAAAAAAGAAACATATTATATAAAAAGGTATTACATTAAGTAATTATCTGAATACTTATTATAAAAGCTGTAAGTAAGGCGACATATAAAATTGAAGGTAAAACTCTGGCAATATGTAACAAAATGCCATCCTCTAGAGAAACCTCATAGAGGAAGGTGTTCTTTTATGAGCAATGTTCCAACTTCTTATAAGCTTGTGAAAACAACCAGTCATTTCAAGAATATTATTTTATTAATGGGTTAAGTTTCCCTAAATCTTGATGTTGTTTTCAGTTTAAAATAAAATGATTACTTTTTCATTTTTCATTTAATTGATCACTAAAAGTTACAGGCTAAGAATGAATAATCATGAATAGTTGAACAAACATTTTTCTTTCTTTTATGGTTTCAATTGGATTACAGGAAACTTGTCAATTATTAATTAATACCCTTTGATTAAATATCTTGGAATTTAAGGTGATAATTTATGTATATGACACCAAATTTAATAGGGCGCAGAGAAAATGCCATACTTACTATGCTGTTCTCTATTTGAAAAAGAAATTTAAACATAGTTTAATTCATATGGAAAATACGCCCTAAGATTTTACATGTATATATCCAAAAAATTCGTTTTTCTGCTCTCATCCACTTTCCTCAACCACCCATGAAAATAAACCAATGATATGCAGTTTTCTCTCTATTATTCCAATTATGTGACTATTTTTGCTAATCCTTTCCAGAATACTCAGAATCATTTAACCCCATAATGTACTATTTCTTTATAAACATTAAAATTCAGATTTGAGAAATTAAAGACTTATTTGTTTACCAATGGAATCTGTAACAGGAATTTTAAAAAAAGAAACAAAAAACATGACTTCAACACAGGGAAACCCTTGATTCAGTCCAGTGTTAAACTACTTACAAAATGAGTTATCCAGTTGCCACAAATTCCCTTGTGGGAAAAATGTGTAAAAGGCTTCAAATACACGGAGAACTCCAAGAAAGACATATATTAAAATAAACAAACATACTAGAAAGGTGATGATTCTTCAAGTAAATATGACAACCCCATTAAAATGCAACACATGTTTTTCTGCAAAAAGGAAAGCTAAGAAGATGAAATAGACACTTTATATAAAATATTTACATATACAATGCACAAAACCCACTACGGATAGTAACCTTCGTGGCTTTGAAGAACTAGATATTTACATATCTTTCTTTCTGCGTGTGTGTGCGTATGTGTGTTTTGTATATATTTTTAACAGTTGACAGCTGTTTTAGAGCATACAGAGATGCCAAGCTGAATGAGGGTCTTGATTACTTCAAGATTAGCTATCTAAAGTTTCTATTCATTTTAAGTGTTGTTAGTTGGAAGAGTCATTAGTCACTTCCTTGTCTCATAGAACATCAGCATACATTTACATTGTTAATGAACATTTGGGGTAAATGAATTAATGGCACTTTTAAACATCAATTCAGTCCTAATAACTTTGTATGTCACAGAAATGTTAGGCTAGGATATAAACGAAAAGCCTTTTTAGTAAAGGTAACCACTTATTCTGCAAACAATAAAGGATAAAATTAATTTAAAATGTTTTTTAACTAGTTAAAAAAAAAAAGAACCTCAATATTTAATGAACTAGGCCAGAGAAAAATATGCACTTAAAAAAAAAAAGCCCTATGCTCTAAAATAAGCATATAAACTAGAAAATTCTAGTGAAACTATTTTATATACTTATAACACAAAAACATATTCACTTTTAAAATACCCACTTATAGAAGTGCTAGCAAAATAATTTGACATATTTAATTATGAGTGCTTCTTATAGGTACTGTATTTAAGAAAAAACATCACTAGGAAAGGTAGTATCATTCTTACCAGGTGAAATTTTAAAAATGCTGAAACTGAAATGTGACACTAATAATTTTTTCATATTATCAAAACCTTAAGCAGTTTTTTTTGAGACCTTTTAGATAAAAGCAAATATAAAAATAAAAAACAAAATCACAAAAATAAGTTGTAAGGCAAACAAATTATACTATTTTCATTAAAAACAACAAGGGCTTTTGTATGATGTAGAAAGTATTAAAGATGCACAAAAAACAGAAACACACTCCATAAAGTCAAGAGCTTGTGTACCAAAAAAATAGCCACTTTAAGCAATCGTTTTTTAAAATTCCCAAAACATGAGTTAATGGCAGACCTTTACATCAATATAGAAGAAAAAACTGTATTTTTATTTCAAAACACATATGAATTACTTTGACTAATTATGATATTTTAAAACAGATCTCACAATCCTTATATACGTATTTCATGAGTGAAAAATTACAATTAGTTACCTGAGTCAATGAATCAACTTTATTAAATAGATCTCTAAAAGCACCACACATTTCAATTATTTAAAAAAAAAAAGAGAGAGAGAGAGAATCAGGCAAGTCTTTTATTCTAGAATCATCTCCACTTGCTGGAGGGAAAAAATTCCTGCAAAATCAACACCAAAAGCTTAGACTTCTTTAAAAGATGTTTGATTTTGACAAAGGCTATTTTGCATTTCAGCATCCTCATGTTTAAGTTTATGATTTTTTAAAAAACAATGACAGTGCATGACACATTTGGCTAACGCTTCTGTCTACAATTGAAAGTTGACGTTTTGTGGTGTTCATTGGTGTCAGAGTGCTCTATACCTACCCAGGGAAATGTTCTTCGAGTTGCCCCGCTCAGCTTCACCTGCAGAACTACACACGTAAGGTAGGCAGCGCTAACTGAAGACCCTCTGCCAGGTTTCCCAGTAACTGCAGAACGCATCTGCATACAAAACTCACCTCCAGTCTTGTTTGAGTAATTTGACAAGGGGTCAATGCCCACTTCTTGTTCTTCTGGCTGCAGAGGATGTCTAGTTTCAGATAAGGAATGATACATTGTGAGAACTGGATAATGTCACCAAAAGTGACTACCTGGGAGATGAAAAATATAGAGAAAATTATAAATATTTTTTCTTTCTGCTATGACTGGGAATAAATACAAGACTGAAATGATTAAATGAGCATTATAGACATTAACAGGTTTTCCATAGGCTCCAGGGACTGCTGCTACACATTGCTAGGCATATGCAAAGAAGCAAAAAAGTGGCACAAAATTTCCATTTCAACAATTTCTCCCCAAATCTGAACTTCACTGGTAACCTTTACCTCAATATTCGATCACATTTATTTTCAATAAACTTCTGCAGAAAAAGCTGAATTGTAAGTTAAATTATTGTCACACCTATAACAACCTTTTGTTTTACTGTTAAAGTAATAAATATGTATAACAGAAATTTTCAAAATATAGAAAATATAACAAACTAAAATCACGCATACTTGTTACTGGCTAAAAACACCACTGTTAACATTTCAGTTTATTATACAATCCTTCCTATCTTTGTTCTGGGCATTTAAAATACATATATTTTTAATGTGATCCACCATGCTAAACATACTGATTATATAAATTATCATATTTTCCTTCCCATAAAAAAGTCTATATTATCACTTCTAATGGAGCCCCAGTATTCCACTATATAGCTATACTAATTTATGTAACCAATTCCTTATTCGTAAACAACTAGAATCTTTTCAGTTGTTCAACACGGTAAACAGCCTCACAGTGAACATCTTTTATATAATATCTCTGTGTCACATCCATGATTATTTCCTTAGGATAAATTCTTATAAGTGTAATTGCTGGACCAAAACATGTATATTAAAAAAAATAAGATTTTGTGATAAGTTTTGGCAAATTATGCTCTAAAAAGATTTGTATATAATAGAACAATTCATTTCCCTTGGACTCTCATTAACAATGGGAATGGGTAATTTTTTTTTTGACCATTATGATAGTCAAATTTTATAATGCATTTGCTTGATAACTAGCGAGATTACTGAAGACTTCATACGTTTTCTCTGACATTTGTTTATTGTCTTTTGAGGATGGAGTTTATTATTATGATTGTCTTCATGATTTGTAAGCATGTTTTAAATATTAAGGATATTAAACCTTTGTCATATGATACATATATTTTTCTCAGAGTGTGTCTGTCTTCAAATTATATGGCATTTTTGTGACATAAGAAACTTTTTCATTTTTATGCACCCAAATGTATCTATATCTCCTTTATGGTTTCTGCCTCTGGTATTATGGTTACAGAGGCATGATTATATAAGTAACCACCTATATTTTCTTTTATCACTTTGAAGGTTTTCCTTCTCAATTCTCATTTCTATAAATAATTCCAATTTAAACAAGGATTTTTTAAAAATTAAATAATTTTTAAACTTCCAAAATACACTACTTATAAATTTTCTATATCTATAAGGTACAAACGACCTTCCCAAAGCAAAATCTTCCAAAAATTAAACTGAGTTCACTAATTTTCATCCAAAATAATGTAAGTAACAATCTTTTAAATTTCAAGAGCAGGGAGGACATGACAGGAAGAGGAAATGAGGAATGTTAAGTTGGAAAAGAAAGTCCAACCAAAATAAATACGTAATTTTACAGGATATGGTCTCCACTTATGGAGGAAGGGTCCCAAGGAAGCCCAGGAATGCACAAATTCTTGACCAACCTTTTTCCAACACAAAATGTTCCTCTATCTTGTTCACTGTCTCTCTAAACTCTCACTTTGTAAAATACTCTTGTACATTTTCTGATTTTTATCAGAACCCTCCAACTCCACCCACTCACACTCACAGTCGATGTTAACAAATACTTTCTCCCTCAGATTGAGGCTAAAACAAAAGAAGCAGAGGGTTAGGCAAAACCAACACTAGAGAAAGCAGAAAAATATCATTGCCAACATACAGTAGCAATTTCTAAAGCCATAAATTCTAAATCCATAAATCTAGACAGTTTGTCAGTATTTGCTTCTTATGTACACAAATGAATCAACATATATTGAACACTTACTATACAGAAGGAACTCTGAGGAATATAATATAACTCTGAGGAATAAAGGATAGCGAAATGTAAATGATCAGTTATATTATGAAACAGAATCTGATAAATTCTGCTAACCAAATGAATGAACAAATTAAGAAATAAAATTCTCTACTATGGAGAAGAATCACCAAACTCGAATGCCTAATGGGGTCAGGCAAAAAGCATTATTAATTATAGTTAACATCTATTGAGCAACGAATATATGACAAAAACCACTCTAAATGCTTCATGTATACTCATCATTTCATCCTCCCAACAACCCTATGATGTATCTTCATCATGATTTTTACTTTATCAAAAAGAAAACTAAGATATAGAGAGATTAACTAATTTGTCTACAGTCACACAATTAGTAAGTGTTGAAGCCAGAATTTGAACCCATCGTGTCTGGCTCCAGAGCTCACATTCTTTACTTCTATACCACATTTGGCTATCAATAAGTCAATGAGACAAACAGACAAGGCATAAAACAAGGGGTATAAGGGGATGTGGTCTGTGACTGACTGGAACATCCTTTACTGTGCTTCAAGACAAGCTACAGATCCAGAATTTTATGTGAAATCTCTTTACCTTGTAAGTGTTGGCAAATAATTCAAATAAAAAAACAACTGTGTGGAACAGATTAAACACATTTCAAAATTGTATTTGGCCCATGGACAACAATTTTAATGTAAGATTCATATTCTCTATACATTTTGTTATACTCTTAAAAATACGAGAGTAAACATCTGAAAATGCATACTCCAAGTTAACTGCCAGATTTCCGTAAAATTTCTTTAATACCCTATATCATGTTTTCATATCATTACCTTAATTTCTTATTTTTATAGTATACTTGCACTGTCACAGACTTCACATACCTAAAATACACAAATAAGGGGATTTTATGTATTTTAAACTTTATGAGAAATAGACAAGCGACAAGCAAGCTGACATCAAAGTATATTACAAAAAGAAACATTAAAAAACCCTCTCTGTACCTAAAATAAAATACCCTACAACATGATCATGTTCATATATTCTTTCAAGATGCTCAAAGCTACTTAAGGCCTTTTTAACTCCTTAGAAAAATTAGGTTCAAGAAGTCATTCACTGATTTTAGCTTTAATAATAATCCTTTAGAAATTGACAAGTCTATGGTAATACCCAATAACCAGAATACAAAATTTACCAAATATACCAGTCTGTAACCACTCTATACAATTAGGCCTCCACTGTATTCTAATCTACTATGCCTACAGATTGAAACTGACTCACAGAAATGTACTTAATAATCAAATAAAGCAAACCTGCTGAATAGTAATAATGAGTTATTTTCAACAAATCTGTTGAAGAAAAACATTGGGACAGTGTTCTTACTTTTCTTTTAATTATGGATTTAAATAATAATATAGTTCAAAAGTAACTTATTAAACAGGTGCTGCTTTGTTTTTTGTTTGTTGTTTTGTTTTAAATACAAAGGGCTATCTTAGGTTCCAGAATAAAAAAAATACGTGTGTCGGTTACTTCTGTTGTGATTACCTTATAAAATCACAATATAATGTTGCTTTTAAATGAGAAGTAATTTTCTTAGGAATTTTCCAATTTGTGTTTTGTGCCTATACCAACAAGTGAAAATATCTGACTATACAAAGCAGACTATCAAAGGTTTTTAAACAAATGTGTCTATATTTATTTTAATCACTATTATAAATAAATTTTTACCTATAAATATCAGACTAGAAGAAAATATTTTATAAAAATTCAAATAAAGAATTAAAGGAATTTTTTTTGGTCTGAAAATTTTTAAGATAATCACTATGAAAGTCAAAATGGCATAAACATTGTGAAACTCACAATGGATCATTACATCTTATATTTATATTACAAACAGACTTCTATACTTGATATTCTTCTCTACATAGAAGCTAGATATATGGAGAGAAAAATAAATAATGGCCACAAATATGTATCTTAGTAAATGACTACTCAAATTCATAATTAATGGATTTCAGTTTTCCTAAAAATAATGCCAAGCTGTCTCTAGAATTTCCCTAACAAAAATGGTACCCAAAGAATTTAAAAAAATAAACAAAGGCAATCTTATTTTTTCTAATTCAAAAAGCACAGCAATATACCTTCCAAGACCTAAGAAAGGAGACATCCCTTCTTTGTTACAGTTACTATAGATAACAGTTAAATTCCTGGCTTCAAAATTCACAAAACTCAAAACTCACAAATGAACTCAAAATTCACATGAACTCAAAATTCACAAAACAATTAGTTGTGCCATATAGTTTTACTGCTATCCTGGTCACAGGAATTGACACATTAGGCTGAAACGCCATTTAAAATCCAAGACTAATCTTAAGGACAGTTGTATTGGCTTTACAAATCTTATTCTTGCAGTATTAAATCTTAAGATAAAAGTGATCTGTCTGAAAGAAGGAAGTCTTATGAAAATAGTTTATACTTAATGAAAGGTAAGAGTTTAGCACTAAAGCTTAGAAGACAGTTTTAAACTATATTAAGTAAAATTTCAAAACAATACAATTTTCCATGTAAACTGAAGCCATGCAAGCAGTCTCTAAGTGAAAATTTCAAATTATTAGCATTGTACGGACAAAAACAACAGGTTAGTTGAACAAAATTTTCTCTTTTAAAATGGCATCATACAAACAAAACCTCAAAAAAATAATTTATTCCCTCTGAATCTGAAGGTCTATGTATTTCAGCTTGTATTCATTCCTTCACTGTTTCTAATACATAGGCATAGAATTAGCATTCTGAATTGTGTCTTCTAAAGACATCCATATTCAGACAAGCTCATATAAGCATACTTCATTCATTTATATTCTTGACTGATGGTAAACTTAAAAGTCAAACAGTGAAATGACAGAGTAATATTACTTTACATAGAGATATCTCCTATAAGAAAAGCATAACAGAGAGCTTAAATGAACTATTTCCAGAGCACAATTATAAAAGGGGGAGAAGATATACATGAATAAGTATCTGTTACAGGTAGCATGCATTTACCGTGATAGGTATATAACCTAAAATATGAGATCTTAGCTATAAAAGCAAGAAACTTTGATAGAAGCTGTATTTTCATAATTAAGAAATAGAGTAATTGAACATTATCTATAGAATAGGCAAAAAACGTTTTTATTTTGCAATATTGGTAGCTAGAGGTAAATCTGATGGTTGGGAATAATGATGTTCTGAACTCTTATTTATAAGAGAGAGAAGGAGGTAGGAAAGGAGGAAGAAAGAAAAGAAAGAGTGAGAAAAGAAAGAAAAGAAAGGAAGAGAATGAATAAAGTTCCATTTGTAAATTCTGTCAATCTTTAATGCAAGAGGGTTACATTGGACTTTAAATAAGTTAATTAAGTATTAAAATCAATCATCTGAAAGTCTTAATATTTAATATTGGTTAGATTGTATATCAAAGTAGTTTTATTATTTATTTACTCCAAACCTTTCCAGAATACTTCATCTGACAACAGGGGGTCTGTTTCTCACAAGATAAATGCATTTACAATGCCAAATAAATTATATATAAAAGCATTTGTCTTAATACATGTCATTCAATATTAAATATCACCCATTGGTAAAATCCTGAAACCCTAATTCATTTTTACCAACCACACAATTGTACTATTCAAGTACTGTCTATCAGATAGGTATCGGACCACAATAGGGTCTACATATGAGAACAATGGTCAAAAGAAAATTAACGCAGATTTAATCCTTATAATTTCCAGGCTATCAGAACAAGATATTTAGGGTAAACAATCCACTATAAAAACACTAGACTCATAAACAATGTACATAATCAGAAATATGTAGACTATATGAAAGGTCCCCAGGTGGGCTTAAATATTTTATATTACAAATTAAGAATATATGTGGCCTTTCAATATTCAAATGCTATAACGTCATAGAAAGTGGCAGTTGTAACCATGTAAACCAAGAGAAAATTGAGCGCTATAAAGAGTTAAAGTAACCTAACAAAAAGCTCTCCACGATGTATCCTCATGGCTTCAGAGTTCAGATGGATGCTCAGGATACAAAGACGGGGAGGTTGTCCAGCCTAGCGACCAAACCTTTAGTTATTATACAGCTATACAAAAATACTTCCAATCGTTCCTGTCCCTATTTTATACAGATCCACCTCTAGCCATTAAGCTATTCACGCAGGTTTTCATAAAATCAAGGTAACTATGACAAACAATGAGGAGTTCAGGAAGAATAAGGAATATCTGAAAAGAGAAAATAGTAATAATAACTTGGCCAATTATATTAAACTGATGATGATACGAAGAGTAAGAAAAAAAATAAATGGCCACTCTTCACATAAGCGTCAAATCAAATCAAACATTTTGTCAAAAAATAAACAAAAAACTTCCCTTTGGTGCAAGCCGGGGGAGGTCTGAGGTGTTTTCAGAAGCATATGACCAATAGTGGGGAGAACCTTCTAAAAGTGCAAGTGGATCTGACATGCATTCCCTGGCTAATAGTAAGTGGTAGAGCTAAGAAACCCAAAGAAACTTTACTAAAGGTAGCACTTTAAATGAAATAATAATAATAATAACAACAGCAAAAACATGGCGCTTTTTAGGAAGCAGGCACTGTTTGGGCACTTTGACACATAAATTCATTTAAACTTCACAACAACTCTACGTGGCAGACACTATTATCCCCTTTTATGATAAGGAAACCACAGAGAAGTTGAGTAACTTATTCAAGGTCACACAGCTATTAGTGGCAAAACCACCTCAAATGACTTAACAATGACCTAATAAATGTTCTAAGAAAAATTAAACCAAGATTTACAGGATAAATAGTTTTCTTTATTGTTATGTTAATTGTAATGTAATATTAATGAGAATGCAAAGCATTCCAGTTTACTTTTCTCCCATGCAAGCTTTTTCAAAGTCTAAGATTATAAACGTAATAGGCCCTTTAGTTAAAAGGTATATGCGCCCTCCCAAATCACCATCTGAGAGAAAACGCATGTCTAGTGAAAAAAAGAAAATAAGTAAGCTGTGGATGCAGGCATAATTTATATACGCCTGAGCAAAATTATAATTTATGAGTAAGTCACACTGGACCTTTGGAATCACTATCCAATAGCCCAAACCGTGAATGATTTAAATCCCCAAATGCTATGTATTCACATTACACCAATCACTACAGTTTCAAGTGACAAAATGGGGGGAAGGGCAGCAGCTAAGAAGCATTGCCTGACCCTCTCTAGCCCAAGTCGCTCAGATAAAAACATTCACATTTCCTTCCTTCAGTTTTATTCATACCTCTTTTCTTCCTGAGGAGGCCTTTCCTATTCACTTTTCTAAAACCTACATGTAATATGAATTCCCAGCTTTTCCTTTGTGGACCAGCACCAGAAGTAATTGCTCCCCGCTCTTCTACAGCAGTATTTCCCTCACTGTGATGTATCACAGGAGCCTGCATGACAACATTATAAGTAACAAATGCTAGTAGTTAGGCTATGAAGAACTATGTTTGCTCTACCTTTCTGTCAATAGCATTAGTATAGATTCTTCTTATAGAGAAAAGGTATGTAATGGGAGACTTCAGTAGAAAGTTAAAATCTTTTATTCAAGTTTTTGCTTCCCCTCTGGAATACGATCACTCCTAATACCCTAGTCCTAGCCTTCATCACTCACCTCAACTCTTGCAATACCCTCCTAATTGGTCTCCCAGCTTCCATTCTTCCTTACTGTTGTAAACACTGTTGATTGCCTTTCCAAAAAAATCCAAATTTTGTTCAGGCCATGTGCTCCCAGAGAGGTACCCAAGGCGTGAGTCATAATTGGTCTAAGCCAATCATGATGGTTCCATTTCTTGCGCCACATTGGTTTGGATGAGCCATCTGATGTGAATGGAAGTCACCCAGGAGCTTCTAGAGGTTTTTCGCTTACAATTACAAAGATGTATATTCTTAATTGCAGTGGATTAACCAACCCTAGATTCACCCTACCTCAGCCTTCTTGCTATATGTAATAATAGAATCCTTACCGTATAACCCAATTGAGATTTTCTGTTACTGCCAGCTGAAATCAGCCTAACATATCCACTTCTTACAATCTATTACCACAGAATATCTAATGCGAATTTTTTCCATTGTAAATCATTTCCCAACACACTTAGCAGAAAATCCAAACTCTTTTAAGAGGCCCTAAATCCAGGTCCATACCTATCCCTCTGATGCCCCCCCTCCCCCACCCTCAGTATGCTCTGGCCACAAAGGACTTCTTTCTATACCTTAAACAAAAATACAGCAGACCTAAATCTTTGCACATCCCCATTTCCTTTGCTGGGAACACTCTGCCCCTTAATATCATTCAGATATCTGCTCAAATTCAGGTCAGCGCAGAAAGCTTTTCCTGCAGCATAGCTAATCTACTGGCAATCTACTGGCAATCTTGTTGGTTCTACCTTCAAAATAAAATCAAGAATCAGACCATTCTGCACCACAATCACCCTGATCCAGGTCATTGTCAACTCTGGCATGGGCTATTAATCTGCCTTCAATAGGTCTCCCTGTTTCCAACCTGGCCATCTACTCACAGGAGCCTGAGTGACCCATTTAAAATCCAACTCAGCTCATATCTCACCTCTGCTCAAAACTTTCCAATGGCTTCTCATCTCACTCAGAATAAAATAAAAAATCTTCACAAAACTCTACAGGCCCTTGCCCCCAGCTACTGCTTTAATCTTTTATCCTATAACTCTCTTCCTTGCCACTCAAGCCCTCCAGCCCTAATAGGCTCTTCACATTGCCTCAGATGAGCTTAGCAAATTTTTGCACACAGGAACCTTTGTACTTTCCTCATTTCCAAAACGCTTCCCTTAGATATCCACATGGCTCTCCTCCGCTGCCTCCAAGTCCAGGCTCAAATGTCACCTTATTTGTGAGGTCACCTATGACCACACAACCACACTCAGCATACACCCTCCTCGATTCTTCATCCCATTACCAAGCTATACTTTTCCTACAACATTTATCACTACCTAACATATTACAAACTTCTGTGTATTTTGTTTACTCTGCATAACTCCCCATTACAAGTTCTATGAATGCAAAGGCCTTGCCTATTTTATTCACTACTGTATCTCCCGTACCTGGAAGGTACTCGTATTGTTTTATTATGGCATTCCTGATAACAGTTTGAAAGAGTCCAATAAAGTAAAATGAGAGGAAACCTAATTAAATCCAAGTTAGTTATTAATTTAAATCAGTTTTTCAAGAATTCCTAGGTGCATGTGAGGGATGTATATTAGCACAAAATAAATGTTAAAGAGATTAGAATTAAAGATATTTGAGAAGACAGATCCCATAAAACTGACTAGAAATTAGGTAATTAAGATCTTCTAACAATAATTACTTTAAAGAAGCAAGGACGGGTCCCTCTAGGTGAGAGTCAGCACCAGACCCAGGGCCCTCTCTTGGGAGAGCCTGTGGCAGCTGAACAAACACTTGCTCTGTCTGTGCCACTTGCTCAGCAGATGCTCAGAAACACAGGATAGGAGAAGAGACCCAAGTTCCCTGTGGACCAATAGGCTCTCAGACCACCCACCCACCCACACACACACATACTTCTGCCTTCTGCACTCACTACACCCTAAATAGAGTGGGAAACTGCTATCTTTAACCTTGGCCTTTAGCTAGAAATTCTCCCTTTTCTCACTGAAACCAGGGAAGACCAAAGACAGCAAGAAATGTTCTGTATATTTTACTCAATCTGTGATCTGTGCTCTGTGAGTCAAACCCATCCACTTACAGGAAAAAATAACCCACTTCCTGTTCAGGGCTGGAAGGAGAAGGTTAGCTCTTAAATACACTAGTACAGTGGGTGAGAACTGTCACAAGCCCTTTGAATTTCAACTGCAAACGTTTAGATTGAGAAATTTCTGAAAAACTAGTAATATATTATTAATTGTCATATAATATGCAAGCTTTACATAGTTAACTACCCATAAATAAATAATAAAAGGACCCTGCACAGGCCAATGATGAGAATATGTCATAAACCAATAATTGTGATTAATCAAATTAAGTTCATGAAAAAAGTTAACCATTGGAATTTCCAAGTATCCTTATTTATATTACAAAAAAAAAATAGAAATAGTATTTCGATGATAAAAGTAGAGTTTGAAATTGTTTTAGAATACCATCTGGTTTATATTTGACATCAAGTAGATGATATCTTGTGGCTAATCTTTTGAGTCAATTTTATTAAAAATACACATACACAAACACAAAGAAGGTATGCTCTTCAATGAACTCTATGTCTACTCTTGTTTTGAAAGATGTTTTTACTTTTATTTCAATTATCTATTTTCTCTTCAGAAGAAATTAAATTCTAGATAAAAGATGGCATTTTGTAATGAAAGACAAGATTTATCTATCTGTTAATTTCATATATTACCTTTCTCATGACTGTCACAAGGATTAAATAAGATCATGTATGGGAACACATACCCAAAACTGTAGTGGAACCAAGGTTCTTTGTTGTAATTTACTGACAATAATAATCAATATTAAAAATTCTTCCTAAGACAGCAAATGTATGACTAACTACATCTTTTTAAGGTTATATTGATATCTCAACTAAATAAAAGGTGGTGCAGATTGTAAATAGAGAGTAAGAATTAACCAGAAGAGGGGAGGAAGGGCATTCTTGACAGAGGAAACATCACATGCAAGGGCTCAGGGGAGAGACAGTGCAAGCACATTCCATTCAAAGTTGTAAGGAGTCAGGCTCAGCTTGGCTGATAATCAGGCTCAGGAAGCAAACAGAGATTACACAAGGCACAGCTTCACACTTAGGATTCTGAGCCATTTCCTAAGGGCAGTGGAAACCACTGAATAATTTTAAGTAAAGAGGAGGGAACATCTGCTGCTTCTCTACATTTAGTCTTTCTTCAGCTACAGCAAACTGCATACCCCAGAACTTCCACACAAGTGGCTCCTCTGCCTGACACTACTTTCCTCCCTTTCTTTGCCTAACCAGCTGCTACCTGTCCTTAAGATTCACCTCAAAAGTCACCTTCCCGTAACATTCCTTCCTCTAATTTGATTCAGATGCCCATTTACCTCATGTATAACTCCATGCTAATGTTAACCATTCTTTAGTACAATGGTTAGTTTTCCACTAACCTCTACTCTTTCTAAGGATAGAGGACGTGTTTTATTTGTCTATACCCCAAGATACTAGTATATATGAACTTGCAGAAAATCATCTATTCACTGAATCAATAAAACCCAAAAGACACAAATTAGTATAATTCCCAGATATGAGGATTAATTGACTTCCTACATACAAGGATACAAACGGAAATGATTTAAAAGAGTCTTGGAGTAGGTGGTAGGAACAAATATCATCTTAAATTACACTGTTTGAGCTACAAGAGGTGGGCTATCCCCCATACTGCTTAATATGACCTAAAACACTCATTAAACAAATACATACTTGGTCCCCTCCTCTATAAGGGACCAAGTACTACAGCACTGATCCTCATAATCAAATGCAAATTCAATAAGCAGTGAGCTTAATTCTGTATACTACTTGGTGAAAATCACCACCATGATACTGCATGTTATAACAGCATTGAAATGTAGTATTCCCTTTCAACCATAACTTTGGACACTCTCACATCAGATAACAAACTAGATTACTCAGAATGTTTTCTTTTCCACAAAATCAAAAACCTTTTTGAAATGTCAGCCTTGAACATCATAAAATTATACAGAATGATGAGGAACCAGGCTTATAGTGCATATAAATATGAGAGCATATTAGGCTGCATTTAATTACCAGTACAAACAACAACCTGATCTAACCTTTGACAAGTAAAATAAATGTTCTGAATAATTTAACTAAAGTAAACATTTGCTGTTAATGCTAGCTAATTATAGTAAGAGCTGGAAAGAGAAGGGGAAGAGAGATGACGAAAAGGAGATGAAATTTTTTTTAATTAAAGTTGAGGTCTGCAACTATTCACTGAAACACGATTTTTTTCAATGAATTTAATTCACATAAAAGGGCAAACTCAGTAGAGCAAAGTTGCTTTATAAACACTCAGATAAAGAAACATTATAGCTGATTAGAGAGCTTACTCTTTCAGTCAGTAAAAATCACCGAACAATCACCGGGACAGGAAAACTAGCCACAGATGAATTAGGGTACAGTTTCCCCCCTTCACTCAAGGGCTCAAAGTTTAGTGAGGAAAGAGTCCAGGAAATGGCTTGCCATACTTAGCACTAATTAATTAACTGAAGTAATTAATTGAAATAAAAATACGAATGCCTAGTTAAATGTGAATTTCAGAAAAACAAAAAAAGTAACATTTGGAACACACTTATACTAAAAAGTATTCATTATTTATCTGAAATTCAAATTCAATTGTGCATCTTGTATTTTATCTGACAACTCTACCAGTAGATAAATGAAGATGAGTATCTATGGGAAAATATGCGGTGTGTCCACTGTAGGAGCTCCAGGATTAAATCAAAACTCTCAAAGGGTGACATCCCAGAAAACTCACCAAAGGCAGGAAAGAATTGTTTTCCCAAAGCTGCTATCTGATTGCTAATGGGAAAGACCAAAACATACTACTCAGATGTATTGACCCAGCCCCACAATAACTTGTTTTTCAATTGCCCGAAGAAAAGGAGTGGGAAAGAAATATTATAATAAACAAATGAACAAACAAACTTCTTAACGGAAAACATTGGCTACCAAATGACAGAAAAATGAAACATCCTGACAAAACTCCAGTATCCCCACTGAGGATGCTGCTCAGTGGAGACAGAGTGTACGACTATTCTCACATTGAGATGATTATCTTTACCCCAGAGGAAAGTAAGTGCATTTAGGAAGAAAACCCAAAGAAAATTGAACTTTGTTCATTTGTTGAGACCACTCTTATTCAAGTGTTTAAGATTTTCATTCTTATATTGTAAATAAAGTGTTAATAAATATGTAAGATACTGCACAAGAATCTAAGGTATGAAAAGCTCAGATTTTGACCTTAAATTTAAAAACACTTATCAATAATGCATAACGTGAAGACGTTATACTCCATAGGAAAACGGCCAATTTAACTGATTAGTGACTTCAAAAATGACTAGCTTATTTGCTCATGAAGTAGAAGGTTCTATATACTTGGGCATAAGACCCAAGAAGCCTCAGTATGAACATGACAATGTTTCATTTATATTAGATCATTATTATCAATAGAGAAAAGAAAAACTCCAATTTCCCAACTTGACGACATATAAACATATATAGATTGTATATAATTAGTAACAGAAAATGGCAATCATTTAAAATATTAAAACTTACTATAAAATAATGAATTTGAGTTTCACTGGCAAGTGATATGACTTGAGGGATTCTCTCAGAACCTTTGATATCCATGTTAATTGTAATGGTTCCATCTTTGCCCAAAAGACTGGTATGCATATAACTTCTGACTGTATGTTTTCTAACACCAAAACCATTTAGGTGTCCATGTAAGAAAACTGCTATATAAGTATAGCTTAAAATGTAAACATAATAGCTCCTTAAAATGAGAATAAAACTGTTTAGATTTCTTTTTTATGAGAAGGAAAGTTTAGAGCACTGACAAAATGAAAGAAGAAAGAACTAATTCTAAAAGACAGAAGACATTACATAGTGCTTACATAATATCTTGATGTCACAAAACATAATGGGGTTCTATGACTACTATTGAAGAATTTTCCAAGACATGAGTGCATACTAAAAAACTCAGAATAATTCCAGGAATTACATGTAAGAACAAATGAAGGCCTAAAAGGGTTTAACAAAGGGCGCAATTAACAAAACTGAATAAATAAATAGTAATGTGGGTACACAGGGACTACAGAGGACTACACAAACCCTATCCCAAGGGCCAGAGAATTTACTAGCAAAAATATTACCTTTTCCTCCTGTCTATACACTCAGGCGGAAGATAGTAGTACACTATCTCCAAAATTTCATTGAATACCACGATATAATGTTTAAAAGGTAAGTACGTTAAATTAGACATCTATAATTCTTGCCATACTGATTTAAATGAAATCACTGCATAATTTATAAAACTTTGCTAATCTATGCCTAAATCTCAGAAAATAATTTAAAAGTAGATGACAAACTTCATGCCATGCTTTGCCATTTGTGAAACGACGACACAGTCACTTGGAATTACAATGTGCTATTTTTGTACTGAGATAAATAGCTATCCGAAGGCTCTGAAAACTGTTTAAGGCCTGGAAATGTTGTCTTAATTTCTAATGGAAATAAACAGGATCAAGCACTTTAAGTGCTATTATTATAAAGTACTTTTTTCCTACAAAAATAGAGGCTTTTGAAACCAGATAATAATTTCCCCACTGAAGTTCAAATATACTCACTTTCATTTAAGTACATTTTTACAGTCCTCCTTAGCAAAGAAAAATTTTTATGCTATAACTTTAAAAACTATAAATAATAATATTTTAAATTTCTAGGATTTTAAATACTATAAAATCAAGTGAAAGATTAAGATGGCCAGTTATTTTTAATACAGTAGGAAGACTTTATCCAAGTAGTGTGAAGCTCTAAGTTTTTACTAAATATTTGAGAAAGGTCACCAGTTATTTAAATGTGAAAACTGAATATAAGTGGTCAAAGCAGTAAACTTACATAATTTAATTATAAAAATACATTGGTATGATCTAGTCTCTTCCTCATATTTGAGAAATTAATAGTTTGCCTTCTAATATGCTACGGATTATTAATATATAGCATGTACATCCTCTTGGAACATCTAGCAATTTACTGACAGAAAAGCCTTAGCACCAAAAAAAGTATGAAAATGAATCTATATTCTATAGTTACTACTAGAATTTAATATTGGACATAGTGACTGAAATTCCTGATATACTTCTTTAAACCATCTCATTTCAAAAATAATTTTATTAAGTACCCTGTAGAAGTCTGTGCAAAACAGCAATTGTGAGCCCATATGGCAGGGAACATACATATATCTATAGTTAAATAAGCAACCAAATGTAAAAATGGATCACGAAACAACACAAAACTAAATTTTAAAATACCACACTTTAACATTTAATGTAATTTTATTTTGATGACAAATCTAGTTAATTTTAATCTAGAAGTAAAATTGCTGGATCAAATCATTTGCCGATCTTTAACTTTAATAAAATATTGCGAAAATTCTATCCAAAGTGGTTGTACCAATTTATGTGTTTGTATGGGTGAGTTCCTATTTCTCCAAATCCTTGCTAACATTTTGTATCATGAGCCATTTGATTTTTTTGATTGATAATCTTTTCATCTGTTGTATTAGTCAGGGTTCTCCAGAGACACAGAACCAACAGGAGATTATACAGATAGATAGATAGACAAAGATTTAGTTACATATATAATAATATATATATATGAAGAGATATATATTATAAGGAATTGGCTCTCACAATTATGGAAGCTGCCAAGTTCCATCTGCAAGATGGGCAGGCAGGCTGGAGATCCAGCAAGAGCCAATGTTCTAATTTGAAGGCTGTCAGACAGGAGTTGATGTTCTAGGTTAAAGGCCATCAGACAGGAAGAGATGATGTTGTAGATGAAGTCCAAGTAAGTCTATTATAGACTCCTCTTGCTGGAGGAAACGTCAGCCTTTTGTTCTAGTCAAGCCTTCAACTGTTTAGATGAGGCTCACTCACATTATGGGGGCCAATCTGCTTTCTACCCATTTAAATATTAATTTCATCCAAAATACCTTCACAGAAACACCTACAATAATGTCTGACCAAATATCTGGGCACCCTGTGGCCCTGTCAAGTTGACACATAAAATTAACCATTCACATCTGTTTATTGGCCGTTTCTGTCTCCTTTTCTGAGAGCTGCCTGTTCATATCTTTTGCCCAATTTCCAACTGGGCTTTCTTCTGCTTAATGATTTATAGGATTTTAAAAAAAAATCATGTATACATAATTTTAATACAGTATTGAAAAATAAAAAGTACAATGTACATTAAATTATCATTCATGTATACTTTAAATGGTTCCTATATGGTGAATTATATTGCAGGATGCATTCTGAAAAAGATGACTTAAAGAAAACCAAATTTTCCCTTTGTAACTATGGTACAATGAACAATATATTATGTTCTAAACAAGAGCTAGAAATGATTATGACAATAATTGGTTCAATGTCTTTTTCTCTGCTAAGAGATGTTTGCACTATTGATGATTACTAATATTTTATTGAATGCTTACTAAATGCCAGATACTGTGCTTTATGTTATTATACTATTCAATCTCAGCGATCTTATCAGAAAGGCATCATTATTATCTCTTTTTTATATAGGTGAATATCAAGGCTAGTAGGTTAAGGATCTTAGCCCAAGGTCACATACTAAGTGGCTGGGACATGAATTCAGACTTCTTTAGAAATTCATTGTAAGACATAGCTATTGGCTTCCACTATGTACAATGGTACTGGGAAAAGATCTCCAGGGAATAAAGAATGAAGAGAGGCATTTTTGCTGTCTTGACACAATCTGTTAGGAGGTAGAATATGGAAGATACACAGACCACGTAATGAAGGACAGAATGTCACAGCAAAGGAGATGTATTAAAAGAGCTCTAACTCTAAGAGGTCAAGGGCAAGGGATAATTATGGGAGACTAAACAGACTTCACGGAGAAAGGGAACTTCTAGGACAGGCTTTGAAGGACGAGTACCATTCTGACAGGCACAGATGGGCAGAGAGAGCTGATCAGAGGTCAACTTAAGAACGATTGTTTCAAAGGCAGCAAAATGAACAACAAAATAGTAAATGCCTAAGTTTGCAAAAGGTAAATCCGCAATGAGAAAACGGCAGCTGCAAAACAGACATATAATATTACATCATATGAAATGCAAATTATTACTAATAAAGCTTTACATTTAAAAAGCACTTTGCAGTTTACAAAAACTTTTACATATACCATACATTCTCAATGGGAATGATATTGTCCTCAAGGGAGCCAACATTGGTTATTGAGAGAGGGGTGGGGAATCTTAGATATTACCATGGTTTACGCCCCGCCGACTGGCCACAGTACATAAACAGAGACACAGTGTATCTGTGGTATTAAAATTTCAAGGGCAAAGGGAGACAGTTGGCGGAAATTTTGTTAAAGCTTTTTAGGGGAGCAATAATGTAAAAAAGGTTGACAAACACTGACGAATACTACCTTATTTGATCATCCCAACCATTTAGTTGGTAAGAAGGGTATCAGTCCCCTTTTAAAAAGCATATGAAACGAATAAAACAGAAAGAATTGAACGATTGAATAAAGGAGAGAAACAGGTAGTTCAAAGAAAATGTTATTGTGTGTGTGTGTGTGTGTGTGTGTGTGTGTGTGTGTATGATGTAGATATATAACATTAAATAATGTGCAACCTCACTCATAATTAAAAGAAATGTCAACTAAAACAATTAGATGTAATTTCTCACTCATCAAATTTGCAAAATAAAAAAAGATGGCTAATACTTAGTGTTGATAAGGATGTGGAGAAATATGCATTTTGATTTTGATTAACTTAATTATAGAAGCACAAATTTTTGAAAAGCAATCTGGCAACAACTATCAAAATTACAAATACATGTACCCGTTGATTCAGCAATTCTACTGCTAGGAGTTTATCCTACTGATATAACCTCTAGCCAAATCTATGCAGAAAGAGATTGACTATAATAGTCAAAAACTATAAACACCTAAATATCCATCAATAAGGAACTGGTTTTATAAATTATAGTAATCCAGAAATTGAATAATAGTCATTAAAAATGTAAATGCACTGATAGACAAAATATACAAAGAACACTGAAATCAGCATTCTCTACAGAATATATATAGTATGACCTATTATTTTGTAAAAATATATAAATATAAGCTTGGTATGCATGAGGAAAGAGACATTCTTCAGTTTATATCCCTGTATATACTTTTAAAAAATTAAAACCTAAGGATATATCCTTTAACAAATATTTAATTATAAAAATATAAAAGTGACTTGTTCAGGTTCATACAATTAGGAAGCAGAGCTATTAATAAAACTCTATTCTTTTGCCTCATAATCCATTGTTTCATACTATACTACTTTACAAAGCTTACGACTGTTCAGAGAAATCCATTTTGGTAATTAAATATGGTAATATCTGTAGTTCCAGAATGCCTACTGAAGTATGAATACACCTCCAGGTTCTCAATACCTTTCATGACCCTCCCATATCTATCTTTCTAATCTTCTCCTTCATATTTTTTCACTCTCTAAAGACATCCAGTGTTTTCCTACCACTCTATATATATTCGGGCAATTAGCCTTGGACACGGAAATCTATCTCAACCCATTCCTCTCTCTGAAACACTTCTTAAAAAAAACTCTTCTATTCTCATGGTCTGGCAAATAATAGGTAGTAAATATTGTTGAATGAATGAAAAAATATCCACCAGAACAGATCACACTAACCACTTCTCAAAGTTCATCTCAAATGCTCCATTCTCTCTGAAATGTTTCCTAACTTCTTGTCATTCAAAACTGTTAAATTGAATAAATTCAGAAATTGGATCATGTAGAAGCCAATCCAGTATTTCTACTTTTAATGAGGAAAAAGTAAGCAAAACAGAGGGTTTCTTTATTCTAAGAGAATAACAGGGGGAGAACAGCTCAGAGAAGAAAAGCTCCCTAGACTGCACCAGCACCATACTTCTTTCCATTACCACGCTTTACTATTCCTACAAAAGGAAACTTCCAGAAGCTACTCTTGTTGACACCAGTAATAAGAGTCATATTTTCTAGGCTCAAATTGAGGAAATGCCCTTACTAATTATCTGACCTTAAGCAAATTGGTTAAACTCTTTGTGCCTCAGTTTCCTCACTGTAAAATGGGAAATATCCATTTCATAGGTTTTGTGAAGATTAAACAAATATCCCTCAAGTACTTAGAACAATACGTGACACATACATAGTAAGCACTCAATAAACGTTAGCTATTATTGTTATTACAGTCATCATCACACTGTAACTGCTCTGGTGGATATATTTACACAGTTAGGTTATCAGAACCAGATCAACGGCAGGATGGTACTCACAGCTCAAAAACATAGATCTTTTAAGTGTCCCATTAGATTTGTTCACTACCTTATACATTACAATTAGATTTTGCATAATGTTTTCTCAGTATGTCTACTGAGGAAGGAAAGAAGGTAGTAAGCAGAAGTTGGAGGAAGCAGGGGCTGCACAAGTGCGATCTGTCTTCACTTGTTGAATCCTCCCACGTGCCAGAAGCTAATCTAGAAGATAATCATTTAGTGGTAAGCAAGAGAGTCAAAGTCTCTGTCCTCAGAGAATTTACATTCTAGGGGAAGACAAACAATAAACCAAGAATAAAAAATAGTTCACATGTCAAATAGTAACATGTTACGAAGAAAATGTAAGAGGGTAAGGGGACAGAGAATGATGGGGCACAACTGAGAGCTTATTTGGGAGCAGGGAGCTTATTTAAGAAAGTGTAGTCTTGAAAGTCCCCTCTGAGGTGGTGACAATTGAATAAAGTGAGGGAACAAGCCACATGATAACTTGGGGACAAAGCATGCTGGGAACAGCAAATGCAGAGAACCTAAAATGGGAAACAGTTGGAAGTTTTGGAGAAACAAAGAAGGATGGAGTGTGAATGGAGAGAAATAGGAGGGGAGATAGGAGAGAGATCAGGTCACTTATGTCCTTGTGAAGCACCCTGGTTTATACTTTGAGTGGGATGGAAAGCCAGTGGGAGCCTGTGCACAGGGGTGTGAGATGATATGATCTACTCTTTAGAATGATCACAATACATCTCTCAAATGAGGAAAAGCACTGAGGACCTTGTTCAGAAAAGAGCCTTTCCTCAGAAAGGTTAAGAATTAAGGTAAACATCAGTTCTAGAAATAATATCAAGACTATGGTACATTAGAAGGAGAAAGACAAGGTGAAAAGGAGTCACCACAGAAATCTAAACAGGCTCAATTAACAAAAATAAATATAGTAAAAGAAGGAAAACCAAATCACAAAAAAGGGCATCTAGCTGGATGATAGTCCTCAAGATGCTTCCAATATTTTTGGAGAAATTAAACATCTACAATCAATCAATCAATAAATAAAATTAGAGAACCATGAAGACAATAAAATGCAGTATTAAATGTAATTTGATTTTACTTTGTATGGCAAAATTTTCAAATCTGTGATATTTTTACATATGTATGGTTCTATTTTAGACCCTTTACACAGAATGACTAACACTTTTTATTCCACTCCTCCTATACCCCCCTTTTCTAGCCATTTTGGCAGATCAATAGGGAAGGGCAATGACTGGGGACTTGTTTATGCTCTACTTTCTTAATATATACATCAGTAAGCAACCAAAGCCAGAAAAAGACGCAAGAAGTATTGCAATATTTTGTGCATAAGCCAGGTAGTTACTTGAGCCCTCAAGAAAAAGAAACAATTGGAAATACAAATATTGAATAATACAACAAATTTCAAGCAAGAAAAAGCTAGTTCAAAACATTAAAAAAAAAAAAAATGTCCACATCATCAGTATGTCTTTTAGCCTCCAACTCTTAGACATCCTGGATATTTCCATCCATGTCTCTCTGTCCTTCTTGGCGCTCACTAATTTGAGCTACCATCACCTGGATCACTGCTGAAACCTCCTGACAAGATCTCCCAGCATTTCTCTCGTGTTCCCCTCAATCAAGATCACTGCAGTCAGAGTGATCTTTGAAACAATAAATCTGATCATATCACTCTCCGTATTAAAGACCCTTCAATGAGTTACCACTCAACGGTTGAAATTTCTGGCAAATCTTCAAGGCCATGTGTGGACCATAGCCACCTGTCTGGCTTCTTTTCTCACTGTCCCTGGACTCTTTGGGCTCCAACCACACCAACTACCTATAAACTCGCCAACTGACCAGTCCACTCCAGCCTCACAGCCTTCACACAGGCTTTTCCTTCAGCCTGCAACATCTCTGTCTTTTTATTTATTTATTTTTTTGCCTAAGGAACAAAATTTAAATTTCACTTCTTTAGTGAGGTCTTCCTTGACACTCCCCTGCTCCTCTAAATTAGGTTAGTTCTCTCTGTTACATACATCCTAAAGCCCCCTATCTTTCCATCACTGTACTCAGGGCAATTGTGAGAGAGGAAAGGGGGAGAAGGGAGAGGGAGAGAGACTGAGAAAAAGAGAGAGTGTGTGTGTATATATATATGTGTAATGAAGGGAAGCAGTGTTTGCCACCCCAAAATGTGTCTCTTTGGCTTGATTATTTTTAAGAACAAAAGACTCAGGAAGGAACTTTGACCTTCCCTCTAAATGCCTAAAAGAATTTAAGACAGAAAGCCTGTAACAGGAAGGAGCTATCACCATAGACAACTATGGTATAATATAAGCTAGGTGTGGTAGACAGGGAGGATGCAAGCAAGGCCCATTTAAACGATCAGACCTCTCCATGTCTCATTGTCTCTGCAGGCCATGGCAAACATTTGTTTACCAAACATTTGCTTTCCCATCTCCAAGTGAATTGCCCTCCTCCCCTCTGAAGTCCCAAACCACTACCCACAACATCCTCCTTTGTCGTTAGCTGAAGGTGGTATTCAAGGTGGTGTCTTCAGCCATTTTGGCGAGTTACTGTTTTCCTGGGTTTCTCCCATGTATACATGTTATTAAACTTGTTTGATTTTCTCCTGTTATTCTGTCTCATGTCAACTTAATTCTTAGACCAGCCAGAAGAACGTAGAAGGTAGAAGAATAGTTCTTCCTCCCCTGCAGTACACATATTTTTAAAGGTTTACGGCCACCCCTGAATTCATGAGGGCAAGGAACAGGCCTAGCATAATGCCTGGCATAGATAAGGCACTTATTAATATTTGTAGGAAAAAAGTGAGAGAGAATTGGACTCAGCATGTCAGAATGCAACAGGGACATCTTTTAAATGAAGATGATTCAGATGAAAGGCTAATTGTGCAAAAGGAATAAGCATGGGAATTAACCCTTCCTCTCATAGCTTCTTCATTCTCTAGTTCCCTAAGGCACTCTTGTGTATTTCAAAATTAGGCATAAAATATCACCCATCAGCCAAACCTTTTACCTGGAATACTTACATTTTCTTGAAAGCTAAGTGGACAAAAAAATTTGCCCTAATTACTTACCTAAGTTCTAAAACATTCTCAGATTTTTTATTCAGAAGTACATTCCTTTTCTACATTCCAATAATCCCTGAATTTGTTTTTGTCTACAATTAAAAGATAAAATATTTAAGGCAGAGTACTAGTTTATTTGACCTAGCAATGCCAGTATATAAAGAAAGCAAAAATCTGTTTTTCCCTACAATTAAAAGATAAATAAGACAGAGTTCTAGCTTATTCGACCTATTAATGCCAATAAATAAAGCAAAAATATCAAAGCTTGGAACCAAATTAAAAAGTATCAATTTCATTAACTAAATTCAAGACTTTTAGTCATTTCTGAGTAAATGACAACAATTGAAGGACAGGCGCTCCTAGCCCAGGGTCTGGCAATATCAAGTCCTAATAAGAGAGAACTGAAGAACATGTGAATGAGGTGAGGAAAGAAAACGTTGGTGCCAACTCATACAATCTCTGCTTTATGAGGCACAAAGGCAAAGCAAAATCTAAGTCTCTTCTTTCATTGATTAAAAACATTGCCCTTCCTAAAAACTATTTTAGTCAGAAACTGCTAGTGGTAAGACTGGATCAGATAAATTTATTAATAGAGTCAGTACAGAACAGATTTTGTGAATTGTCTGATATCATAGGCCTTTAGTGGTTACCAGCCCTCTCCACTATGGATGTGAAATTACAAAAGACAAAACTTTAGTCAGCTCTAATAATTCTTATGAATTTTGTTTTCATGTGGTACTATGCTTATGTTATTGTACTTTTGTTTCTGGAACAATTTATAACACAGACAAGTCTGTAAATCTAGGAACTCAGTGTCTGACTCTGTCTGTTTCTCTCTCTCTACGTATGTATAAAACACACATACACACCTTCATTTCACTTCACAGTGAAATGCCTCATAAAATGGCACTTCTAAAACACGAGGTGATTCTATCTTTTACCTATATAAACAAGATCAAGCAACCCTGTATTTCCTGAAACCTGTGGTAAGGTTTTTCTACAGCAATAGCAAGGAGAAGTAGATAGGAGAGAGTTTACTATATAGACTTTCCTCCCTAAAGAAATGGATCAAGAAAGCAGAAGATGGAAAGGAGGGCCCTCTATTCTAGAATTAGAACTGTACAGAATAAAATAGATTACATTTAGAAATTTTCTATCTTTCAGGATACAAAAGCATTATTTCTAACACATTAGGGGATGAAATTTAATCACAGATCCAAAAATCTTAAACTACTCAAAATATGTCCATATTCTCTTCATTAATGGAAAACCAGTCTGATACATAAAAGATACCACTTAGAATGGCAAACACGTCTCCTGTCTAAATCTTATTAAATGTATATGGATATAGATCAATGGATAAGGAAAATTTAAACTAGAATAGAAAATCTGATTCAGATTCAAATTAACATCTTCCTTTTACCTACTCCTTCTGGCAGTACTTGCAAAATCTTAGCGACAAACTATCACTTCATTATCTTCCCACAAGATACTGCTTTTCTCTAACACTTCACAATGCTTCTGAGATAGCATATCTGACATAACACCTCTACTTCTCTCCAGCGTTTAACAAAATAAAGAAAAGGCAGAAAGAGTAGACAATGTTGGTGTTACATGTGTGAGAATCCAACCCTTTATGATCATTCAAATTAACTATAAATCTCAAACCATTTTAACTATTTTCCCATGTAGGCATCTGACAGGTTCTGAGTTTGTGTTTCCCTTTAAAGTAATTAATACACTATAGGGTCATTCATTCAGTGTTAACTTATGCAATCATTAATTAATGGTAGGAGGACTAGTCCCATTTAAACTAAAATATAAGTAAAACAAAGCATAGTTGGGGGCCAACCTGGTGCCATAGTGGTTAAGTTCACGCCCTCTGCTTCTGGCGGCCCGGGGTTCGTAGGTTCGGAGCCCTGGGTGCAGACCTACGCACTGCTTATCAAGCCGTGCTGTGGCAGGCGTCCCACATAAAGTAGAGGAAGATGGTTATGGATGTTGGCCCAGGGCCAATCTTCCTCAGCAAAAAGAGGAGGATTGGCAACAGGTGTTAGCTCAGGGCTAATCTTCCTCACACACAAAAAACAAAGCACAGTTAATTCAAGGACCCAGGGTGGTGGTTTCAATGCCTTTTTTTAATCAAATAAAGCTGAGTAATCAAATGTGGTTTTTGAAGAAGGCTATCTCTATTTTTTTATCCCAATAGGATCCCTCAAAGAAGAACTAAAATGGTAAGCTTTCAATTCACCTAACTACTCAATATCGAACTTGCTTATGTAACAATATAAAGTTTAAACTTTCTTCAGTGATATTATTAAAATGAAGATATAATTGATTAGTTTTACCTGCTTTGTAATAATACCCAGAACACATGTGTAGTGACCTACATGCAAAAACATCCAGGATTTTCAGGGTTGTACCACAAATTAAATCTAGAGATAAAGGAAGTTCACATACATATTCTCTCCAACCAAATCCATTCACAAGGCCATCTCCCAACAGGTTTATTCAAGTGCTTCTCAGTGTGTGTGTGTTTGGGAACAAGCATTCAGAGGGCAGGAATGAGGCCCATACAATGTGCTTTTACGGCCTCTAGCACAGCTCCATTTGCACGTGATGCTTATTAAATCCTAGCTGAAAGGCATTTGACAATACAATTGCTGAAAAATTCAATGTTCACCCGCATGTGAAATCTTGTGCCTTGTACCTTATGATTTCAGCAGTGCCATGTGTGCTGTGATAGTTACGGGCCTGTCGATGTTTCCATTATAAACTCTGGTTTTCAGAGGTTTGTATCTTGGCCTATAAAAATAGATTCCGGTCTGTAACTTGGCATAGAAAGTACTGGTATCAGCCCAAGAGAACATTTTTTGTTCCAAAGATTAAAATAAAAATCTGTTTAGTAGTTTGAAGTTAAGAGAGTGTTAAAAAAAAAAAGGGGGGGGGTGGGGGTGCGGAGGAGTATAGAATGTTTTTAAAAACACACAAAAAACCCAATGCTCTATGTCTCACTACTTCTTCATTTTAGATTTTGAAACGATTAACACAATATAAACCAATGATACTGCGTAAATGAAAACCCTAAAAACAGTTTTAATTAAAAACATTATGGCGGTTACCAAAAAAAAAAATCATAAATTTTTAAACAACTACATATGTAGTATCTCAAATAATCCCCACATTTAAAGATTGTCCAAGAACTCACTGACAGTAAACCAAAACTATTTCAAAGATATGCTTTTCCAGATATGTAAAAATTACTTTTTAATGAATCACTAAATGTAGATTTACTTCAGCTTAGTGAAGACAATCTTCAATCCTATCTTCAATTTATGCATCAAGAAGTTTCCAAAACATAACTTAAACATAAGAAACTCTACAGTAGTCTTTACATACCGTTTGCTACAAGACACTAGTTTAAGTTTTGTGTTTATTTTTTTTAGCTTAACATAGATCTGTTTCCTTCAAAAATATAATGCTGTTATATAACACTGATGCATCTTCAAAAAAATACATTTTTGAAACAATAACTTACATCTGTTAAAGGGGGTATAAATTGGTGTAACCTCCACCGAGAGTGATTTGGAAATAGCTTTAGAAATTATGAGTATTTTCTAGAAATTATGAGTATATATATATCGATAGATGGATACATTCTTTGACATTGTAATTACATTCTTAGAAAATTATACTATAAATACACTTGCACATATGTGAAATTATATAGATATAACTTATATATATATATATATGTAAACACACACACACCAGATTATTCCTCACAGATTTTTTAAAATAAAAAAATATTGAAACCAATCTAAATGTCCATCAACTGGGGACTTGTTAAATAAATTATTGTACATGCATACAGCAGTATTACTATTTAATATAGCTATTACAAAGGAAGAAAGAAGGAAAAGACAAAACAAACAAAAGAACAATGTACTGAAACAGAAAAATTTCCAAGTTATAATGGTAAGTGAAAATAGCAAGGTCCTATGCTACTATCTGTAGAGTGGGAAAAACAGAGAGAAGAAGAATATATGGAGAGAGCAAGAGAGCGAGAGAGACAGAGAGAGAACTGTATTTACTTTTACATGCATAAAACATTTCTAGAATGACACACAATAAGCCAACAACAGAGATTAACGGTTCCCTTAAAAATAATGTAATAATTTTGGGTGGCATTCCTAATCAAAGTCTCAGTATCAAATAATATAACCAGAAGAATAGTAGAAAAAAATATATAACTCTAAGTTTCTATAATTATCGAAAACAATAAAATCAGGTATTATACCTATATTCAATTCAGCAGGTCTCAAATGTTGGTGTACACCAGAATTATCTGGAGGTCTTATTAAAATACAGATTCCTACACTCCACCCTCAGAATTTCTGATATAGGTCTGGAATAGAGCCTAAGAATGTGCTTTTCTTAACAGTCTCCAGGTAAGGCTGAGTGCTGGTCCAGGGACCCCACTTTGAGAATATCTGTTCTAGATAAATGACTACCTGTTAAAAATTATATGTAAAAACCCACCTGCTACAACATTATAAGGGTAATCTAGTTGTTACCAATAGCATTTAGATAATAATGCTTGTTTTCTTAAAACTTAAGAAGTCTAGGTGGTGGGGGTAGATGATGATTTAGATTATTCTAAACAAGGTGAAATAAATGGGGAGAGGAGATAAGGAATTTAGTTCTATTGTACTTTTCAAACTTAGCCTCCCATCTCCTATTTCTGCCACTAGATGGAAACCAGTACAATGATTAGCTGTCAAATTGCAGATATAAATTGAAAAACAGTAAAATAAACAGAGGTGAAAATTATGTCACATGGTATTAATTACAAAGGGACATAGAGCTACATGTCCCTATACCAACATTAAGTGTAGAATGACCATATTTATTTTTCAATTAATTGTATGTGTCATTAGCCATTGACCTATAAACCGTATCAACTTCAAACAGAGGTATGTTATAGGTTGAATTATGACCCCCAGAATTCATATGTTTAAGTCTTCAACCCCCAGTACCTTAGAACATGACCTTATTTGGAGACAGACCCTAATAGAGGAAATCAAGTTAAAATGACATCATTACAGTAGGCCCTAACGCAATATGACTGGTGTTCTTATAAAAAGGGGAAATTTAGACACATACAGAGGGAAGATATGTGAAGACAGAGGGAGGAGACAGCCATCTACAAGCCAAGAAGAGAGGCCTGGAACAGATGCTTCCTCCAGAGCCCTCAGAAGGAACCAACTCTGCCAACACCTTGATCTCGGACTTCTAGCCTCCAAAACTGTGAGACAATACATTTCTGTTGTTTTAGCCATTCAGTTTGTGATACTTCATGGCAGTTCTAGCAAATCAATACAGGAGCTTTGTGTTTTATTTACTTTTTTCATTTTAAAAGATTGAATGACTAGTATAAAGCAACATATTACATCAAGTGCTGAGACCACAAAAACGAATAATATTTTCCTTCAAGGAGTTTACAGTCTAATGTTTATTACTTAAGAAGGCATGCATGTTCATTATTCACTAATAAGATGTCAGCAGTTTTTTCAACGTTTACTAATGCTGATTCAAGGGGTCAAAACATAAGAGACACCAACACTGAATTCTACGTCATTTCTACTGCCACGACCCCAATTACAGCACCCACTACTTGCTGCCTCGTCCTTACCACAAACTTTCTAACTGGTCTCTTTCTCTCTCCAACCCATCATCATATACATCGCTGGCAGCACCCCTCCTGATAGCACCCTACATGTGATTTCCCCAATCAAATCAATAAACATCTTAAAAGAACATTCACTTTTTCCCAATTCAAGTTATAGTCAGTCGTATCTCCCAACAGATGTACATAACTTCGAACAAATGACTTAAAACCATTGATTTAGTTTGCATCTAGAAAACTGAAATTTCTTTAAAAGAATAAGCAATTATTTATAACAAACAGAAGGAGTAGCAATATCATAAAGTATTATTCAATACCCTGTGCATAACATACCCCCTCAGATAATCTCTAAGTCCAGCACAGGACTAATTATCTCAAATTTTGAAGCAGTGAGGGTACAAATTGACAGTTGTTTTTGATCTGTGCATGCCTCATCAAATACCCATGGCTATCATGGAAAGCCTATCTCTAGATTCCAAAACTTATACGTAAACTTCTATAGGGAGCTTGTATCTTATACAACTTCATTTTATATTGTACATTAGGCTTACAAACATGGCCTCAACACAAATAAAAATTTAACTCTGAATTTTATGCCGTTTTATTATCAAACATCTCAACTACTGAATTAACATTTTTATACATATAGTTATCTATTTGTCTTACCTTTATAAAAACTAATAGAATTCAATTGCCAGGGAAAAATAATTGTTAGTTCTACATTTTCTCTAGAATCTCACCTCCTTGTTTCCTTTCCTCTCGACAGAGTTCAGTTACATGGCTCAGAAATCCGGCCAGGCTGCTGCTATTCCTCTGTTATGTCACAAATAAACAAATTCACTCAGCAAATAGATTTCACACCTTCAAAAATTATTAAAGTGCAACAGAATATTTCTTGGCCTCTTTATACATAATATTCTAGTGTCACTATTTCTTTCAGGTCCCAGAGAGAACATCTCTTATTAGTCCTACAATTAAATGATTCAGCAACCAGCCACACTTTCTTTGCCTTTTAACAGTTCCAATCAGTAGCAGATCTAGGTGTAATCAACAGCAGCAGGGGGCTTTAGGAAGCAAAACAAAACAAAAACAGTAGGAATCTTTACTAGAATACAGTAATTGATACAAGGGAACATTATAGGCTATTTTAATCCAAGTTAATCTAAAATATTACAGTCTGATTTTATAATCAGAAGTGAAATAAGCAGGACAACTTTTGAATATCTCTGAAAACAGAACAAATTTCAAATAGTTAATAAGGTTAAAATGAGAGGGGACTGTTTTCAAAATGAATCTCCTCAGTCTCAGAAGGGTCATTACTTCTGTTTTGGTTATTTAGCACCCATTTAGCTGATAAATTAAAGCCCTCCTTACCTCCTACTGCTACCACGCCTAACCAATTTCTTATCACATACTTATAAAATTAAAGCGTCTCAGGGAGGAACTGGCAATGCTCTTACAACTCTTAAGAAACATTTAAAATTTTACCAGCAACATCAGGACAGTCTTAAAATGTAATTTAGCAAAATGTTCTCATTTCTTTCATTTTCCTATTTTTGATTCCCTAGCCTAGAGTGTATGGGTGGTAGTTAAGCGCTATGACTGGTGCCACTTAACAGCATGCAGGTAGCACAGTGATTTATTTACATGAAAAATCAAAAGCCAATGGTAGTACGATGTGATGACTACAAATCTTAACTCTACAAAAATTCACAAATGGAAATGTTACCATAGCAACAACCTGATCACATTGCACATGAGGATAGCTGATTTCATGATATAATTCTATAGCTGTTTATTGCAATATGTGCAATGAGACATCTATGAAACCTCAATTCTATTTCCTCACTCTGCTCGGAAGAACAAGATGCGAGGAATGTGGCTGACAAGTTTACAATCTTGTCAAATTTTTCTTTTACTTCTTTTAAATTTTTCAAAACAAAAAACATAAAATAGGTTGGCTAAGATTTAAAACGTCTAACTATAGAACTCTGTATAGGACACATTCTAACCTAGAGCATCAGAATTTCACACAACAGAAAACCAGTGTGCTTGGTGGCAGTCATTTCTCTTTCTGAAAATACTTCCAAAGTTATTCAGCAACTATCCTATAGTGCTTTTACCTCAAAAAGCAGTGTTTTGTACTATAAAAGGAAAAACACACCTACACAATATTGTGCATCCTCTAGCCAGCAGGCACATTAAGACAAACATTAATAAAAATATTATCCATCATTATCAGTAAATCAACATTCGCCTTCAAAAGATGGTTTTCATAAGAATGTTTCTAGACTCTTTGTAGCTATTGTTGAGGGAAGAAAATGCATTAAACATAAACATGGTAGGGAAAAGAGTAGAGAATGCTAATACTAATTTGTTCCTCCATGTAACATAAAAGTCATTTTATGATTAAAGCTCTAAATATGAAAATAATTTACAGTGGAAAA